>NC_063370.1:735095-773469 GCF_021869965.1 Rhincodon typus
TAGTCTGAGGCTATAGGCAGAGCTATATGATGGAGCAGGGAAGGTGGTAGTCTGAGGCTATAGGCAGAGCTATAAGGTGGAGCAGGGAGGGTGGCAGTCTGAGGCTATAGGCAGAGCTATATGGTGGAGCAGGGAGGGTGGTAGTCTGAGGCTATAGGCAGAGCTATATGGTGGAGCAGGGAAGGTGGTAGTCTGAGTCTATAGGCAGAGCTATAAGGTGGAGCAGGGAAGGTGGTAGTCTGAGGCTACAGGCAGAGCTATATGGTGGAGCAGGGAAGGTGGTAGTCTGAGGCTATAGGCAGAGCTATAAGGTGGAGCAGGGAGGGTGGTAGTCTGAGGCTATAGATTCTGCCGTTAAAAACTGATCTTGACTGTTGAGACACAACATCCAAGTGCTTAAGCCTTCATTCCTGCCTCCTGTGACTATCTTCTCCCACTTCCTTCATGAGTGTGTGTGTCTGTTTGGTGTGCTGACTCCCTGCTGATACAGGACATCTCTGCTCCTTCCCACCCCCTCAAGAACAATACTGGTTTAGCTTCCAAGAACCTTGGAGCTGCTAATAATGGGGACAGTATCCTTCAGTGCAGCACAGGCCAGTTTTCAATCACGCAGCCTGCGTGCACCTCACCTTGAGGCATTTCAAGTTGGTGCTGATGATAGATGCTCCCTGCGAGGGCCCGCCAAGAATATAACTGGCACTGGCTGGATGCTAAAATAACTTTAAACAATGTGATGCTGATATGGTGCAGTCAAAGAATGCGGGTTAACTCAGCATTCTGTTCACTTTGCCCGTTCTGAGGGTGTTGAATTTAACCTCCCTCTACATTTCAGCAGGATGACTAATTTCACAGACAGCGATGGGAGCATGTTACAGCTCACTTTTGATGCAACAATCTCAAAACCCTTGTGTATCACAGACACTTCAGCAGTTTTGGCTCCATTTATACTTGAGAGAACTAGCTATTAAATACTGAAACACAGAAAATTATTGCACTAAGAAAAATAAGCATTCCCAACAATCAGACCATCATAGAGTACTTAAAGATTCTGTAACATTCACCCTGGCTGGACGTTTACCAGCTGGAGAGGAGATTAAGTGATTAGCATTTGTAAGAATGATTGTTCGGCGTATGGACAGTAAAATTATAATATAAATTGCTGTATTATTATTCAAGAATGATAATTAAGGCAGGCTCATGCTATGTTATCTGTCTTGTATAATGCTTGATATTTCATATTGCACACTGCAGGGCAATGTTCTGTGATCATACTATTAGTGTAAATGTTTGCCCTCTTGCAAAAAATAGTTGAGAAGTTGAGGGGGCTATTACACATGATAAATGCACTCCCATGGGGTGGATGCTGGGTCCTAGACCCGTAGTAGTGAGCAAGGATTTGAAAAAAATGAGCTTCTGAACCTAGGCTGCAATTTCCTGATTGCAGCCAGATCAGAAATGGGTGACACAGTGGCTGTGGTTAGCACTCTGCCTCACAGTGCCAGGGACCCAGGATCGATTCTGCCCTCAGTCTGTGTGGAGTTTGCACATTCTCCCTGTGTCTGAGTGGGTTTCCCCTAGTTTCCTCCCACAGTCCAAAGATGTGCAAGTTAGAGTGGATTGGCATTGGGAAATTGCCCAGGGGTGTGCAGATTAGATGGCTTAGCCATGGAAAATGCAGGGGTAGGAGGTGGGTCTGGTTGGGATGCTCTTCAGAGAGTTGATGTGGGCTCAATGGGCCAAATGGCCTGCTTCCCCACTGTAGGGATTCTAAGAAACTCTGATCAAAATGTTTCTAAAGAGGCAAACAAACCATCAAGCAATTGTTAGCAGCATTTTCAAAATTAACATGCACTTAACAAAAAAAAATTGGCTTCTCAGAAGCAGACAGTTACCATTCAATTGCTTTTTATTATACTGATATACTGATGTATATTAACCAGGCAACTCGCCGAAACCAACATCCAATTCACGTATTAAACCCATTCAGCTATAGAATTGGGGAAGGGCAGACTATTTCCCATTAACGTTTTTTGTAAATAATCCCTGACCCAAGCTTAATGCTTTATTTTAATTCCTGATCCATGTCCCCATATTTAATATGCTAAGTGATGGCAAAACATTCAAAGATGAGAAAAATTACATCCAAAGAGAGATGGAAATTCAATTTGTTAATTTCCAGCGTGGTCTGCATTTTTAACTATAATTTAAATCAACCATTCAATGGAATTTGCAAAGGTGTATTTGTGTGACTGTTTTTTTATTGAGATTTTGGGGGCAATCATTGCTCTGCTTATAAAGGTTTTGTTGCAATGAGGAGTTTGGAGTTTAAACCAAGGACTCATCATTGAGATTTAAACAACCCATGGATTTGAAAATTCACTCTGCAATATTGGTGGCAAAACATTAACTGATTGTCATGGAAACACTTGCTATTTGAACTGATTAAACCCATTTACAAAATAGGTTTTCAACATCAAAATGCATAGAGAAAACCCATGAACATGACAATGGCTCATTTTCTGCAGCAAACTTTATGTGGAATGAGTTTGTATCTTTTCCATCCAGCTCCCAACTGCCAGAGATGAGCTGTACTAAACTACACCACGTTCTTCACACAAACTCAACCAGATGGGACTTAGAAAGATTGCTTTTTGCTGGTGTTAAAAACAGAACACTGGTTAGACGCTGAAATAATTTTAAACAATGTGATTTGGCCAATTGTTGTCGATGGGGACGGGTCACTGTTAGGAAGGGACACTTCTTTCTATCTCAGAAATGAGACACAATGATGGGACAGTGCAGAAAGAGTTTACTCTGTATCTAACCTTGTGCTGTCCCTGCCCTGGGAATGTTTGGTGGGGACAGTGTAGAGGTAGCTTTACTCTGTATCTAACCCCACACTGTTCCTGTCCTAGGAGTTCTTGATAGGGGACAGAGGGAATTTTATTCTGTATCTAACCCTGTGCTGCCCCTATCATGGGAGTGTTTGTTGGAGACATTACTCTATATCTAACCCTGTGCTGACCCTGTCATGGGAGTTTTTGATGGAGACATTATAGAGGAAGCTTCACTCTGTATCTAAACCTGTGCTGTCCCTGCCCTGAGAGTGTTTTATTGGCACTGAGTATAGGGAGCTTTCCTTTGCACTAACCCTGTATGGCACCTGTCCTGGGAGTGTTTGATGGGGTTTGATGAGTGTCCAAACCATGACGTTTTCAATGCACCAGCATTATTCACCTAATGAACGCTAGAATGCACCCAAAAGGTATTAATTAACTGGCACATGCTGAGAATGGAATTAAAGTGTGTTCATCTCGTCTCAGAATTCTACCTCAAACCTATAATTCCTTTAATACAATCAACACAATTTGTTCTATTGTCTTCTCCTGGTAGAAGTGAGCTTGTGGCTTGTAACCTTTCCCATTGTGTCAAAGAGGCATATTTTTTAAACAAATTGACATAGATCAAGAATCTGCCTTTAATGATCGTCTGGTTTATTCAATGAGCTTGTGCCTGGATTTACCAAAACACAAGCTGGGATCCAATTGGTGCACCGATTGAGGCCTGTATACAAGTAGGGTTGTGTTATCTGTGCACAGAGGCAGAGGTTGTGTATTGAGACAAGGTCTGTATGTTAAAATTGGGCTCTTGCACTGAGACAAGTGGGGTCTGCATACAGAGGCGAGGGGTTGCATTTTAAGACAGGGATCTGAGTATTGGGCCTGGGGATCTGTGCACTGAGGCAGGAGGGTCTGTGTTCAGAAGTGGGGGTCTGTGTGCTAGGACAGTAGTTCTGTGGGCTGACACAGGTAGAGGTGCTTCATGAGGTGGGACCAGAACAGTACAGTTCCCTTCCCTTTTGCCAATTTAGTTTAAACCCTCCCCACACACTTTAGCAAATGTTCCCCCTGGGGTATCAGTCCCAGTCAGGAGTCAGTGGAAAGGGACAAAGGACAGAAAAGGGTATTAGAGAAGTGATAGGTAGAGAATCAAAGGCCAGAATCAAACAGGACCTCAGTGAGAATCAGTAGGACTGGGACTAGGAATGTTAAAAAGACCTGTCTTAAGGCTTTGTGCCTGAACGCACAGAGCATTCAAAGTAAGGCAGATGAAATAATTTCACAAATAAATGTAAACTGATATGATATAGTTGGGGCATCAGGGACATGGCTGCAGGGTGATCAGGAATGGGAATTGAACATCCAAGGCTATTCACAATTTAGGAAGGATGGACAAATAGGAAATGGCAGTAGAGTTTCATTATTGTTTGAAGAGGATATAAACACAATATTGAGGAAAGATATTAGCTGGGACAATGTAAAATCTGTGTGGGTAGAACTGAGAAATACTGAAGGGGCAAAAAAACTTTAATGGGGGTGATATATAGACCGGCAAAGTGTAGTGGTGATGTTGGGATGACATTAAACAGGAAATTAGAGACCCATACAGTAAAGATGCATCTGTAATTATGGGTGACTATAGTTTTAATATAATTGAATTAGTCACAAGACCTTAGAGGAGGAATTTCTAGAGCATATACAGGATGGTTTTCTGGACCAATATGTTGACGAACCTACTGGAGGAGAGGCCATCTTGGGCTAGGTGTAATGTAAGGAGAAAGGAATAATTAGTAATGTGGTTGTGACAGAAACCCATAGGGATGAGTGATCATAATATGATAGAATTCTTCAACAAGTTGGGGAGCAAGTTGTTTGATTCTGAGACTCAGGTCCTACATCTTAATAAGGGAGACTATGATGGGATGAGGCATGAGATGGCTCAGATGGATGAGGAAATGCTACTGAAGTGAATGGCAGTGGATAGAGAATGGCAAGCATTCAAGTTCACTTCACAGAAGAGGAAGTTTGGGAGGTCTTCGGGAATATGGATGTGGATACATCTCCAGGACCTGATCTAATGTATCCCAATATGTTGTGGGAAGTAAAGGAGGAAATTACGAGACCCCTTTCAGAAATATTTCCATCATCTGTAACTACGGGTGAGGTGCCTGACGAAGGAGGGTGGCTAATGTTGTACCTTCATTTCAGAAAGGTTGTAAGGAGAAACTGGGGACCTACAGACTTGTGAGTTTGACTTTCATTGTAGGTACATTGTTGGAGGCGATTATAAAAGATAGGATACATGGACATTTAGAGAGCCAAAATTGATTAGGGATAGTCAGCATAGTTTTGTGTGAGGAAAATCATGTCTCACAAACATGATTGAGTTTTTTGAGAAAGTCACCAAAAAGATTGAAGAGGCCAGAGGAATAGAAGTTGTTTACTTGGACTTTAGGAAAGTCTCCAATAACATTCCGCATGGTAGACTAATTGGTAAATTTATGCGGGATAAATTTAAATCATATGGGATTCAGGATGAGCTTGCCAATTGGATATAAAATTGGCTTAACGGCAGGAGACAGAGAGTGGTGGTGGAGGGTTGCTTTTTGGACTAGAGGCCTGCCACCAGTAATGTTCCACAGGGATTGTTTCTGGGTCCTCTTTTGTTTGTCATTTGTATAAATTATTTGGATGAGAATATAGAAAGCATGGATAGTAAGTTTGTGGACAACACCAAAATTGGTGACATAGTAGACAATGAAGACAGTTTTCTAAGATTACAAAGGCATTTGATCAAATGGGTCAATGGGTTGAAAAATGGCAGATGGAGTTCAATCTGGGTAACTGCAAGGCATTGCATTTTAGTACAACAAACAATGGTAGGATTTATACAATGAATGGTAGAAGAAGAGTCCCGACCCAAAATGTTAACTTTCCTGCTCCTCTGATGTTGCCTGGCCTGCTGTGTTCCTCCAACTCCACACCATGTTGTCTTTGACTCCAGCATCTGCAGTTCTTGCTATCTCTGAGTGGTTAAAAAGATGTTTGGCACACTTGCCTTCATTATTCAGTCCTTTGAGAATAGGAGTTGGGAAGTCATGTTGAGGTTGTACAGGACGTTGGTGAGGCTTCTTCTGGAATACTATCCAGTTCTGGTCACCCAGTTATAGGAAGGATATTATTAAACTGGAGAGGGTTCAGAAGAGATTTACCAGGATGTTGCTGGGTATGGAAGGTTTGAGTTATAAAGAAAGGCTGGATAGGCTGGGACTTTTTTCACTGGAGCATAGGAGGTTGAGAGGTGACCTTTTCGAAGTTTATAAAATAATGAGGGGTATAGATAGAGTTAATGATAGTTGTCTTTTCCGTAGGCTGGGGGATTTCAAGACTAGGGGGCACATTTTTAAGGTAAGAGGAGAGAAATTTTAAAAAGAAATGAGGGGTAAGTTTTTTTTTTTTACACAGAGGGCGGTTCGTGTGTAGAATGAAGCTTCAGAGGAAGTGATCGATGTGGGTACAGTTACAACATTTCAAAGACATTTGGATAAGTACATGAATAGGAAAGGTTTGGAGGGATGTAGACCAGGAGCAGGCAAGTGGGACTAATTTAGTTTGGGATTATGTTCGGCATAGACTTGTTGGGTCAAAGGATCTGTTTCCGTGCTGCATGTCTCTGTAACTCAAAAAGAGAATGGGCGAACCACAGTATGTGTTTGGCTTAGGAGTTGAAAGAGAACAGTGGCCAAACTATATGGCTTATGAGAGAAGTTAGAGATGGCATTAGATGCAAGAAGAGGCATACAAATTGGCAAGAAAAATCAATAGATCTGAGGACTGGAAACCGTTTAGGTGTCAGCAAAGGAGGACCAAAGGATTGATTGAGAAGGAGAAAATAGAGTATGAGAGTAAGCTTGCGAGGAGTATAATGACTGACTGTAAAAGTTTCTATCGCTATGTAAAGAGAAAAGGTGGGTGAAAACTAATATAATGACTTCCAGTCAGAAACAGAGGAATTTATAATGTGTAACAAAGAAACAGCTAATGAACTAAATTCATAAAAACAGAAATTGCTTGAGAAGCACAACAATTCTGGCAGCATCTTTTGGGAGAAAGCAGAGTTAACATTTTGGGTCCAGTGAACATGTACTGAAGAAGGGTTACCAGATCCGAAATGTTAACTCTGCTTTCCCTCCTCCAGTGCTGCCTGATCTTCTGAGTTTCTTCAGCAATTTCTGTTTTTGTTTCAGATTTCCAGCAACTGTGTTTTTTTGTTTTATTTTAAAACCAAATTCAGACTTTTTTTCTATCTTCAAAAAGGAGGACATGAATAACAAACCATGACATAACATACGATAGGGAACACAGGATTTAGTCAGCAGGAGAAACTGAAACAAATCTGTATTAGAAGAGAAATGGTATTGGAGAAATTGATGGGATTAAAGATTGATACATTCCCAAGGCCTGATAGTCTACATCCCAGAGTACTTAACGGAAACACGACTGGAAATAATGGATGCATTGGTGGTCATCTTCGAAGATTCTTAGACTCTGGAACAGTTCCTACAGATCGGAGGGGAGCTATTTAAAATGGGAGGTAGAGAGAAAATACAGAACTATAGAGTCGTGAGTCTGTCATCGGTAATGGGGAGGATGCTAGAGTCCATTATGAAGGATTTTATAACACAGCACTTATAAACACTGGTAAAATCAGGCACTTTCAGCATGGATTTACAAAAGGAAATCATGCTTGACAAATCTACTGGAATTCTTTGGGGAAATAGAGTTGAGCGGGGGAACCAGTGAATATTGTTTGTCTGGATTTTCAGAAGGCTTTTGAAAAAGTGTCACATAAGAGATTAGT
This sequence comes from Rhincodon typus, assembly GCF_021869965.1. Lineage (NCBI taxonomy): Eukaryota > Metazoa > Chordata > Chondrichthyes > Orectolobiformes > Rhincodontidae > Rhincodon > Rhincodon typus. The sequence continues at coordinate 742,797 of NC_063370.1, forward strand.
GTGTAAAATTCAGTACAGGAACAAGGATGTCTTGCTGCAATTATATAGGGCATTGGTGAGGCTACACCTGGAACATTGTGTGCAGTTTTGGTCTCCATATCTGAGGAAGGACATTCTTGCGATAGAGGGAGTGCAATGAAGGTTTACCAAATTGGGTCCTGGGGTGGCAGGATTTACATTTGAGAAGACATTGAGTCGGTTAGGATTGTATTCACTGGAGTTTACAACAACGAGGGGGGATCTCAAAGAAAGCTGTAAAATTCTAACAGGTCTTTACAGGGCAGATGCAGGGAGGATATTCCTGATAGCAGTGGAGTCCAGAAACAGAGGTCACAATCTAAGGATAAGGGGTAAACCTTTTTAGGACTGAAATGAGAAATTTCTTCATCCATGGAGTGAGCCTGTGGAATTCAGAAAGTGGTTGAGACCAAAATATTGTGTTTTCAAGAACGAGGTAAATATTACTCTGGTGACTAAAGGGATCAAATGATGAGGTGAGGACAGGATTCTGGCATTGATCTACAATCCGACCCCAACACCAAAGAGATATTTCCTTTCCCACCCCTATCTGCCTTTCATAGGGACTGCTCATGCCATGACTCCCTCATCCACACTCCCTACCAATTCCATCACACCCAGCACCTTTCCCTGCAACCGCAGGAAGTGCTACACCTGTCCCTACACCTCCCCTCTCATGTCCATCCCAGGCCCAAGACAAACTTTCCATATCTGACATGGATTCACCTGTACATCCTCCAACCTTGTCTACTGTATCTGTTGCTCCTCTACACCAGTGAGACCAAGCGCAGACTCGGAGACCGATTCACGGAGCATCTGCGCTCTGTATGCTGTAATCAACAACACCTTCTGGTTGGCAACCATTTCAACTCCCCCTCCCACTCCCTGGGTGACATGTCCATCCTGGGCCTCCTCCAGTGTCACAATGACACCACCTGCAAACTGGAGAAGCAGCACCTCATATTCCGCTTTGGGAGCCTACATCCCGATGGCCTGAACATAGAATTCAAAATCTTCCCACCCCTGGCCTCGTCCCATGTCCAACCCTCCCTCTCATTCCCACGTCCTTGACCCGACACAACCTTTCCTTTTTTTTCCACCTATCCGTCCCCACCCTTCCTACTGACCAATCCCCACTACCTCTGCATCCACCTATCACCATCCCACCTACCTTTCTCCAGCCTGACACTTCCTCCCTCCATTTATTCCCCAGCTCCCTTCCCTCTCCCCAGTCCTGATGAAGGGTCCTGACCTGAAATGTCGACTCTTCTGCTCCTCTGATGCTGCCTGACCTGCTGTGTTCCTACCGCTCTACACTGTATTCACTCTGAATAGGAGATGGGACGTCTTGTTGCAGCTGTGTGCAGTTCTGGTCACCCTACTACAAAAAGGATATAATTAAACTAGAAAGAGTGCAGAAAAGATTTACCAGGATTCTACCTGGACTGGAAGGTTTAAGTTATAAGGACAGGTTGGAACAGGTTGGGACTTTTCCCCTGAAGCGTAGGAGACTGAAGGCTGACCTTATAGAGATCTATCAAATCATGCGTGAGATAGATAAGGTAGATAACCAACAGCTTTTCCCCAGGGTAGGGGAGTCTAAAACTAGGGGGCATTGGTTTAAGGAGAGAGGGGAGAGATAAAAAAGGGTCCAGAGGGGCATTTTTTTCACACAGAGGGTGGTGAGTGTCTGGAACAGGCTGCCAGAGGTAGTGGTGGAAGCGAGTACAATTTCGTCATTGAAGAAACATTTAGATAGGTACATGGAGGGAATAGGGGTGGATGGATATGGACCAAATGCAGACAAATGCAACTAGATTAATTGTGAAGAATAGACAATTTGGGCCAAAGAGCCTGTTTCCATGCTGTAAATCTCTATGCCTCTAATACATTTTCTGATCTGAGCAGCCAGATAGCGGAAGTACATTGTGAAGCTTTCGTAAAAACTTATGGAATGGAGCTCGGCCTCACTGTGCTTAAACATCCGAAATGAACTCAACAAATATTATCAGAGGTACAGTGCTGCAGCATGTATTGGATACACTGCTGTGGGCCAGGAACTTCTCTTTCATTGCCCAGTAATACCCAGTGAGGTATGTACGGTACAGAATTGGCACCAGAGTCCAAGTGAAGGATTTGAACTTCTTGCTGCACCTGTATATTGAGTGGCTTGTCAAAATGCAGGATCTACTCCCTGCTGGTTATCTCTGCGAAACATAATCATTACCAACTGTGGAATGAGGTTTTTTTTTTAAATTTGTATGATTTATTTTACATCCTGAGCAGATTTTCATTACCTGGGTTGTCAATGACTGTGCCTTGAAGCACTGGGTAATTAGAAAGTAGTTATTGAAAGGACAATGCCAAAGGCAATTAATATCTCAGTTTTGCACAGAATGTTTCCATCAGTGAGGGATTTAGGCAATTGAAGTGAAAATCATTTCTCTGCACGTGGGTGGAAGGGAATGTTCCCAAATTGTGTATCCCTTGAGTTTAACTGTGGAAAGAGTAGCACTGAGTGACGTACAATCATACCATTGTAGATCAAACCAATCCTCTCTGTTCTGACAGTGCTGCAGCATTCTTTGTGCTACAGTGTCTCAGTCACAGATCACAACATTTAGTGGTAAACTGCTCAAAAGTGAAATGTGTTTATTTGTAATTGATGACTACAGTTACATGATGTGAGAATGATTCACTAGAGAAGACGATGGTCTAGTGGTAGTATTGCTGAACTGTTAATCCAGAGTCCCAGGTTATGTTTTGAGGATCTGAGTTTGAATCTTGTCACAGCAGATGGTGGAATGTGAATTCAATAAAAATCTGGAAATAACAGTCTAATGATGACCATGAATCCATCGTCGATTGTCAGGAAAAACCCATCTGGTTCACTAATGCCCTTTAGGTAAGGAAACTGCCATCCTTACCCGGTCTGGCCTACACGTGACTCCTGACCCACAGCAACGTGGTTGACTCTTAACTACCCTCAGAGATTGGCAATAAATGCTGCCTGGCCAGTGACACCCTCATCCTGTGAATAAAAAAAAGTACACTGGACCTCCATTACAGCTAACCTTCACCATTGGGGAAAAATGGAATCTCTCCCTTTTCTTGTCCCTCGCCTTAACTCCCCAAAAAGTGGAGAAAGTTTCTCTTTTTTTTTATCCACAGGATGCCACTGGCTGGGCCAGCATTTATTGTTTATCCCTAATTACACCAGAGAGTAGTTAAAAGTCAACCATATTGCTGTGGGTCTGGAGTCACAATAGACCAGACTCGGTAAGGATGGCAGATTTCCTTCCCTAAAAGGCATTTCCCCAACAATTGGCAGTGGTTTTATGGTCATCGTTAGACACTTAATTCCAGACTTTTACTAAATTCAAATTTTGCTATCTACCATGGTGGGATTTGAACCCTGGTCCTCAGAACACAAACGACAATAGAACCACTAAACATCACCTCCCCATTTTCCCTGCTAACACCTTTTGACTCTGAAACAATGCCTGCTTTAAACATACTCAATGGCTGAGCTTGCACAATCCTCCAAGAGTTCTAAAGATTCATAACTCTGTGAATGATACTAATAATCTTTTGTAAAGGTTGTTGATCCAGTTTGGAATGAGGAAGCATTAAGCAGTGTAAAATGAATGAGAGGAAAGTAACAGATTATGATCAACTGATCACTTTAATTTCACAGCGACCAGCACAAAGGAATCTTGTGACAAGATTTCAAAATTTAAGACTTATAAGAAACAAATTAAAATCAACATTGATGAACATCAAGTGGTGGGGGGTGCGGGGGAGATGGTGGGGGAGTGGGGGGCAGCTGATACACTAAACTACATATTCCCCAGTAACTTCTTAACACAACTGAAGCCTCAGATTTGTACATACTGCACGTTTTGAGCAGATAGTGTTTAAAATTCCATATACAGGCCATGGAACAGGTGAAGAGATGCTTGAAATTGCAAGTGCAAAAATAACTCTCGAACATGACATCCAGAAAAACAAATGTCAACATTTCAGCTGCTTGTTCAAGCTGAAAAGCTACAGCCGATTTTTTTTTTCAAGAAGCAAAGGAACATGGGAACACAAGAGCAGGAGTAAACCATTCAGACCCTCAACGTTGCCCTGGCATTCAAAACGATCAAGGCTGATCATTCACTTCAATACCCATTTCCCCCTTTACATGATTGGTACTTTGAAATCTGTCAATCTCTGCTCTAAATATACTCCAAACAAGAGTGCCCTTAGCCCTCTGGGGCATGGAATTCCACAGAGCTCTGAAGAGAAACATTTCTCTTCATCTCTGTCCCAAGTGACCTCTCCTTCATTTTTAAAATGTGCCCTCCATTGCTAGATTCCCTAACCAGGGAGAGGAAACATCTTACCTGCATTTACCCTGTCCATCCCTCGAAGTATTTTGTAGATTTCAATAAGATCATCTCTGTCTACGAAATTCTTGAGAAACCAGCCAAGTTTACCCAACCTCTCTTCATAGGAAAGTCCCTCAATCCCACAAACAAGCCTGATGAACCTTTGATGCTTTCTGTGGCAATAATATCCTTCCTGAGATAAAGAGACCAAAACTGCACACCATTACTCCAAGTGTGGTCTAACTAAAGCTCAGTGCAATTTATTTCTTCTATCATGTGCTTGACCACTCACTACATTTGTCCAAATCCTCTTGAAGCCATCTTCCTCACAACACATGTTCTCACTTATCTTTGTGTCATTTGTGAACTTGGAAATATTAGGGAGGAGGTGATGGCCTAGTGGTATTATTGCTGTGCTGTTACTCCAGAGACCCAGAAAATGTTCCAGGGACCCAGGTTTGAATCCTACCACAGCAGATGGTAGAATTTGAACTCAATTCAATAAAATCTGGAATGATGACCCTGAGTTGATTGTCAGGAAAAACCCATCTGATTCATTAATGACCTTTAGAAAAGGTAACTGCCATCCTTACCTGGTCTGGCCTACGTGTGACCCCAGACCCACAGCAATGTGGTTGTTTCTTAACTGCCCTCTGGACAATTAGGAATGGGCAATAAGTGCTGCCTGGCCAGCAACGCCCTCATCCCGTGAATGAAATGAAAAAAAATCAAATTGCATTTTGTCCCAAGTACAAATCATTGATGTATGTTGTGAACTGCTGGGGCCCAATTACTGAACCTAGCAATAGCACACGAGCTAGAGTCTGTAAAAGTGAGGAGTGATCCATTTATCCTGGCTCTCTGTTTTCTGTCTGTTCGCCAATTCATAATCCATGTCAGTACATTACCTCCTATCCCATGTACTTTAATTTTGCTAAGCAACCTCCTATGTGGGACTATATTGAAAGACAAGTATACTTCATCCACTGGCTTCCCTGTATAATTTCTGTTAGTAACATCTTCAAAAATACTCCAACAAGTTAATCAAATACTACTTCCTGTTCACAAATCTGAGTTGTATCCACTCAGATCATTATTATCCGAGTGATCCTATATAACAGATTCTTTTTTATTCATTCATGGGGATATAGTTGTCACTGGCTGGGCTAACATTTATAGCCCAGCCCTAGCAGGGCTATGGCAGTTCAGAGTAATGTACATTGCTGTGGCTATGGGGTCATGTGTAGGTCAGACCCAGTAAGGATGGGAAATTTCCTCCTGTCAAAGGCATTAGTGAACCAGATGGGGTTTTCCAACAATCAACATGGTTTCATGTTCATTATTAGACTTTAATTCCAGATATTTTTAATTGATTTCAAATTCCATCATCTGCCTTGATGGGATTTGAACTTAGGTTCCCAGAACATTACCACAAAATACCGACAGCAATGTCAGTTGCTTCTCTCTTAAAAGGACATGATGGGCAACTTTTTTATACAGATTGGTTTGTGTATGGAATGACCTTCCAGGGGAAGTGTTGGATGCAGGTACAGTTACAATATTTAGAAGGCATTTGGATAAGTTTGTGAAAGGAAAAAGTTTGGAGGGATATGGGCCAAACGCAGGCAGATGGAACTAGTTTAGTTTAGGAACATGGTTGGCGTGGAGTGGCTGGACCATGCTGTATGACTCTAAGTATTATCACACACAGCTGAATGACTTTCCCACCACCAAAATCACTGTGACTCTCTTTTTGCACTTTTTTAAAAATTAATAATTGTTTCTCTTTTAGTCTTCAGATGTTAAAGCTCACACCTGACATTCAATAGGACTTAACCCAACCACTTGCCAACCAGATCACCTGGGCCTGGCACCAGGCACAGCTCAATATATCTTCACACCTGGCCTCCCTTTCCATGACATTCAGTTTTACCTTAAATTAAAATAGACGGTTTAAAGCATAACCAGCTTTATAAAGTCTGGCTGTTGTAACACTGACTCAGAAAATGTGTTTCCCCAGTCACTGATTGCAGAAAGGTGCTGAGATGCAGAGCAGAAAAAACAGGAGGCCATTTTGCCCCCTCAGCCTGTCCTATTATTCAATGAAATTGTAGCCTGTATCTCAATTCCATCCAGCTGCCTTAGCTTCCATATCCAGGAACACCCTTACCAAGCTACAAATCTATCAGTCTCACATTTTAAATTGTTTATTGAGCTAACATCCACTACTTTATGTAAGAGAGAGTTATTTGTGTCTACAATTCAGTACATGAAAAAAAAACTTCTCCTAATGTTTCTCCTGACTGGTCTACCTTTGATTTTGAGATAATGCCTCCTTTTCTAGGGCTCCAACTTTCAGCAAAAATTCATTTCTCACTATTGACCTTATTTCAAAACCCCAAAAAACCCACAAAATAACCCCCATGTTTACTAAGGAATACTAGACTAAATCATATTATATCTGCTCCTAATTTTACCTCTGGAGCCTTGATAACAGTTGATTCTTCTGAAGTCAGAACAAGCTTTTGCAGATGTGGTGTCCAAATCTGCCCACAGCCTTCCAGATGTGCTCTACAGCTATCATGAAACCACTTCCTCTTTCGATTTGAGCCATTAGTTTTAAGGTGTAACACTCCAATACCTAGTGGTTATTGCCTGAACTTAATTATCCTCCAGGAGGTGGTGATAAACATCTCCTAAAACCGCTGCAGTTCATGCAGTGTAGATCCATGGACAATTCCAAAAGGAAAGGATTTCCAGGAACTTGACCCAAAATTAATCATTTATCACATCCTATGTAACAGATTCTTTTTTATTCATTCATGAATAAAAAATTTGATTCCAAATTATCAACTGAATCATCTGACCAGATATTCTCGAACAGTGCAGGAGCAGGGAAGGAGTTACTGAAGCAAAATATTTTTTGATGAAAGCACAGTGAAATATGTAGACATTGAACAGCTCCCGAAAAATAAAATAAATGATGTATTCTTTGCCCAAAGTGAATAGATCCTTCATGTTCCTTTTATCTTTGCACTTGGCAATTGGTTTTAAGCTCCCTTCTGTTTGGAACTGGCTGCTAATTGGCAGTGAGCTGTTTTCTAGGCCTTTTAGGAGTTTTAATTTCCCATTTCAACTCTTTGATTATCACATCCCTTTTAAATATTACATGTCATTCTCTGATCCCACTTCAGATGAGCAGACTGTAACTGAGTTTGGGAATAAGCCAAATGGGAAATTCTAGATACCTGTGGAGCAATCTTCTTATTAACGCTTAACCTTTTCTTGTCATTTGTTTCTCAATGTCCTCGCGAGCAATAACTCCAGTCTCCAGGCATCAAGAATACAAGAGCAAAATACCACAGGCACTGGTAATCTGAAATAAAAACAGAAAGTGCTGGAAATACTCATCACATCTGGCAACACTGATATTTCTCTCTCCCCAGACTCTGTGAAACTTCCTGAGTATTTTCAACATTTTTGTTTTTATTCCAAATTTCAAAATTCTTGGTTCTAGTTGCACATTTCAATACAAATCGATGTTCTTTCATTGTAAAATATTTGGGGCTAGCGGGGGCTTTGGATACCTGCCCCAAGGCTTTGATAATGGAATTAGTCGCTGGGACATTTGCAGAAGTCAAGTGGAAATCCTTTCTCCTTATTTTAATTCCACCTTTGTTGGGGAGACAGAGCTAAAGGCTCCATAGTCCCACAGGCCCATAGTGCTGCTGTCTCATTAGAGAGAGACAGAGGGATGATTGGTAGTGATTTTTAACCTGGATTCCACCACATTAGGAGGCGGTGAAGAAACTGTCATCTTATGAGGATAGGTTGGACAGGTTGGAGTTTAGAAGAACGAGAGGAGATCTTATTGAGACATACTTGACAGGATGTTTCATCTTGTCGGTGAGACTACAGCTGGCCAATACTCTTTAAAGGCAGAGTTAAGAGTCAGAGAGTCATACAGCACAGAAACAGACCCTTCGGTCCAACCAGTCCCTGCCGACCATAATCCCAAACTAAACTAGTCCCATCTACCTGCGCTTGAGCCATATCCCTCCAAACCTTTCCTATTCATGTATTTATCTGAACATCATTTAAACGTTGTAACTATACCCACATCCACCACTTCCTCTGGAAGTTCATTCCTCACATGAACCACTCTTGGTGTAAAAAAATTGCCCCTCATGTCTTTTTTAAATCTTTTTCCACTCACCTTAAAAATATACCCCTTAGTCTTGAAATCCTCCACCCTAGGGAAAAGATTCGGAGAAATTCTTTCTATCAGAGAGCCAGTATAGTTAGTGGAATTCCCTTCTCCAAAGAATAGTGGAGGCAGAGTCATGGCATATTTTTAAAGCTGGATGAGGTTGTTGACTGACAAAAAATATCGGGGAGGAGGTAGACAGGAGTCTGCAATCAGGTTATCTATGTTCTCACCAAATGACAGAGCAGATTTGAAGGGCTGAATGGCCTAATTTTGCTTTTAATTTATACATTTACCTATGTCTCTCTACACTGATGCTGCTGTGGCTAAAAGCATCTTAGATTGATAAAGCTTAATAGAGCTTAGTAATGTATAGAGAGATCAATCAGGCTGTAGGCCATGGTCAGTTGCCTCTCCCCATCCACATACGCTGTTCCTTGTCAGCGAGATATCTCGACAGAGTTGGCTCACCAATCCCATACGCTCAAGGAGCTGACATGCTCAAGGAAGAATTGGTCAAATAATCTGCTGGTCTTGCAGCTTTGTGTACATCTCTCCTATGGGACTGGGATCAGGAAGATTATTCCATTTTTGTCGTTTTATGAAATGAATCCATTTGAGCAAGAACTTATTGAATTCCTTAATATGATGGAGCATGGGAATTCTGGTGCAGAGATAGCAGTGAACCTAATGGGCTGAATGGCCACCTCTATATTGAGATTTCTCTGATATTCTGAAAATTGGCCAGTTTAACAATTTTTGGGAAGTTCGTTCTTGGTATTATCAAGTTGGCAATTTGCTGCTATTTTTGCCTTTGAGTATCTGGTTATTATTCTGTACATAACTGAAAACTTATCAGATTCTGACTCCTAGCATCAAAAATATAAACCCCACAAAATAAGCAAGATTGACAACTTCCCTCAGTCTTCTTGAGACGTGGGTAGACATTCATCTGACCTGATTGTGTCCACTAAATTGGTTGACCCTTAACTTCCTCTGAAGTGACTGAGCAACAAAATCCATTTTCTTTATCAAGGAAAGGCAATTCCACCATCACTTTCACAAGGGCAACACGAGATGGGCAATAACTGTCAGAATTTATAATGAAGTGTCCTGGACGATGGAGTACAGAGTAAGTGATGAGCAAACTCCAAGACAATTCTCAGAAGAGTTGTGTAGAAAGTTCCTCCTGTGACTGAAAAATAAAAAATTCAAACAAGGCCACAAATCTGTTTGCTGTTTGCACCAACCTGTAACGCTGCAGTCATTAAACATCTCCCATTATGTATTGACCAACCATCGGTGGCCATTCCTCACAGCTATTGGAGTCATGTGGCTTCTCACAAAATATTATCTGACAGTTTTTCCTTCCCCACAGCAGACTTTAAAACAATTCTTCAAATGTGGAAAGCTGTACCTGAAATGAAATAGCAGCAACGTGTTTTGTTTCTCGAGCATGAACATGACATATTAAAGGTGGGAAAGACAGATAAACACATGAGGGAGAAAATAACTTTATGCTGAAGGGAGGGGAGATCAGAAAGGACAGGAGCAGGCTTGTATGGGGCAGAAACAGAACTGCAGAGCAGTGGGGTTGTCTGGATGTTCCCTATAAAACATGGTCACTTCTGAGTGAAGTTATTTATCACACTCGTTTCCCCATCTTGCACACTCTGTCAAAATAGATGGCTTGCTTACAGCTCTCATCACCTGCAACCACCCCCAGTAAACTGGGTGATAGGATTTTGAATTCCTCCAGTGTACAAAAGGTGAGAGACAGTTCAGTGTAATGACAGCACAGGTACAAGTACTCTCTGGGTAATAAATGGCTGCTCGAGTGAACAATTCCATGTAATGCTGATGTGACGGTAATTTTGGTTGTGTGAGAGAGATGGGATTCAGTGAAGAAAATGAGACTGGTAACTGTTAGGGGCATAGCGAGGAGTGTGGGGACAAAAGAATGTTTAGAAGCTGCAAGAAATTAGTCAAAGTACTGAGAGTGAAGCAATGCCATTAAAATAGACTAAAAGATGAATTATCTTCTGTGGTTAGGGGCCTGAAAGGCAGTGAATGGACACACCCAGTCCCCGCTGTATCCTTGGCCTGCGTCTGGCTGACCTAGAAAGAATTGCTTTCACTTATTCACTAATCTGATGGTTTAGATTAGACAGATACAGAGGTAACCAGGTTAAGATTAACATGATGAGAATAATATTCCTCTCTCAGCCTTGGTGAGTCTGGTCTTCTTCCAGAATTCTCTCCTCTCTGATTAATTATCTTGGTCGTGTGGCATTTAATTAACATGGGAGGAGGTTCTAGTCAGGCACATCTTTCTTATTGAAGCAAAATAAATGCTTTGCTTAATTAACCTTTGAAATGCTTTATCCCTGTTGAGTTTCAGGATTTACATCTTTTTTTAAAAAGGAAGTTTAATTTTAGTTTTGTTTCTCAAAGAAGTTTAGACTCTTCTATTTTTTTGACGTGTTGGGGGATGGTGATGTGTGTTGTAGGTGACACCCCTAATCGCTCAGGAACCCTGCCCATCTCTCCACCAATCAGCTGTCAGGAGCTAACAGGTAGAACACTGGGGAGGTTTCTCGGCCTATCACAGGCTTCAACAATGGCACGGTGCCCAGATGCTGCTGACCAATCAGTCTGGCAGCTCCTGGGTCCCAAAGTCCTCTGCTCAATGTTGAGTCCTCGGGCGTCCAGCAGTAAGAATGTCATTCCTATAAAAACCGAAAGAACTGCGGATGCTGTAAATCAGAAACAAAAACAGAAGTCGCTGGAAAAGTTCAGCACCTCTGGCAGCATCTGTGGAGAGAAATCAGAGTTAATGTTTCGGGTCGAGTGGCCCTTCCTCTGGTCACTTCAATCCCCTTTCTCTCAAGGTGGGGCTCAGGGGTTGAGGGGAAGACCAGCTGGAAAACAATCACAAGAGTGTTGCAGTGTAGGATAAGTCCATTCAGCCCATCATATCTGCACTGGTTCTCTGACCATGTTAACTTAGTGTCAATTTCCTGCCTTTTCCCCAGGACCCTGCACATTATTTCCATTTAAGTAACCATCTAATGCCCTCTTTAATGTATCATTTGAACCTGCCTCCATCATATTTCCAAGCAGTGCATTCCATACCCTAACCACTCGCTGTGTGAAAAACTTTTATTTTCACCTTGCATTTGCTACTTTTGTGAAACCCTTTAAAAGGTGTGGCCTCTGGTTCTTAATCTATTTGTCAGTGGGAGCACTTTCTCCCTTCCATATTCTGTGAAAACTGATCACAAGCCAGTGGGAACTGATACCATGATTTCTCTGAAGAAGGGTCCCGACGCAAAACGTCAGCTTTCCTGCTCCTCTGATGCTGCCTGGCCTGCTGTGTTCCTCCAGCTCCACACTGTGTTATCTCTGACTGCAGCATCGGCAGTTCTTACTGTCTCACCATGATTTCTCTCCCTGTTCATGGACGGTGAACTCATGGAGGGAGATACCATGGGGTAGTGTAGAGCTGAGTTCTGCTATTCCACAAAAACCATCTGATAATGGAAAGGGAATGCAAGATTCTTAGAGGAATTATTCTCAAAGTGGAGACTATCCCATTCCTCGGTACAGTCTTTGCTGATTCAATGTACAGGGACAGTTTTGAATGAGCGCTTTAAATCCATCAATTATTGTGTGATATTTTCCAAAGGTCAGAGTGAGACAGGGAATGTCATAAATGCAGAGGAAGTGTAGACAAATCCTGAGCAGAACGAGATGTGTAAGTATGGACTGCACTTCAAACTGGGCGGTACTCTGAAACCTCACCAAGGCATGAATGATAAAAACGATCTTTCTGTCATTCCAACCTGTCCCTAATCACTGACCTGCTCCCCTCTCATTGCCTTGTACTGGAGTACATGTCAAGCAAGGAATTGCAGCCTGGTCAACCCTGTGCCCAGCCCCCATCTGACCACCAGCACTCACCCAGTTAGTAGCTTTTCCCAAGGAACCACTCTCCTACGACAGCCTGGGCTACGAGTGTGGGCCTGAAATGATTGATTGATTCAGTAACTGGTGGTCAACCCTTTCCTCACCTTTGGAGCCTTTCAGCTGATGGGGGAGGGAAGGGTGGCTTTGGTGTAGAGAGAGGGGCAAATGTAAGCCAGGGGTTAGCTGTGAGGTTTCAGTAATCAGCAAATGCAATTACTTACACATTGATACAAACTGTCCTCCTCAACTTTCTATCTCTCTGCATCTCCTTTGCTGACATGACTGGGAGCTCTCAGTTACTGGCAACCTCCATAGTGACTGGGCAACAATGAGAGTTTTTGTGAAGGGTTTGGCATAAACTGATGAACATGTATCTCCAGCCAGTTTCCTGTTTCCTTTGAAATCCACCAAACATGTTATTGTGAAATAGTTGTTACAATTCTTTCCTCATAGAATTCCTACAATGTGAAAGCAGGCCATTTGGCCCATCAAGTCCACACCGACCCTCTGAAGAGCATCCCGCCTCCTGCTCTAAACCTACAACCCTGCATTCCTCATGGCAGACCCACTTAGTCTGCATATCCCTGGGCACTAGGGGTTATTTAGCATACACTCTAACCTGCACATCTTTGGACTGTGGGAGGAAACCCAAGCACCCGGAGGAAACCCACACAGACACGGGGAGAATGTGCAAACTCCACACAGGGTGGAATTGAACCAGGGTCCCTGGTGCTGTGAAGCAGCAGTGCTAACCACTGAGCAACCGTGCCGCTTCCAACTGCTTTATCATCTCTCACCTTCATTAGCATCATGACTTAATACAATTCATGTACAGACAGCACTGCATTTTATTAGATAGCAGAAGCAATGAACAAGAACCCAATTTTTAAATCTTCTTCCTGTATAAATGTCAGGCTTGATTCAGCTCCCAGGACTTTGTGGCTGAGCTTTTGTGATGAGTGTGAAACTAATAATGTTACTTTCAGGAAGAATTGGAAATCATTTCACAGCAAACGAGAAAGATCTGGCTGAGATGAGTGGGACTGTGCTGTGGCACGGATGCTGTGAGGAGTGTTGAGGTAGTGCCTGGAGGATGGTGAAATTGCCGTCTCTTTCTGTTTCAGCATCTTGGTGAGAAGCAGGTGTTCCCTCACAATGTCCAGGCCCTCAGAAGATCCTGCTGATGGAATGCAAAAGCTGCGGTTTGCAATCACTCACGCGTCAGTGGCTTTTTTACTCAGCCACATTGGATTGTTCACATTTCCTAATCAATTAGAGTGAGCTGGTATGATGATGACCTGCTTTAAAGGGGACCCTGCATTCCAGGGCAGCCAGGAATGATACAGCAACTGGACAAGCAGAGAGTTAATATACAAAGGGCTGGCCTGAAATTCACCTTGGGTATCACTGTTAATCAATAACGATATTGGTGCTATAGTTCGAGATGAGCTAAATGGAGTTCTGAAGAAGAGCCACTCTGAACTCAAAATGTTAACTGTTTCTCTCTCCACAGACACTACCAGGCCTGCTGAGTTTCTCCAGTATTCTCTGTGTTTGTTTCAGATTTCCAGCATCTGCAAAATTTTGTTGTTATTATTAACAGACCGTGGAGATTATCTGGCTGGCATTGGAGAGAGTGCATGCAGAAATGAGTCTTTGATTGGTAGGGTGTGACCAATGGAGTCTCACAAGGTTCTGTGTTAGGCCCTCACATTTTCACAATTTACAGCAATGACATCGAAGAGGGGAGTGAAGCTAAATCCGCAGACGACACCAAAATGGACAAGAAAGGATGCTGTGAAGGAGACTTAAGCAGGCTAACATAAATAGGGAGAGTGAGTAGGCAAAATCTGACTGATGGAGTATAATGTGGGAAAATATGAGGTTTCTCACTTTGGCAGGAAGAATAAAGCAAAACTGAAATTCTGATTTGTAGATCATAGAATTTCCACAGAGTGGGAGCAGGCCATTTGGTCATCGAGTTCACACCAACCTTCTAAATAGCATCCCACCCAGACCCACCACATCCCTACAATTCCCATGGCTAGCCTGCAGATCTTTGGACTGTGGGAGGAAACCCACACAGACACAGAGGTAATGTGCAAACTCCACACAGACAGTCACCTGAGGCTGGAATTGAACCCAGGTCGCTGGTGCTGTGAGACAGCAGTGCTAACTAATGCCACTAATGAGTTGTCCTAGTGTAAGAGATACAAGAAGTTAATATGCAGGCACAGCAAGTCATTAAGAAGGCTATTGGGATGCTGTCCTTCATAAGGAGAGGAATTGAATAATAAAGTAAGAATGTCATGCATCAGTTAGATGGGACATTGAGACCACCTCTGAAATAATCAGCTTTGGTCTACTTAGTTAAGGAACAATGTAATTGTATTAGCGGCAGTTCAGAGGAGGTTTACCAGATTGATACATGTCATGTCTTCTCAGGACAGACTGGACTTGCTCCCACTGGAGATTAGAAGAGTGAAGGGATGATTTGATTAAAGTTTATCAGATCCTGAATGGCCTGGACATGTTAGATGGGGAAGGGATGTTTCCTGTTGTGGGTCAGTCCAGAACTAAAGGAGGCACTATTTAAAATTAACGGTCACCCTTTCAGGACAGAGAGGAGGGGAGTTTTCTTGTTTCTCAGAGGGTTGTGAGACTTTGCAACTCTGTTCCTCAGAAAGTGTGGTGGAGGAGAATATTTTTAAAGAGGAGGGAGATGGATATTTGTTAGTGCGATCAAAGGTTATTGGGGGCAGATGAAAATGTGGCATTTGCAACACAAGCAAATCATTCATGAGCTGACTGAACAGTGGAGCAGGCTGAAGGGGCAGAATGGCCTCTAGCTATTCCTGGCTTCTAAGTTCATGTATTTCTGTCCTTTGACGTTGTGGTTTGAAAGAGTCTGTTGCAGACAGGCAGGAAGGAAATAGGCAACACCAGGAAAACATGGCCAGAGAAGATCCGCAGCAAAACCGTGGGAGCTTGCTCCATGATACAGTGTTGCAAGAAATTTAGTCATCTGATCAGGACAGGAAGAGTAAAGGCAGGGCTCACTCATATACCTGCACCCACTCTTCACATCAACAAGCCTTGCGGGTCTATCCACCTCTGACTCTTCAAGCACCTCCTCCCATCTCCCTCTGATCAGCCTCCATTGACACTCACCCTCATCCTATTGCCATGTCACGCCCATCCCCCTCAGTGACCCTCCGTCAATGTTGTCTTTCCATCTTCCAATCTCCTTCCATATCCTGCACTCTTCTTGCAGGAACTGAGAGAGAAAGCTGAAATCTTCTTGAGACCAATAGAGCAGCGTGGTCCTTCCCCTTCCTGGCCATTGACAATAGAGAGCTGGGGCCTCTGTGAAATCTGGTCACAGAATTAAATATCACAAAACTTAAGAACATAAGAACTAGGAGCAGGAGTAGACCATCCGGTCCCTCGAGCCTGCTCCACCATTTAATAAGATCATGGCTGATCTTTTTGTGGACTCAGCTCCACTTACCCTCCTGTTCACCGTAATTCTTAATTCCTTTACTGTTCAAAAATCTATCTATCTTTGCCTTAAGAACATTCAATAAGGTAGCCTCAACTGCTTCATTGGAAAGGAATTCCACAGATTCACAACCTTTTGGGTGAAGAAGTTCCTCCTGACCTCAACCCTACATCTGCTTCCCTTTATTTTGAGGCAATGCCCTCTAGTCCTAGTTTCACCTGTTAGCGGAAACAACCTCCCTGCCTCCACCTTATCTATTTCCTTCATAATCTTATATGTCTCTATAAGATCTCCCCTCATTCTTCTGAATTTCAATGAGTATAATCCCAGTCTACTCAGTCTCTCCTCATAATCCAACCCTCTCAACTCTGGAATCAACTGAGTGAATCTCCTCTGCACCCCCTCCAGTGCTAGTATATCTCTCCTCAAGTAAGGAGACCAAAACTGCACACAGTACTCCAGGTGTGGCCTCACCAGGACCCTATACAGCTGCAGCACAGCCTCCCTGTTTTTAAACTCCATCCCTCGAGCAATGGCAGACAAAATTCCATTTACCTTTTTAATTATCTGCTGCACCTGCAATCCTACTTTTAGCGATTCATGCACAAGGACACCCAAGTCCCTCTGCACAGCAGCATGCTGCAATTTTTTACCATTTAAAACATAGTCCATTTTGCTGTTATTCCTACCAAAATGGATGACCTCACACTTATCAACATTGTACTCCATCTGCCAGACCTTTGTCCACTCACTTAGACTATCTATATCCCTCTGCAGACTTTCAGTGTCTTCTGCATACTTTGCTCTATCACTCATCTTAGTGTCATCTGCAAATTTTGACACACCACACTTAGTCCTCAACTCCAAATCATCTATGTAAATTGCAAACAATTGAGGTCCCAACACTGATCCCTGAGGCACACCACTAGCCACTGACCGCCAACCAGAAAAACACCCATTTACCCCTACTCTTTGCTTTCTACTGGTCAACCAATCCTCAATTGTACCACTCCGACATGTGGATTTGACATCAGCAGACACTGAAATGTGATGAACTGTACACAACGACTGGAACGCTCTGATCTTACCAGTTCGACTTTCATGTCCCACAGCCCCACAATTGTCATGCAGGAGGTAATGTCTATGGAAGATGTCACATCCTCACAGGGGGCCATTCACTCTGTGGTAACACTATAATGAGACAGATGCACAACCTCCCATGGCCGGCTCAGAGGATCCTAAAATGGTGGGGATCCCAAGTTAGGTAGGTAACTGTCACACAATTAAGAACTAAGTGAGTGAGAGCTGGCCATAGAGACAGGGACAGAGTCTCAATTGGAGATCACAGGAACCTCTAAGCTGGGCTCAGTTACATCCAAATAATAGGAAGGTGAAGAGGATGAATCTGTCGTTGTACAATGGGAACCACCTTGGTGTTATAACCATATTGAATTATTACATTTCTGTTCAATAACTATCAGCCTTGAGCTTTATTTCAAACTCCATTATCCCATCTTCCTTATTGTCATCAGCCACTAGCAAAGTGTCTTTGGATTTGTGAAAAATACTATGGTAAGAGTTAAACATAATCCCATTACCTCGACTGAGTCAGGGAGTTCCTAAGTCAATGTATTAACTGTAGGACGATATTGTGTTGAAGTTTGGGTTAGGAGCAGGCATAAAGTGATCATAGTTCTTATGCTGGTTTACTGTGCTGCTTCAGATCAGACTGAATTAGCTCTGCACGCAAAAACCCTTCAAAGTAGGCAAGAAGCTGTCACATCTCATCATTTCAATACCTCCTTTTTTATATTTATTCATGGATGAGGGCTAGGCCAGCATTTATTGCCCATCCTTAATCACCTAGAGGGGAAGTTAAGAGTCAACCACATTGCTGTGGGTCTGGAGTGATATGTAGACTAGGCCAGGCAAGGATGGCAGCTTTCTTCCCTAAAGGACATTAGTGAACCATTAATGAGGAAGGGTCACTGGGCCTGAAATTTTAACTCTGATTTCTCTCCACAAATGCTATCTGTTGAGCTTCTCTAGCAATTTCTATTTTTGTCTTTCATTTACTGAATCCACAGTTCTTTCAGTTTTGAGTGAACTAAATGAGCTTTTTCCTGACGATTGACAATGAATTCATGGTAATCATTAGATTCTTAATTCCAGATTTTTGCTGAATTCAAATTCCACCATCTGTCATGGCAGGATTCAAACCCAGGTTCCCACAACATTGCCTACAATAATACCATGAGGCCATCACCTCGCCAGGTAACTTTCTGAAAACCCTTGCTTGGAGAATTAGGTTTAAAGGTCTTATACCTGAAGTGAATGTCTGCCTCACATCTGACAGTTATTCTGGGCCAGTGGAATAGAATCAGAGATATTTCCCAACCAACTAGACTCGAATGACTGTGGTTGCAACAAACAGGCAGAAAATGGAGTCCCAGACAACATTCATATCAGCTCTGAAGACTTATATCAGACTCAAAATGTTAACTCTGTGTTTCTCTCTCTCCTCATTCACTGCTGAGTTTCTCCAGCATTTTCTGTTTTACTGCAGATTTCCAACATGCACAGTGGTTTGTATTTATTCCAGTTTATTTCCTGCTGTTTATCTTACAATACTCCTAAGCACTTCCTAGGCAATGAATTACTCCTGACATGTTTTACAGTTGCTTTATGGCTGGTGTGACAATGCTGTTGGTTTAAGAGATTATTGTGCCCTGCGTTTTTTTTGAAGAGAAGTTTGAAAGTGGAGGCGACAAGCTGGCTATTGAAAACCCACAAAGTAAACAGCTCGGGAGGCCTTGATTTTTTTAAAGTTTGGAACAATAGGAGCAGCCTGGCTGGGTGTGGCCAGCTCTCACAGAGCAACCTTTCTAGTTTTTTTTTGTTTTTAGGTTTTGCTTTGTGCAGTTGCTGTTAGGATCTCAACAGGGCAGAAGCTGCGGAGTTTTGAAGAAACAGAAACTATCTTTTCTCTCTCTCGGTTACAGCTGGAAACTAGGGTTTTTCTCTGCTGCTGGGTTACCAGTGAGACAAACCTATTTTTCTGAATTTGCCTTTTTGCCAAGAGGTGTGATTATGGGATGTTACTATATTGGGATATTTAATTAGTAATAGTTACTGTATCTATTATTCAGTTAAGTTTTCCAATAGAGTTAAGGTATTCTGAATTCTTCTCTCTTTTGTTGTACTTGAATGATAGTCATAGAGTCATAGAGATGTAAAGCACGGAAACAGACCCTTTGGTTCAACTCGTATAGTGCCAACCAGATATCCTAAATTAATCTAGTCCCATTTGCCAGCATTGGGCCCATATCCCTCTAAACCCTTCCTGTTCATATATCCATCCAGATGCCTTTTAAATGTTGTAATTGTACCAGCCCCCACCACTTCGTCTGGCAGCTCATTCTACACACACACCATCCTCTGTGTGAAAAAGTTGCCTCATAGATCCCTTTTATATCTTTCCCCTCTCGCCTTAAACCTATGCCCTTTAAGTTTTGGACTCCTCTACCCTGGGGGAAAGACCTTGACTATTAACCCTATCCATGCACCTGATGATTTTTATAAACTTCTGTAAGGTCACCCCTCAGTCTTCCATGTTCTGTGGGAAATAGCCCCAGCCTATTTAGACGCGCCCTGTAGCTCAAACCCTCCAACCCTGGCAACATCCTTGTAAATCTTTTCTGAAACCTTTCAAGTTTCACAACATCTTTCCTACAGCAGGGAAACCAAAATTGAATGCAGTATTCCAAAAGTGGCCTAACCAATGTCCTATACAGCCACAACATGACCTCCCAACTCCTATACTCAATGCACTGACCAATAAAGGCAAGCGTACCAAACACCTTCTTCATTTTCCTGTTTACCTGGGTCTCCACTTTCAAGGAACTATAAACCTGCTCCCCAAGGTTACTTTGTTTGACAACATTCCCAGGTTCTTACCATTAAGTGTATAATATAGAACGTAGAACAGTACAGCACAATACAGGCCCTTCGGCCCATGATTTTGTGCTGGCCTATTATCCCACTAAGATCAATCTACCCTGCTTACCCTACATTTTACTATCCTCCATTTGCCTATCCAAGAGTCGCTTAAAAGTCTCTAAAGTATTTGATACCGTTACCACTGCCAGCAGCACATTCCACACACCCACCACTCCATTACCTTCTGTCCTGCTCACTTCCCTTCACGAGTGAAATGCCTGTGACTGTAGACTGGCTCTGGTCTACCTCCCATTACTCACCTCCCATGCTCTGGATCACTCTCCAGTATGGATTATTCCATGTATAAGTCCTGTCCTGATTTGCCTTTCTGAAATATAGTGTTTAAATAACTGTGTTTTGCTTAACTTCAAGTAATTTGACCAATCAAATCCATCTAGAACACTACACATTACATTTGCCTTCAAAATAAGAAAACATTAGGGTCTAGACTTCTTTCTTAATATTTTTTGAAGAGGTCTGGTCTGGTCTATAACAGTTGGAATATAACCATAATTACTCACAATGACTGAGAATGACACCAGACTAAAGGTGGCCATTCAGCCTATTGTATCTGTGCTACCAGCAGCTGTTTTACTGGATTCATCCATTTGAATCCTAAATTTATTCAAGGATTAGCAACCAAATCCTGATGCATTTGTATTAAATTTCTTTTCCTACTGTGTTAATTGAAGCATTAGTCATTTTTTGCAAGTTTGATTTAAACAGCGGATTAAGGAATTGAACATGCAGTTTAAATTTCTGAACACTACTCTTCGCACAAGGCGATTTAGTTCTTGCATTCATAACTCTGCTAAAGAAAGCTTTCTTCTGACTCCTATCTTAAGGCTCATCGATATTAAACCTGTCTCTGCTGTTCTTTCTGTATAAAGCATGAATCAGGAAGTCTGTTTCTCTCTATAATGTCACTTCTGTATCTCACTGATATTAGGTGTTAGTCTCAGTCTGTGTGCATGCAGAAAGAAGTCATTCTAACTTCATTGATGTCTTAATAACACTTCCACTTCTGATTGAGTTGCACATTCAGCTCACATTACCTTCCGTCCTGCTCATTTCCCTTCATGAGTGAAATGCCTGTGATGTAGACTGGCTCTGTTCTACCTCTCATGCTCTGGGTCAGCTCTCCAGTATGGATTATTCCAACAGTGTATTTGTTTGAGTTTACAATATCAGTGTTTCATTTATTTTCTTGTTAGTTGGGTGTGCTGTGGCATTGTGTAGACAGGGATGTTGTTGTGTCTGGATTGTTATTGAATTAATGCAGTGCCAGTAAGAGTTAACTTGGCCCACTTACTCAACATTCTTGCCTCAGTTCCAGAACATTATCTACTCACTGACTGCCCCAGAGACATAAGCATGTCATCTCATAATAATTCTGGGCACTGGGCTGTAAATTCTAAAGAATGAGATTATAACCCATCTGGCAGCCCATGACAATTGCTTAACATAATCCTCTCCAAATGAAAACCCCAAAGTAGGGTTTAGAACTTGATAAAGCCAACAAATACTAAGGAAGAACATCAATATTGATTAGACAGCACTTAATGTTAAAAGTATGGGACCAAGGTCTATGAGAGGCAGCGGGTCCAACTCTATCAGGACTGGAGCTGACACTTACCCATAACTAATTCCACTTTTGTCAGGGCAGTAATACAGACAAAATGCATCATCTCTCAATCTCCTTCCTACTCATCTCAACCTCACACCTTTCCCCTCCATCTTACCCTTTTTGGATTATTACAATAAATAGCTTGGCTTTCCTACTTAATTTCCTATCCATTGGTTGGCATTTTGATTCAAATTTATCTGAACTCAAGTCGTCATCTGCTGGCTCCATCCAATGATGAAATCTAAAGCCTGTAAGTCGACATTGATCAGTTGGCCAGATACTTGTTGCTGAGTCATTGTGAGAGCTACCTTAACCTATATTAACCTTCCTGCTTACCGATATTTTCATCAGAACATCCAAAACCATCACAGAGCATCAGTGCTGATGGCAGGATGTCAGTGCACATTTATGTCTTCATTGACAAGAAGGTAGAGATCTGTCACTGGTTCCCCCAGTTGCTAACAATGCTTATCCTAAGTTATAACATTTTTCATGTAATTCGCCATCAACTCAATGCATTGTCCTTGTCTACTGTGAATTTAACATTCATTATTGTTCATTAAGTCTGATTCATTCTAATAGTCCAGCCCTCCTCTCTACTTTTCAAGTGCTTTTTAATCTTGATCAGATGTTAATTTGAATGAAAACCCAATATCTGACTGCTTTTTAAAGACTCTTCTTTTTCATAGATGACTTCAAAGGACGTCTTTTTTTCAATCTCTGCTTCCTGTGACTAGGAAGCTCAAAACTCTAAGTGGGGTTTTTTGTTGCGCGAATTCAGAGCCATATCTGAGAGTACGGGATCAAGTCAAACTGGTCAAGGAGAAGACAAGGAGAAGAACTAAAGAACAAAGAACATTACAGCACAGGAACAGGCTCTTTGGCCCTCCAAGCCTGCGCTGACACATTTTGGCCTTCCATACTAAAACTGTCTTCACTTACCGTATCCCTCTATTCCCTTCCTATTCATGTTGTTGTCCAGGTGCTTCTTAAATGCTGCTAATTTGTCTGCTTCCACCACCTCCTCTGGCAGCACGTTCCAGGCACTCACCGCCCTTTGTGTGAAAAGAACTGTCTCCAGCTTTGCGATTCTTTGTTTCTTGATATCACATGGAATGAATCGAATTGGCTGAAGACTGGTATCTGTGATGCTGTGGACCTGAGGAAGAGACTGGAAGGGTGTATTGACTGGGAAGTGGTTATGGTGTGCTTTCGGAATGCCCTGGGGTAGTTAATCATGCTACATAAATGCAATTCTGATGCATCAAATACTCTCTTCCTCTGATTCAACAGAATCCCTGTTGATAAAAGCAGCAAGTCCTCCCTCATTGATTTAAATTGGGAAACTGTCTTGACTAACTGTCAAGTGAAGTGATTATAAATTGGCTCAGTGCCATGGTCTAAACAGGTTTGACATTATTGTCCTATTGCAGTGGAATTGGCAGATGCTGACAAGCAGGTTCCTTGTAGGAATGGGTAGATGGTGAGAAGGGGAGTTCTGGCTGACATTCCCTCGTCCTCTCTCAAGGACTCAGAGGTTACCTGATTAAATCAACTCACTCAACACTGAGCTGTAGCTGGAGACCGCATTCCTCAGGAAACAGAGCACAACGTGCCAAGATTTGTACAATGCTACCTCGGGGTAAAGTCTCTGCATTAAACTCCATGCCGACTCAGTAACATTAATAGTTTTGTTTTGTTCAGATGAATAAACATTATGCACACGAGCATAAATATTTCTATAAGAGTTTGAGAGCATCCTCGCAGCCAGTTTCATTGTCTATCACGATGATAAAATCTATTTTATTTTGATTATGATAATTACATGTGGGCAGGATTAGCTGGAAAATATTCCCTGGAATCTGGGACAGGCTCTGCTCCTATTCGCTCTGAAGCCCGCACTGTCTGTCAATCTCCACTATCGACTGACAGATAAACAAAATATCTAGAGTAACGTGTTTCAGTGTCAATGTGCTCCTCTCATCAAACTGTGATCTCAAATGAAGTTAGCAATTGACCTTATTTCCTGGAGGAAGGTAACTCAAATTCACCCCAGCCCCTTCCCCCATAATGACTGACTGTTTCAGCAAAACAGCAGCATCTTTTGGATGCTTTTATTCTCTGGAGAGATGGGTCAGTTGTTCAGAAGCAATCTGTTTGTGTGCGGCTTAGGGTTAGAGATTCTTGTTTGTGGACAGGAGGAAGATGAAGTCCACTGCAGAGATGTGCAAGGTGGTACGTTTTGGTAGGATGAGCACGGACAGAAAATAAAAACGAAGGGGATATGATCCTTAAATAGGGTGTGGGAGCAGAGGTACCTGGGTGTATATGTGCACAGGATATTGAAGGCGGCAGGACTGGTGGAGAGAGTGAGTCCTGGAATTTATTAATAGGAGCATAGAGCACAAGAACAAGGAGGTAATACTGAACTTATACAGCTAGCTTGTTAGATCCCAGCTGGAGTACTATGTACAGTTCAAAGCGCCACTCTAATATGAAGGTTGTAAACTCGTTGGGGTAAGTATAGAAGTGATTAACAAAATGGTTTCAGTGATGAGAGGTTTCAGTGATGAGAACAGATTGAAGAGGTTGGGACTGTCACCTTGGAGAGAAGAACACTAAGGGGAGATCTGATAGACGCTTTGAAAATCATGACCTGGCTGGTTAGAGTAGCTAGGAAGAAATTGGTCCTGCTCGTAAAAAGATCGAGAATGAGAGGGCACTGACTCCCAACGGATTTGCAAACATAGCAAAGGTGATGTGAGAAATTAATTTTTCACCTCGTGAGCAGTTTGGGTTTGGAAAGCACTGTGGAGGCAGGATCAGTTGCATTGAAGCAGACATTGGATGATTATTTGAATAGAAGAAATGTACGTGGACAGTGGGAAAAGGCAAAAGAATGGCACTAAGTCATAATGCTCATTGGATACCCGACACAGACATAGAAACATAGAAGATAGGTGCAGGAGTAGGCTATTCGGCCATGTGAGCCTGCATTGTCATTCAGTATGATCATGGCTGACCATGCAATCTCAATACCTCATTTCCATTTTCTCCTCACCCCCCTTTGATCCCTTTAGCTGCAAGGGCCACGTCCAGCTCCCTCCTGAATATATCTAACAAATGGGCCCCACCAGCTTCCTGTGGGAGAGAATTCCACAGGTTCACAACTCTCTGAGTGAAGAAATTCTTCCTCATCTCAGCCCTGAATGGCTTACTCTTTATTCTTGATGGACTGAATGATCTCCATCTCTGCTGTAACACTTCTGTGACTCTGTGAGCACTAATTTTGTATCTGAAACACAGACATTTCCATGTATGCTATTGCTCAGATACCAGGTTCACTGTGGCATCAGTAGGATATTGCCATGTAATTTATCATTACCCCACTACCTGGATTCCTCAGCACTGCTGCTGAGATGTTGACATCAGATCCATGTTGTCTGACTAATCAGACTTAAGCTCCAATAAATAAGAATACTATCTGTTTAATTGTGCAGACTGCTGTTTGCAAGAGAGATAACAACCACTGAAAAAGAAATTTAACGGGTGTTACCACTGCCATCAGGGAAGTAACTCTTGTCTCCTGGATGGTTCAGCCATTTACATTTGGTGTGAGAGTGACACAGTTCAGACTGTGCAGTTAGAACCTGGAATTCACTGGGATATCAGATTTCTGAGCTCAGATTGATAACCTGGCACCCTGCCTCACCACCCACCTCCATCCGATACTGTGGCATCCCCAATACAATAAATAAGCTGTTCGACGCGTTAATATACTCTCTAGTCAGGCATGGAAGAGGTATAATGCAGTCTAGTGCTGTTTAGGGGATTATCCCTGAAGCGAACATCAGCTGCAGATGTGTGTGGGATGATGGAGGGCTTCCACTGCTGGTTTTATCCTGTCTCTATGAAGCCTTTAACCAGATGCTTCCAGTTTCAATAACTCATGTCTGGCCCAAAGGCAGATGTCCACCTCCTAGTGTGTGGGAGAGAAATGCACATCTAAAGAGCTTCTCAGATGGGAGAGAAAGGAAAATCATATTAGAGAAACTAATAAAGAATAACATGAGCATGAGGAAGAAGATTAAAAAAACAATATATTTCAGCAATTTAATCACGAACAGAGTAGTAACTGCAGTAACAGCAGCGGCTCAGGCATGCAAATGCTGAACCGCAACGTTGAAGTTTGACTGTTTCACCTTTGGGTTGTGGCACACTTTCTGCATCTTGGTTGAACAGTGTAAAACTTGCAGAATGACCTATCACAACTCCTGAGACTCTGCACACTGAGGAGAGAGTAGACAGCCCCAAGGAGAGAGGGTAGGCTTAGGGAGCAATGGTAAATTGCTTATGGATATCTCCTGAAATTCTGGAAAATACAATAAAAGTAAGAAAGCTGCCTCCTAAACTTGAGGTATTTCTTTCCTCAGTGTATTGCTATTGTAAAACCATGAGCTCCTTTCTAAAGAACCATATCAGTACTGCTGAAAATAAGACACATTCTGTCAAACTCTCCAGTGCAATTTGCAGAAAAAAAAACTGGAAAGGGATAACAAAATTTATGTTCTATCAAAAGTGGGGTGCTGGTGTTTGGTAAGTGGATTGTAACTGGGAGAAGCATTGCCATGGACTATGCACCCAATGATGATTGACAATTAACTGCCAAGCTTTGTTTAAGTTTTAAACAAGGTAATTGTGTCTGACTGGTCAAGGTATTGCCCTGACAAATGAACCAGAGCTAGGTGTTCCTACTTTGTTGAGTTGAAACAAGCGCAATGCATGTAGATGTTCCTTCTCTTGACCAAGAACGCGGCCCTGTATATTCATCAATGTAACGTCCAATACACTCCGTGCATAGTTCCAATTTGCAATCCTAAACTGACGATCTGCATAATTCTTCGCCTGCTCAGGATTTTGTAGCACATGTTGTTTAATCACAGAATCGTTTTGAGCATTGGACAGTGAGTTTTGAGTTTTGCAAGGGATTAATGGGGTATGATATAAACCTATTTATTGTGAGCAGTGGGATGGACATGCTTTTTGAAACAAAGCATCAGTTTTGGGACATATGGCCTCTCTATCTGGCATCAGGCGGGCACTGAAATTCATATACATGATAGACTTCTTAATTTGACAGCATTCCATTAGTGATGAACTCCACTTAGAATCACAGAACACAAAGAGTGTGGAAGGATGCCATTTGGCCCATGGAGTCCACACCAACCCTCTGAAGAACATTCCACCCAGACCCACCTGCTACCCTATCCCTGTACCCTGCATTTCCCGTGGCCAATTCACCTAGCCAGCACATGCCTGCACACTCTGGGAAATTTAGCATGGCCAACCCACCCTAACTTGTGCATCTTTGGACTGTGGGAGGAAACTGGAGTACCCGGAGGAAACCCACGCAGACACGGGGAGAATGTGCAAACTCCACACAGACAGTCACCCGAGGTGGGAATCAAACGTGGGTTAGATACAGAGTAAATCTCCCTCTACACTATCCCCATCAAACACTCCCAGGACAGGGACAGCACGGGGTTAGATACAGAGCAGTGCTAACCACTGAGCCACCAGGTCACCCACTTATGTTGCCGCTGCACTGTAGCAGTGTCAAGCAGCAAGTTTGACACACATTCTGATTTCCTCAGATATTATCAGTCTTGCTACCCAGTTACTTTGAAATACATAATTTGTGGAAAGCACCTGGCTCGCTCTAAGACCCACTGTTCATACACTGTCTGCTCTCAGTATCTTTGGCCTCTGAGTCCTGGATCAGGGATAACAC
Source organism: Rhincodon typus (assembly GCF_021869965.1). Taxonomy (NCBI): domain Eukaryota; kingdom Metazoa; phylum Chordata; class Chondrichthyes; order Orectolobiformes; family Rhincodontidae; genus Rhincodon; species Rhincodon typus. The sequence continues at coordinate 770,286 of NC_063370.1, forward strand.
ATCCTCTGGCTGTACAGTAACATTTATCAAGACCTTATACAAACATGTAACCAATAAACAAGTGCAGGCCACTCAGCCTTTCCAGCCTGCTCCCCCATTCGATAAGATTGTAGCTGATCTAATTTTAACTTCAACTCTATATTCCTGCATACCCCCGACAATCTCTCATCTCATTAGTCATCAAGAATCTATCTCCCTCTGCCTTAAAAATATTTAAAGATTCTGCATTTTGAGCAAGGGTATTCCAAAGACTTTCAATCCTCCGAGAGAAAAAGAAAATGCTTCCTCATCTCTGTTTTAAATGGACACGTCTTTATTTTTGAACTCTGAACCCTAGTTCACATATAACAGGAAACATCCTTTCCACATCCGCCTGGTCAAGTCCCTTCAGGATTTTCTTTGTTTCAATGAAGTCATGTCTGACTCTTCTGAAACTCCAGAAAATATGGGCCCGGTTTTTCCTAGTGTGATTCTTAAGAGGACGGGATACGGGGTAAAGCTCTCTCTACACTGTCCCCATCAAACATTCCCAGAACAGGGACAGCACAGGGTTAGATACAGAGTATATGGCCCTCTACCCTCTCCCCCAAGAAACACTTCTGGAACAGGGACAGCACGGGGTTAGATACAGTAGGGTTCTATCAGTTCCTATGTGCAGCATTGCTTGCCCCTGCACTTCGACATTCCAGCTTCCACCCTCTCTTATGTTTGTGAGCACCTTTTTGTTCGCCATCCTACACCATTCCCTCCTCCACGAATCCCCCTGTTTCCACTGTCCTGTCGCTCCCAAAATTCCTCCATCTTGCTCTATGTTGCTCCGAACACATGGAAATTTGTTGTGGATGATGACATATGGACAGACAAATTTGCCTTGGCCCCATTGTTTGCAATTCATTGCTGCTGCTGGCCTCCTTTGTATCTTGTTAACTCCAGAGAAGACTAGCTCCTGACACTCTCTCATTGTGGGGACTCGGGTTTAAAATTGCCATGCAGTCTCAGCTGCTCCTCGACACTGACTGGGATGAAAACAAATGGGTCCATTAGTTGCAGCAGCAAATTACAGCAGAGACAATTCCCCAAACTGAGGAGCCCGGGCCAGTTTGGAATTACACAGATAGACAGCCTAATGGTTTTGATTGAAATACTTCATCAACTTTATCAGATCTGGGACTCATGAGTTTACTGTTATTAAGAAATTGCCTGGAGCATAAACATTACAAAGTTTTGCTGAGAGATTTTCACAAGATACTGGAAGTACCCACCAATATGATCATGGGAAACAAGCCCAATCCTATATCAGATCTGGGGGCTGTGTTTGACATTGCTGTCTGTGCCAATTTCAGGAACAGTGGGTTAGGTGGAACTTTCTAGTAAAGGGAAATGGAATCAAAAACCAAAAACCTACTGTTTTCTTCTTCCCATTTTGGTGGTGAAATGTTTAGGAAATTTCTATTAGGAATCCAACTTGCATATTGTGATTAGAGTTTAAGATCACTATGACTATTTATTCAGAGGAATCATTTTTATTATTTTAATATGACTATAATTGGAGTGAAAAAGGTTTGTTAATAAGGTTTCTTATTTAAATGTTAAGAATAACACAGTTAATTATCAAAGTTATTCAACCATCATGAACAGACTCCAGGCGAACTTTTCCCAATTCATTACAGTACCAGATGGAATGGCCCAAAATGTTAACTCCCCAGGTGAGGAGCAATGAATTAGCCCCATTCTCCTTCCTTTCCACTGCCCACCACTGTCCCCACCACCACTTCCCGGTTGGTTGCAAATAAGGTCAATTTCAAAAGGATCCCACCTTTGGGGATACCATCCTCTCAGACTCAAGGGAATGAATTCAACTAGGCTCTGTTGGATTCGTTAAACGAGTCAGGTTTATTAAATACTAAGTATGAGGAGAATTAGTAACACAACACATACACTCACACACACGCACATGCACAAAAACACATTCTCACATTTTCTCTCACGCATACACTCACACCATTCTCATATACACTCGCACACTTTCTCACACTCACACACACTCTCACACAGACTCACAAACACACAGACATTCTCACACACACACTCACATCCTCTCTTACACATACACTCACACTATTCTCATGCACACACACACACTCTCTCTCTCACACACACAAACACACACACACATTCTCTCTCTCTGAAACACACACATGCATTCTCTCTCTCTCAAGCACACACACGAGATTAGAAATAAAAGTGGATTGCAATAGGATAAAAGTTTAAAAAACACAGATACATGGATCATTCTGAACTGTTCGAGAAGAGCTCATAGTTGAATGTTACAATGGGGATTATCGGTGATATTAATATACCTGGTAGTCGGTAGTTGAAAAGACAATTTTTGAGAGTCTTAGTTTTGTAGGCTGCTTGAAATTCCTTTACGCTGATTCCCGATCTTAAATAGTTTGCAGCACTCAGTGAGAGAGAGTCTTCCCTTACTTGCAGCAGTGGGGTACGCCTGTCATGTTTCTTTGACTATGATCAATGCTCAAACCCAAAGGTACACACTAGAACATTCAGTCCCACTAGTGCATTCCAGTAGAGTCAACAGGCAGGTAGGAGGGGAGCACCAGCCTGTGACTCTTCCTGCCAGTGACATGCTCCCTGCCATCAAACTTAACTAAATCCAAAGATGTACAAGTTAGGTGGATTGGCCATGCTAAGTTGCCCACAGTGTCCAGGAATGTGTGGGCTATGTGGTTTAGCCTTCGGAAATGCAGAGTCAAAGGGATAGGGTGGTCTGGGTGGGAGGGTCAGTGTGAGTCGATGGGCCAAATAGCATGCTTCCACACTGTAGGGATTCTATGATCCTATTAATTCAACATGAAAGTACATTCAATTGTAGCCATTGTGGCAGAGTCACAATGAGAGAGAGAGAGAGGTAGGCAGAGAGGGAGGCATAAAGGCAGGGAGAGGGTGGAAGAAGAAGAGGTAAAGATGGAGGGGAGAGAGAGGGAGGGAAGGGGACAGGGAGAAGGAGAGAGGGAGGCAGAGAGAGGAAGGCAGAAAAGGAGAGGTAAGGAGATAGGGGGTAGAGGGAGAGGGAGGAGGAAGACTCTGGGAGAGTGAGAGACAGAGGGGAATAGAGAGAGAGGGGGAGAGAGAGAGGGGGAGGGGAAGGAAGAGAGAGAGGGGG
>NC_063370.1:773479-795544 GCF_021869965.1 Rhincodon typus
GAGGGGTAGAGAAGGAGGGGGGAGAGGGAGGGAGAGGGCAAGGGAGAGAAGTGGAAGAGGAAGAGGGAGAAGGGGAGAGGAAGAGAGACAGGGGAGGGAGAGAGAGAGCGAGAGAGAAAGGGAGGGAGAGAGTGGGGAAGAATGAGAGTGGGGGAGAGAGACATTAAAAATACGAGAGAGAGAAAGTGACAGAAAGAGCAACAGAGAGGCAGAAAATGTTCTGAACATGTTGCCCATACACTCTCAGCCAAGTAAAATGGGATCTGTACTCTATCAGAAACAGGTTAATGGAATGCTCCAGAAACTCACCAACTTCATTTCATGTTAATTGTGCCACAGATGTAACTCGTGTTGATGGGAAATAAAACTGAATGCATTTCGGAGAGGATTAAAAAATAAGGAAACAGAAATTAGAAATTAATTAGCTACCTGTAGCTGAAATATGGCCACTGGGGGCCTAAGTTGCCAATGGTAATTAGGTGAGTGACTCATTCCTGTTTTTACAGTAACTGCAACTCCAGACATGTTTCTTAATCTATGCTACTGGAATTTAATGAGGCATACACTCCATTGTAAAACTCTTATCTGTGTCTGCAAATGTGAATATGTTATTCCTCGCTCCTGGTTAATAATCCCATTCTCCTTCCAAATCTGGTTTTAATGAGCCCACCAAATGGGGACAAGTCATGGGCAAGTGGAAAGCAGTCAAGATGTTCTCAACTGCCAGGATGCATCAAACCCAAGAATCCTATCAGAGGCTCAGCAGATTGCTATTAATGGCTTCATTAACAAGACACTGAAGAAAATCGCTAGCTCAGCATTCAGTTCAGGTTCCACCGGGCAAGTGGAAGGTTCAAAGTGGATTTTTGCCACTCGTTCTTTTATCAGAACTCATCAGCCATACAGCATCCAATACAAGAAACTTAAAGGTTATGAGTCCCAGAGGAAGTGCTATAATTGATTATAAATTGGGTGAAAAATTGTTTTTCTGAAGCTTGGATGAATTGAAAGTAATCAAAACTTAACTGAGGATAAAAATGAAGACCATTACCCTTCTCTTTCTAATTTTCCTATTTTTCAATTTAAGCCTCCTGTATTTGTTTCAAAAACAGAAGTTGCTGGAAAAGCTCAGCAGGTCTGGCAGCATCTGTGAAGGAGAAAACAGAGTTAACATTTCGGGTCCGGTGACCCTTCCTCAGAGCCTGCCAGACCTGTTGAGATTTTCCAGCAACTTTGTTTTTGTTCCTGATTTACAGCATTTCGCAGTTCTTTTGGTTTTTATCCTGTATTTGTTTGTTCCTTTGTGGGGCTGCTTAGCACAGGTAGCACAGCTCATCTGTCCATGAGTTTGGTATTAGAACTTGGAAACTCAGGGCATGACACATTCCTCCCAATCACTGTCTGATGTACTATCATTGTCTGACGCTAGGCTCACTTTTGATGGCTGCCAGATGAGGAAGCTTTAGCTGTGATGCCCTTCTTGGTCAAACAGCCCACCAAGAAACACAATATAGGCTCCCATATGGAGATCCAATCATTATGATGTGTAACTTGCTGCCTGAAAGCAGATCCAATCAGAACTTTCAAAAGAGAAATGGATAAGTATGTGAAGGAAAATGTTTAATGCTATGAGGAAAGAGTTGGGAATGGGGCTGATTGGCGAACACTTTGAAAAGTACAGCAAAGACATGGTGGGCTGAATGGCTTCCATCTGTGCGGTAAAGGTTATGATTCTCCTAATATAGGAGGAGCTGATGTGGCACTAACTGCTCCCCTGGTTGTAATTGTTCGACTCCATAGAATTGCTTCAGTGTGGCAGCAGGCCACTTGGTCCATTGTGTTGACACTGACTGACCCTACAAATGGCATCCAACCCAGACCCAGCCCACCTCTTGTAACTCTGCATTTCCCATGGCTAATCTACAAAACCTGCACATCTTTGGGTTGTGTGAGGAAACCCACACAGTCACAGGGAGAATGTGTAAATTCCACATGGACAGTCACCTGAGGGTGGAATTGAACCCAGTTCCCTGGTACTGCAAGGTGGCAGTGCTAACCACTGAGCCTCCATGCCTCCTGATCCCCAGGGAGTCAGACTGCCTGTCTCTCTGTAGACATACAACATTGGGGAATCAAGCCAAAGTTGAAATGTCTCAATTTTTACATACCTCAATATGCTGCTCTTAAAGGATGATCTTGATTTCGTGTTTAGGATAATTGTCTGGTGAGACCACTGCACTGAAAAAAAACCAAACCTTCAGTCCCTCAGCATTCACACAAGACAAACTATTCGGAAGTATTAGTGTAGAGTGAGCTGAATTGCCAGGACATTGAGCTATTTCTCTGGGCTGGGGAAAACCCATGTGTCCCATTGCTCTCTGTTTCAACACTCCAGCAAAGTCCATTGAGGCAAGAAACTGAATGGATGGTGTCTTTCAGCTTTAATGTGATTCTAACCCTCACCAGCTGAAAACCCACAAAACATTGCAGAATGGATGAAATATAATTGCTGTACTTGTGGGCCACTGACAAGTGTGTTCCATAAATGTGAAATAAACAGTAAAATTACTGAAGCTGAACCCTTCAATAGACTCAATGTGTTCAGTGATTTATTACACTAGTTGGAAGCTTCTAGTCCCAGCACTGGAGACTTTTCGAAATGTTCAGATAGACCTGCTAATACACCAGGTATCAGAAAGACAAAATGGAACAGATTTAGCTTTGGTTAATGAGGAAGCTACATGCTGTCATGTTAATGAGATGTTGGAAAGCTAATCCATCAGTTTATGGTTTCAAGTTTCAGCTATTATCTTTTGATGGAAAAGCAGAAAGACTGATTGGAAGATTCACATCCCTTTAGGATCACACATCGGCTGGAATTGGTTGTGAATATTCCTTTGCCAGCATCTCTCTGTGCATCGGAGTATGGCTCCGATTGAAGTATTAACAATTTCTTCCACATTTCAGTAAATTCATTAACCCAGTTTTGCTCATGGGAAACCAGAAAATGCAGGCAAGGAATTTTACTCACACTGGGATCATTTATATTTCATCGTTTCACGTTTCATGATTCATGGTTTGAATGATGCTAGGGACAGGTGGGAAACAGATTAATATTAATATTTTATTCGCTAAAAGTGTGTGAAAGGTCAACTGCAGAACTCAATGGAATTTGAATCAGGGATGTCTCCCAGACTGAGGTGGAGACCAGCTGCTCCAATCCTTGCCCTGTCTGATCAGAGTTCCTTTTTGAATATCATTTGGGTTTTGGAGCTAAATGCTGTTTAACTTGTTCTTGTGTGATGGTGATTGTGTCGGTCAGGATGGGTTAGGGGACATGTGGCTTTGACTGGGGAGGAGTTTTCTGAGCAGAATCCCAATCTTCGGTACCATTCCAACATTTTCCTGTTGATGGCTCACCCAGAGTTCCAATCACCAGGAGTCATATAGCACAGAAAACACCACTCAGCCCTTCGACTGTACCAACCAATATACACTAACCCCACTTTCCAGCACTTGGCCCATAACTTTGAATGTAATGACATTTTTAACATTTGTCATGCCAGCCACTTCTGCTGCCATCCCAGGGGCTGGGTGAGATGCTGAGAAACCGGGTGAACTGCTCCACCATCTTGTTTCAGGAGGCAGAGAGCGTGAGGAGACCATTTCCGGTCCACCAGCTCGCATTGATTGCTCCTGCTGTGGAAATTGAAATGTGTCTAATGGTCTGGGGCATCATGGCACTTGAGAGAGAAGGAGCTCCTTCCATTGTTTGGAAATACTGATACCACCACAAACATTTTCTGCTGCTTTCTCTGGGGCTGTTCTCCTCAAGGGTCTCCAAAGCTCACAGCATTTACATCGAGCTGAACAGAGCTTAGAGAATTGTGCAGCCTTTCATGTTGAGTCACTATTGCTGTCTCTCTCTGTCTCTGTCTCCCTCCCTCTTGCTCACTTGTGATATGAGCTTCACCATGTTTGCTACAAGCTGGCCGACGTGTGTATTTAAAAACTGAAAGAACTGCGGATGCTGTAAGTCAGAAACAAAAACTGAAATTGCTGGAAAGGCTCAGCAGGTCTGGCAGCATCTGGGAAGAGAAATCAGAGTTAATGTTTCTGGTCTGGTGACCCTTCCTTAGTCTGCTGACCCTTCCTGTTCTAAGGAAATGCCAGCGGACCTGAAACGTTAACTCTGATTTCTCTTCACAGATACTGGCAAACCGGCTGATCTTTTCCAGCAACTTCTGTTTTTGCGCCATATGTATTTAATGCGAGGGAGAGTGTCCTCTGGGTCATGTAACAAATTTGTGACCCTCATCCTTCTCTGCACCTGACATCCCAATGGACCCTTGCAGAGTAAGTGGGAGATGGAAGACATGAGTTAGAACGTATAATGTTGGAGGTGAGTTCTGAAGAAGGGTCACTGGACCTAAAACACTAACTCTGGTTTCTCTCCACAAATGCTGCCAGACCTGCTGAGCTTCTCCAGCAATTTTGTTTCTGATTTCTAGAATCAACATGATGTGGAGGTGTTGGTGTTGGACTGGGGTGGACAAAGTCAGAAGTCACATGACACCAGATTATAGTCCAACAGGTTTATTTGAAATCACAAGCTTTCGGAGCGCTGACTTTGCCTGATGAAGGAGCAGCGCTCTGAAAGCTTGTGATTTCAACTAAACCTGTTGGACTATAACCTGGTGTCATGTGATTTCTGACCTTGTCCAGAATCTACAGTTGTTTGTTTTCTTTTTGTAAAGGGAAATGTTTCTGACCGAGATGGTCCAGTGGTTGCTGAGATCTGAACAACATGAGTGAGCAATGTATGCAATATTCCTACTTCATTCTGTCACCTCCACTCTGTGAGTGGCCAGCCATGTAGAGACCCAGTTTGTCTTGAGTACCTGCACCTTTGTTGTCAGGGTAACAATAAGACAATGATGACCCACCGGTCTGTGGCTTCCCTGGGGTTGAAGCCTCCTAATGAATTGAGCTAAGGCAAGAAAATGGTAAGACAAAATTGGCAGAGGGTCACTAGGAGGGATGGGTATGACATAGCAATAGGATGAGGGTGAGTGTCAATGGTGGAGAATCAGAGGAAGCTGGGAGGTGATAGGTTAGGGTACGCCTACAAGATTTGCTAGTGTGAGAATTGCTGTGCACAGTAAGGACTGGGGATACAGAGGGAGGGTATTTGCTCTCACAAGTGCCCGCCTCTCACCTTTACTCCTCCCACTGAGTCATCAAACCTCCCGCTGGTTTGAATTCTGGCACCACCCTTCTGCTGCTGAGTTCCTTGGTCACTTACAGCCATCTTTGTTTGTTCAATGAGGCTGCTCCACAGTCAATGTCATCTTTGTGCTGGTCTTACAGCCCACACTGTCAAATCCAGGGGCATATCACACAACCTGAGACAGTCTTGTGTTTCCATCTTTGATATTTGTGTAATAACGTCTTGACAATGCTTCAATTCTGACCGTCCCAGGTTTACTTTGAATATTGGAACCAAATCTGACTCGTGTGGATTTTCATCAAACTTGCCCCTGTTAACAGTTCAGCAAATCGGACTCTTATCTCTGAAACTATTGTGTTTCTGAGGTGCTGCTTTCCTTCCCTTTCTGTGCATGTTTCTGAAAGTTAAAATTCAGCCATTGCTGTCAACATAGCCATCATGTTATTTTCACTCATGCCTTAATTGATTGGATTTGATTTATTATTGTCATATGTATCCAAGACTAGTGCAAAGTTTTGTTTTGCATGCAGTACAAACAGATCATGCCATACAAAGTGCATTAGGTTAATAGAACAGAGCGAGGAATACAATGTTACGGCAGCAGAGAGGGTGCACAAAGAGCGAGGTCAACATTAAATTTAAAATTTGAGAGGTCCATTCAAAAGTCTAAAAGCACAGGGGAAGAAGCTGCTCTTAAATCTGTTGGAGTGTGTGTTTAAGCTTTCGTATCTTCTGCCCGAAGGAAGTATTTGAAAGAGATAATAGCTGGGGTGGGAGGGGCTTTGATTATGCTGGCTGCCTTCCCGAGGCAGTGGGAAGTGTAGATGGAGTCAATGGATGGAAGGTTGGCTTGCATAATAGACTGAGCTGTGTTCACAACTCTCTGTAGCTTCTAAAGATCCTGGGCAGAGTGGCTGCCATACCAAGCTGTGATTCATCCAGATAGAATGCTTTGTATGGTACATTTATAAAAATTGGTAAGAATCTTTATGGACATGCTGAATTTCCTTAGCCGCCTGAGAAAGTAGAGGTGTTGTTGTGTTTTCTTGATCATGGCGTCAACCTTTGGGTTTTGACTTAGTGGCATGTGGATTTTGGTCATTATCGGTGAGGAATTTAATCAATAACTTTTCAATCTTTTTTGGAATCATGTTTTTAAACCAGAATATGTCAGACAGCAGTCACTTGTGGAGCATCCTAGAGTGATCATGTGAGTTTGTATGACTTGGAGACAGTAGAGACTGCAGATGCTGGAAGCTAGAGTCAGTAAATGTGGAGCTGGGAATGCGCAGCAGGTCAGACAGTATCCAAGGAGCAGGAAAGTCAGTGTTTCTGACCGAAACTCTTCGAGTCTTGACAAAAGGTTTCGACTCAAAACATTGACTTTCCCACTCCTCGGATGTTGTCTGACCTGCTGTGCTTTTCCAGCTGCACATTTATTGACCCTAATGAGTTTGTGTTGTGAGAGGTTTACAATCGGGGACAGTAAAAACTAGAATACATTCGCTTGTTTTTTGTTTTGAAGAATCAAGAATTGATTGTATTGCATAAGAAACTCCATGTAATGGAAAGCTTTGTTGGCAGTTCACAAAAGAACTAGGTGGGGTTAGGTATTAGAAGACTTTCTCCTGGAGAAAGAATTAGTTCAGAAAAGTATTGTTCCATCAAAACCCTGTGAAGAAGTTATTTGAAACTGAGAAGGTCTAAGCTCAGTTATATGGCTGATCAAAGAAGAGACTATCAAACTCTCAATCCCAGGAATCAAAATAAATAATTCAATCAAGCCTGTAGTCATGATATTGAAGGGAGCTCTCTCTGGTATTTGAGGACTGTAAAGGAATGGTGTGGGATAAATGGAATTTCATTTCGCTGTCTGCTTTGAAATCTTTCAAATTGTATAATTCACTTGGTTTGTTTTATTTTGCCTTCATTTCTTTAATGTAATAACCTTCTGTTTTAAATTTAAAACCAAATCTGCAGCCTCGTGAGCTTATGTTTCAGTGAAGTACTACTGTGTTAAAGAAGGAAAGAAAACACAATCTGATCTATCAAGCCAGATTTCAGTCTGGGACCTGACTAGTCCAGTAGTAACATTACTTTGGTTCTGTTATTTTCACATATCAACGTCATAATGGTGATTTGTGATTGGGGAAGTTCACTGTTACCAATCCTTCTTTCTCTAAGCTAGGTCTAAGCACCGGTGTAATTGATCAATTACAGAGATATACCACTCTAGAGTCTTAACAAGAAGAGGAACTTGTCCTACAAAATAATATTGTGTAGTTTGTTGCACGATAACTATCAATACAATTCACATTAACTAGTCAGACATAATTACAGGCATCAGGAGCCAGGTATGTCATATTTCTCTCCATCAGAATTTCACACAGGACTGTCTATTTCTGCACCCAGAGACTGTGCTATCATCAGGTTGGTTGGAGCTAATGCAATTTCAACATTCACTCTTTCAGAACTATTATCTGACACAACAGACAGACAACACTGTCTTAGTCAAACGACAGTATAACTTGCATTTATATGGCTTCTTGTATGTGGTAAAATGCCTCACAATTCTTCTCAGGGGTATTATCAGATAAAATTTGACGCCAAGTGAAATGAAGAGAAATTTGGGTAGCTGGCCAAAGGGAAAATTGGTCAAAGATCTAGGAATCAAGGAGCATCTTAAAGAAGCTGAGGCAGAGACAGGTAGGTTCAAATTCCAGAACTTAGAGTCCAGGCATCTGAAGGTACAGCCATTAAAGCCAGATACACTCAAGTGAACAAACTTTGAGAAGCACACAGATCTCACACAGCTCGGGGCCGGATGCACTTATAGATCAGAGCAGTCAAGGACATGGAAGGATTTGAAAGCATGAGTGAGATTTTAAAATTGAGATGCTGCTTAATAGCGAGACTGGATGAGTCAGCGCACACCGTTGTGATGCGTAAATAGGACTTGGGCAAAGACATACACAGATAATTCATAATTTAAAGCTCTACAGGTGATTTTTTGCCGGGAATTAATTCAGAGGAGTGTGGCATTGCTGAGATCCTAATGTATCCCACTGTATTCATGACACAGTGTGTAGAGAATACGTGCAAGATTGATAGGCAGAGACTAGAATCTAAAGCAACAGAAAACTAAATGATGGCCCAATCTAGTGAATTAAGTTGTTTTGAAGCAGAACTCATTACTTTTTGGTTAATTAGGGACAAAATCACAGGAATGGTTCCTTCTCCCGATCAGTATCTGTTGAAACCTATTGAAGAGAGCAGGATATGAGTGCGTTAGGTGAGGGCAGAATCAGAATTGAACTCCTTCAAATAAGATAAATAGACACGAAAACCGAAATTTCTGGAAAAACTCAGCCAATCTGTGGAGAGAAATAAGGTGATTTTATATGAGAAACCTCTCAAATGTTTTTGATTCCAAAATATTTTAGCTTGGAACTGGAGGAACACAGCAGGCCAGGCAGCATCATGGGAGCAGGAAAGTTGACGTTTTGGTTCGGGACCCTTCTTCAGAAATGGGGGAGGGGGAAGGAAGAACAGAAATAAATAGAGAGGAGGGGTTGGGCTGGGGAAGGTAGGTGGGATGGTGATAGGTGAGTGCAGGTAGGCAGTGGTCAGGATTGGTCAGTGTTGTGGGAGTAGCGGATAGGTGGGAGAGAAGATGGACAGGTTGTGTCAGGTGAAGGAGGCAGGGATGAGACGGAAGGTTGGACATGTTATGAGGCCGGGGATGGGAGATTTTAAAGCTGGTGAATTCCCTTCTCCCTCCCCATTTCTGAAGAACGGTCCTAACCTGAAACTTTCCTGCTCCTCTGATGTTGCCTGGCCTCCAGCTCCACACTGTGTTATCTCTGACGCCAGCATCAGCAGTTCTTGCTATCTCTGATATGTTTGTTTGCCATGCTTCAATGTCCTCAATAAATGAACTTGGGATATTTGAGAAGTCATTTTGGTTTCAGTTAGAATGCAGTGTTTAGTTATCCTGCTTTAAGGAGACATTTGTGTAAGGGAGGCAAGCAAAGGGGATTTTCATGTATTACTGAGCAAAAATAGGAAGTGGTTTGGTCTTCTAGAATTCGATGTGCTGATGGGAAGTGGAAATATGGAAGCAAACGAGAAAAAAATTTAAGGAAATACTAACTCCCTATATAAATTATAAAAAGATCAGGGCTATCTTCATATAAACACAACAACATTTATGATTTTGCAAAACACTGGACTTCTGTGTAATGATAACATGGAGAATAGAGCAAACATGAGAGAAAGGAATTTGAAGCAATCGCCATGTAGCTGACATGTGGCTCAGTGGTTAGCACTGCTGCTGTGCAGTACTGTGGACCCAGGTTCAATTCTAGCCTCAGGTGATCATCTGTGTGGAGTTTGCATATTCTTCCTGTGTCTGTGCAAGTTTTCCCTGGGTGCTCTGGCTTTGTCCCATACTCCAAAGGTGTACAGGTTAGGGTACATTGGCCAAGCTAAATGGCGCATAGTTTCCAGGGATATGCAGGTTAGGTGGGTAGCCATGGGAAATGCAGGGTTATAGGGATAGGTGAGTGGATGGCTTTCTGAGATATGGTGCAGATGTGATGGGCTGAATAGCCTCTATCTGCACTGTAGGGATTCTGTGAACCATGTTGCAATAGAATGGAGGTTATGAATGACCTCTTCCTGTTCCTATTTTATTACAGCTCAAGCTTGGTGGTTCATTAGGGAGCCCATTGTATATGCATTAAATAGAGAACACAACATCCTAGAAAGGATTGGTTTAGGTTGAAAGTAATAAGTACTGTATTGCAAATAAAATGTTAAGTATGTATTATCTTTTTAAGAGACATCCTGAGGTATTGTTAATTGCCTGTTGTTCTCTTTTCCCAGCTTGCTGTTGTGATTGATCATGGAGAGGCTCCTCTTCTCTCTGCTCCTGCTCAGTTTGACTGTGAAGGCTCAGCTTTGTCCAAAGCGCTGCATCTGCCAAAACCTCTCCCCTTCCCTCTCGATCCTCTGTGCCAAAACTGGGCTCCTCTTTGTGCCTCCATTTATCGACAGGAGGACGGTGGAGCTGCGCCTAACCGACAACTTCATTACCACGGTGAAGAGGAAAGACTTTGCCAACATGACGAGCCTTGTCCACCTCACGTTGTCGAGGAATACAATCAGCCAGATCATGCCTTTCACTTTTGGTGACCTCCGAGGTCTTCGAGCTCTACACCTGGATAGTAACAGGCTGACCAGAGTCAACCACGAGCACTTCAATGGCCTAGTCAATCTCCGACACCTGATCCTTAGCAACAATCAGCTGCATTACATTGCAGCCAACTCATTTGATGACTTTATCTTATCTCTTGAAGATCTGGATCTCTCCTACAACAACCTAGAGAATCTGCCTTGGGAAACTATTGGAAAAATGACAAATGTTAACTCCCTCAGTCTGGACCACAACCTGATTGACTTTGTTCCTGAAGGGACATTTTCCAATCTTCACAAATTGGCTCGATTGGATATGACATCCAACAAACTTCACAAGTTACCTCCTGATCCCCTCTTTCTAAGAGTCCAAATGTTTGCAAAGACAAAAGGCTCCCCACTCTCTTCTCTGGTACTTAGCTTTGGTGGAAATCCATTGCACTGTAACTGTGAGCTACTCTGGTTGAGACGCCTCACAAGGGAGGATGATCTGGAAACTTGTGCCTCGCCACCTCACTTAATGGGTAAATATTTCTGGTTCATCCCTGAGGAGGAATTTACTTGCGATTCTCCACTCATCACACGACATACTTCTAAAACGTTTGTCATGGAAGGTCAGCAGGCGACGTTGAAGTGTAAAGCAGTGGGAGACCCTGACCCATTCATTCACTGGATCTCACCAGATGAACGACTGATCTCGAATTCATCCAGGGCCATCACCCGTGAGAATGGAACCCTGCATATCCTAATTGCCACCCCAAAAGACAGTGGCACGTTCACCTGCATTGCCTCCAACGCTGGTGGCGAGGCCATGGCCCAAGTGGAGTTGATTGTGAATCCTCTACCCCATTTTGCCAACAGCACAAATAACATCAAGGAACCAGATCCCGGTTCATCTGACATCACCACTTCTGCCAAGTCAGGTTCCCCACCAGTAGCTAACGACACAAAAACCACGCAGGAGAAGAAGGTCATTGCAACTGACCTCACATCGTCCTCCGTACAGATTCGTTGGCCCTCACAGCGAAATATTCCAGGAATCCGAATGTACCAAGTCCAGTATAATAGCTCGTCTGATGATGTACTTGTCTACAGGTAAATCAATCACTTGTTATTTACCCAGCAAGAGATGGTCACAAAACACGTAGCAGAGTTAAAGACAGACTCACAAAGGAAATATTAAGGGCTCTTGTGGCACAGTTGTAGTGTCCCTACCTGTAGGTTTGAGGTTCAAGTCCCACCTGCCCAGACGTGTGATAATGTGTCTGAACAGAACATTTTAAAAATACCTGCAGAAGGAATATTTGAAAGTGTAATCTGAAAAACGGTGTCAGCTCCTCAGAAAACATACAGCGACATATCTGTGGCACATTTTTGTCATTAAATGTTTTTAATTGCAAAAATTTATTGAAAGTGTTTCATCATTTAATAAACCCAGTTATACTGGCTGCTGTCTGCCAAATGAGGCCATTTCAAACTCCCAATGCTGGTCACATTAATATTCTGTCTTACTGTTGGCTACCTTTCACCAATAAAGCTCTACCAGCTTTTATGCTGTCCAACATTCCATTGCCACTCATCAGGGTACATAAGAAGAGCAGTCAGTAGTACAACTCTTAGCAATCAGATGTCAGTGGGAGCTTAGCATTAATCATATAACATAGAAAATAGGAGAAGGTGTAGGCCATTCAGCCCTTCGAGCCTGCTCCACCATTTGATATGATCATTCAACTCAGTGCCTTGCTCCAGCTGTATCCTCATACGTTTTGATGCTTTTAGATCTAAGATAACTAACTCCTTCGTGATAACTAACTCCTTCTTGAAACATTCAATGTTTTGGTCTCAATTTCTTTCTGTGGCAGTGAAGAAATTTGTCTTTATCTCAGTCCTAAATGGCCTATTCTGTATCCTCAGATTAAGATCCCTGGTTCTGGACTCCCTGGTCATTGAGAAAATCCTTACTGCCATTTTACATTTCTGACAGAACACCACTTACCCTGATGTTCTTCTAAACTCTAGTTATTATCATCTTAACTGATCCAGCCTCCTTTCATACATCAGTCCTGCCATAAGAAACCACAAAGATGCCTTACTGCTGAGTTGTGTAATGTATTGAAACAAACAACATTGTCATTTGTGGATTCGGTTCAATAATGCACTGCACCAGTTTCTAACCTTAATCATGTGGCTAAAGCACAGAGCAGAGTCTTCAACAACAAATTGTATTTATTAAGCAGCTTCAATGTCATAAAGTGTTGCAAGATGTTTTGCAGGGAGCTTTATAAAATTACGTAAGGAAATATGAAGGCCAGTAACCAAACTCCTGGCCAAAAATCCGGGTTTCAGGGTTGAGTTCTGAGGAAGGATCATTTGACCTGGAACGTTAACTCTGATTTTTCTCCACAGATGCTGCCAGGTCTGCTGAGTTTTTCCAGCAATTTCTGTTTTTGACTGTGTTTTAAGGAGGGTTTTAAAGGAGGACAGAGATAGAAGAAGGATTAGGGAGGGAATTCCAGAGCTTAGGGCCTGGGCAGTTGAAGGCACAGCCACCAATAGTGAGTAATTAAAGTTGAGAACAGTTGTGTGGTCTAAGCTAAAAGAAAGTAGATGATCTATAAATGTTTAAATCAAGATAGAACTAATCACAGAATTTTTCAGTGATTCATTTCTTTCCCCTATACAAGATCGTGTCAGACAGTTCCCATTTTATTCAGCGTCAGAATGATTTCTGTATCTTCCCTCTCGTGAACAGTTCCCGATGAAGCCGGTTATATGAGGCTGTTTCCAACTTTCTTTGCAGAGACATTTCAGGGGAAGTGGAAAACCCTGAGCAGGCATTAGCATTAAAAGAATGAGTTTGACATCTCTATTAGTCATATAGTGCCAGCTTTAATTGATGTAGCACATCATCCCAGCAACCAAAATTTATCAACTAGGTGCCATTTGTTAAAATCTCACGGTATTACTCAGTACAATAAACAGTATCTACTTTGGACATGATACAAGAGTTTGACTTCAGCCTGCAGTGCTGTTGGGATGTGGAATCTTGCCACAACTTTGAGTGTTTTTTAACATTTTGCCAAGGCTTAAAGACTGGGGCGCAAAACATCTGCGTCCCTGCATTGAGTTGAAGCCAGTCTCCCAGTTTAACACAGATAACAAAGCATTAGCAGCAATATTCAACTCATTCATGGAGTGCCCTTCACATGCAAACCAAAGCCTTATAATTATGTAGAAGGTCGAAGTTCGGAAGTGGCAAGCTCTGTATTTTTCACTTCCTGCCTATGTAGTTTGTAGATAGTAATGAGATATGATGTATTTATCTGCAATGGATCAATGGAGCAAAATTGTAAATTGGTTGACTGTTGTGATTATCTCCAATCCGAAGGAGAGGAATTGCTTGTTAGGAGTCAAAGGAGAATGGATATTTTAAAGGCATGGAACCATGCATCGCAGAATTCCTGTAAATTGGGAAAGGATAAGGAATTGGGATTGAGACAGATAGCTCCTCTTTGAGGTAGTACTCAGACGTAATTAGGTGAGAACATCTCTGCAGTGTAAATTCAATGATGCTTATTCTTGTGCTGCCCTCATTGGCTTTCTGGCTCACAAGCGTCTCTACCCTCAGTGTCAGTGGGATCTGGGTTCCCACTTGTGAAACATTGCAGTGAGTGGGGAAACAGTGCATGTACTGCCTGTCTATTGAGCAGCAGGAGTGTTAAAACAGAACCTGTGGCTCTGTGACTGCTCAAGATTTCCTCAGGACCTTGTATAACCCAATAAGAAAGCAAATAGTCACACAGGCAGACAGCATCGAAACAGACCCTTCAGTTCAACTCATCTGTGCCAACCAGATATTCTAAATTAAAACAGTCCCATTTGCCAGGATTTGGCCTATATTCCTCTAAACCCTTCTTATTCATGTACCCATCCAGATTCCTTTGAAATGTTGTAATTGTACCAGCCTTCAGCACTCCCTCTGGCATCTCATTCCATACACGCACCACCCTCTGTGTGAAAAAGTTACCCCTCAAGTCCTTTTTAAATCTGACCCCTCTCACCTTAAACCTATGCCCTCCTGTTTTGGACTCCCCTACCCTGGGTAAAAGACCTTGACTATTCGCCCTATCCATGCCCATTGCGATTTTATAAACCTCTATAAGGTCACCCCTCATTCTCCAACGCTCCAGGGGAAAAAAACCCCAGTCTATTTAGTCTCTCCCTATAGCTCACACCCTCTAGTCCAGGCAATATCCTTGTGAATCTTTTCTGCACACACTCAAGTTTAACAAGATCTTTCCTCTTCAATTCTCCACATTTCAGTATTGCTGAGGAAAGGGACATGCTGTAAAAGTCTTTCATCTTGCACTCATCAGGACAGAGTCATGAGAATGTTGAATCTTGAAGGGAACCACAATTTATTCTGCAGAAGAAGAAAACTGCAGATGTTTTGGCAAGTCAACTCCAATGAGTTGAAGTGATGTCATGGAGAATTGTATGTATTGTTAAACATTGCATTCTGAGTTCTTCAAGCATGGATTGGTTAATTCTGTACTCTCCCCGTTGCAAACAACCAAAGAGACTTATTTTTAATTCAGTTATCAGTCATAGAGTCATATAGCACGGAAACAGACCTTTCGGTCCAACTAGTCCATGCCAAACATAATCCCAAACTAAAGTTGTCCCAACTACTTGCTCCTGGCCCATAACCCTCCAAACCTTTTTGATTCATGTACTTATCTAAATATCTTTTAAACGTTGTAATTGTGCCCACATCTACCACTTCCTCTGGAAATTCATTCCTCATGCGAACCACCCTCTGTGTAAAAATGTTGCCCCTCATGTCTTTTTCAAATCTCTCTCCTCTCACCTTAAAAATGTATCCCCTAGTCTTGAAATCCTCCATCCTAAGGCAAAGACAACTACCATTAACTCTATCTATACCCCTCATTATTTTATAAAATTCTATTAGGTCACCTCTTAACCTCCTACACTCCAGTGAAAAATGTCCCAGTCTATGTAGCCTCTCCTTATAACTCATACCCTCCATTCCAGGCAACATCCTGGTAAATATCTTCTGACTCCTCTCCAGCTTAATAATATCCTCCCTATAACTGGGTGACCAGAACTGGACACAATATTCCAATGGAGGCCTCACCAATGTCCCATACAACTTCAATATGACTTTCCAACTGCTATGCTCAAAGGACTGAGCAATGAAGGCAAGCACGTCAAATGCCTTTTTAACCATCCTGTCTATATGTGATGCAGACTTCAAAGAATTATGTACCTGAACCACATATCTGGTGTCACACTGTAACTCATATATCACACTTCATTTGAAAATTTTGTATTTTATCATTTTGCATCTGTCCCAATGAGTTCAAGACAAAAAGCATTAAAATGTGTCTCTTTTCTCTGAAAAACTCAAGTTCTGTTCTTTACATTTCCTTTCCCTAATAGCCACAGAGAGTCAGTAACTTGTTGATAATTGCAATAACCTCAATGAAAAGATGGGATCCCAAAGGATATTAACAAATCCGATGTGTTTTTACAATAATTGACAATGGTTACATGGTGGTTATTAGGCTAGTTTTTAATTCCTGATTTTTTAAAAAAATTGAATTCTAATTTCACCATCTGACTTGATGGGATTTGAATCCATGTCCACAGATTATCAGCCTGGCCCTCTGGATTTCAATGCATTTATTATCATTGTGCCTTTACCTTCCTCATGATGGAGTCAGTCCCAGCATTAAGGTAGATGGTTGTGGTTTTTGAAGTCAGTCATCTCAGCTCCAGGACATATTTGCTGGAGTTCCTCAGGGTAGCGTCCTAGGCCCAACCATCTTCAGCTGCTTCATCAATGACCTTCCCTCCATCATAAAGTCAGAAATGGAGATGTTTGCTGGTTGCACAATGTTCAGCACCATTTGTGACTCCTCAGAAACTGAAGCAGGTCATCCAGGGATATGCTGCCCATTCATTAATGCGAAGGGTCCCAACCCGAAACGTCGACTTTTCTGCGTCTCTGACACTGCCTGACCTGCTGTGTTCCTCCAGCTCCACACTCCATCGACTCTGACTTCCAGCATCTGCAGTCCTTGCCTGACCTGCTCAAAGATTTGCACAAGGTCATTCACTACAATTGGATCAACTTCAACATCACAATGAGCAGGATTCATTGTGTAAGCGTTTCAATAAAAATGGAAAGTAATCACAGAGCCAGTAAACGATTCATTTCTGTCCTCTATACAAAGGCCAGGGTACAGTTTCCCAATGACTTTTGTTAGTGTCAATCATCATGTCCATATGCAGCAAGTTCTGAACAATGGCCAGGTTTCAGCTGATAACTAACAAGTAACATTTATGCCTCACTGGTGCAGGCAATGACCATCCCTGATGAGAGAATCTAACCATCGCCCCTTGATATTCCATGATGTTACCATCACTGAATCCCCCCCTATCAAAGTCCTGGGGGTTACCATCGACTCTTAAATTGACCTGCACCATGGTCTATTTTGATGGCAGAGCAGACTGCTGAGTTTGAAATGGCCTCCTCCTATTTCCTTTAGTACATAGTAAAGAGTCCTGAATGAATAGTTCTTCATGTCATAATTAATTAATTTTATGATGTTTTAAAATGACTTGTATTTCAATAGCAGTTTATAATGTTGTCGAATGTCATAAGACATTTTATAGAAACATTATGTGTTACAGATTGACATCAAGCCAATGAAGGAGATATTATTGCAGATTACCAATAGCTTGTTCAGATTTAGATTCTCAGGAATGTTTTAAGGAAGAGAGATCAGAGATTTAAGGAGGAAATTTCAGATCTTAGGACACAAGCAAATGAGAATGCTCTAAGGATGATGCTATTAAACTGGAAAAGGTACAAAAAACATTTACAAGGATGTTACTGAGACTGGAGGGTTTGAGTTATAAGGAGAGACTATTTTCCCTAGATCGAAGGAGGCTGAGGAGTGACCTAATAGAGGTTTATAAGATCATGAGCGGCATCGATAAGGTGAATAGCCGAGGTCTTTACCCCAGGGTGGCGTAGTCCAAAATTAGAGAGCATAGGTTTAAGATAAGAGGGGAAATATTTGAAAGCAACCTGAGAGGTACCTATTTCATACATGAAACAAGTTGCTAGAGGAAGTGGTAGAGGCAGGTACAATTACAATATTTAAAAGACTTTTAGACAGGTACATGGATAGGAAAAGTTTAGAGGGATATGGGCCAAATTCAGGCAAATGGGACTAGTTCTATTTAAGACACCTGATTGTCATGGGCAAGTTGGGCTGAAAGGCCTGTTTCTATGCTGCATACCTCTTTGACTCTTCGATTCTATAAAGGCACAGCTGCCAATGGTGAGCGAAAGATAATATGGAATGAAGCAGAGGGCAGGGTTAAGGGAACACAGATTTCTCGGAGAGTTATGGGGCTGGAGGAAGTTATAGAAATATATGGAACCTGCAAGGACATGAAAAAAAAGAAGGGGCCAATGATGTAGCTTTGACAGACTGCAGGGATACTGGGGAGAGTGTGTGTAGTGAATGTAATGAGATCAGCCAGATGGACCCCATAGAATATGAGTTCCCTGATTGGGGCTATTAATCTGATCCAATCAGGGAGTCCTGGCTGACAGATATAAACAGGAGTGTCAGAGGTTCTGTTCACTCTGAGAGCTGGATCTAAGGGAGTGGGATCAGTGTTAAGGACTCTCCCTGTGTAAATAAAAGGTGACTGGTGATGGGATACTGGCCTCTGTGCAATTATCTAAGTGTGGAGGAGGGGTAAGGGGTTTGGAGAGTGGTCTCTTTATCCCAAAGTAAACAAGCTGAAAACAGTTCAAACACATGAAAAGATTCATTTATAAAAGATAAGCTGTTGCTTGTATTCATTTCCATCTCTCATTATTTTTAAAATAAGTGACTGAATCCAGACACTATAATAAATCAGGCCTCATGAAAAATACAAAGCTCGTTTATAAATCATTCAGTGGTTCAATATATTTATTTTTCTCTCATCCATTCTTGCAAATTTGAGGGAAGCATGTTCCTTAAGTTACCACGATGGGCTTTTTCCATTCAGTAAATAATATAAATGAGAAATTGATGAGAAATTGTGATCAGGTTGTTAGAGGAACAAGGGTTTTTACTTTGAAACGACATCTGGATTTACCTGTGCGCTAACTTAGCCTATAATACTTGGAAAACAGAGAAGAATGTTCCAACCACAGTGAATACGAAGCTAAATAGGAGGGCTCCTCTGAGAATTCAGGACAAAGTACATTTGAGAATACAGGCTGTCGTGTAATGAGCCAGCATTGCTATAAAACTGGGTGTCAGGATGTCAGACCTCCGCTTCATGGTTTGATAGATGATTGGTGGATAATTAAGCAACTGACAGAAACAAGAAGGCTCATGAACATTCCCATCCTTAACGATGGTGGAGGGCATAGCATTAGAGCAAAAGATAAAGCTGGAATAATTTGCAACTATATTCAGGCAGAACATAAAAGCAGGAATAGGCCATTCAGCCTGTCAAGTCTGACTGATCTTCCACTTCAGTGCCTTTTTCCCATACTTATTCCCAAATCCCTTTACACCGTTGATAGGTTGAAGTTTGCCAATTTCGGCTTTAAACACAATCAAAGACTGAACACCGAAATCCCTCTGTGGTAGACAATTCCAAAGGTTCACAACAACCTGATTTAAATCATTTCTCTTCATCTCGATCCTACTTCTTATTATTAAAATCTGCCCCTGGTTCTAGGCTCCTCCACCAGGGGAAATACCTTACCCATATCTATCCTGTCTATCCCTTTCAGTATTTCGCAAGTTTCAATGAGATCACTTCTCATTCTTCAAAACCCTAGAGAATACAGGCCTAGTTTGCTCAATCTCTCCTCATCGGACATCCTTCCAGTCAGGGAACAAATCTAAAGAACCTTCATGGATTACCTCTTTTGCACAATATCCTTCCTGACGTAAAGGAACCAAAACTGCATGTAGCACTCCAGATGTGGTCTAACCAAGCTCCGATAAAACTGAAGCAAGGTTCCACTATTCCTGTACTCAAATCATCTCACCATAAAGGCCGATCTTCCATTAGCCTTCCTAATAACTTGCTGCATCTGCTTATTAGCGCTCAGTGATTTATCCGCAACACCACTCAGGTCCCTTTGTACATCTGCAATTTCTAATCGCCCAACAATTATGAAATACTGTGCGCACCTGTGTTTTCTACCAAAGTAACTATCACACTATTTTTCCACAATATATTCCATTTGCCATGTGCATACCCATTCACTAAATTTGTCTAAATTTTTTTGAAGCAATTTTGCATCTTTCTCACAACATACAATCCCATCTGGCTTTGTGTCATCTGCAAACTTGGAAATATGGCATTCAGTCCCCACGTTCAAATCAATGATGTATATTGTAAACAATTAGGGTCCAGGTACTGATCCTTGTGGTACCTCATTAATCACAGTTTGCCAACATGAGACTGACCCATTTATTCCTATTCTCTGTTTTCTGTCTTTAATCCTTAATCAATATCAATAAATTACTTCCGAGCCCACGTACTTTAACTTTAAGAACCAAACTCCTGTGAGAACCTTGTCAAAAGTCTTCTGAAAATCTATTTATACTACATCAATCAAGTTCCCTTTATCAATTCTGTTCATGACATCCTCAAATGAACTCTATTAGATTTGTTAAGCAGAATTTCTCAGTTGCAAATACATCCTGACTGTACCCAATCAGATTTAATCATAATTATCCAAGTGTTCATTCATCACATCTTTTATAATGGATTCTCAAATTTTGCCTATTACTGATATAAGATCTGTGGTTCCCCAATTTCTCTCTCCCTCATGTCTTAAATAATGGGGTGACATTTGTTACCTTCTAATCAACAGGAATTATTCCAGAATCTATAGAGTTTTGAAAGATGACCAACAATGCATCTATCATCTTTCAACACACTGGGATGTAGAAAAACAATCTCAGGGAATGGTCAACTGACAGTCCCATTAAATTCTCCAATACAACCTTCTTAAACATCCTAATTTCTGTCAATTCCTCCTGCCCCCTAATCCCTAGAATCTCTAATTCTGGGAGATTTCTTTCTTGAACATGCTCGAGAATTGAGCTTTCACAGGTTTCTGGGGATTTTCAAGATGCACCACACTTTGAGTGATGATGTTCCTCCAGGTGTTAGTCTTAAATGGATAGCCTCTCATCCTGACACTATGTCGCTTGGTTTTAACTCATCAGGCAGGAGAAAGATTTTATCTATATTCAATTTGTCAAGCTCAAGAAAAGTTCTGCAAATTATGGTAAAATCATCTCTTATTCTTCAAAACTCTAGGGAATACACACCTAATTTCCTCAATTTCTCCTCATAAGACAATCTGGCCATCACTGGGATTAATTTTGGATTAATGTCTTCTGCTTTTTCAGATAGGGGACCAAACCCGTATATAATCGAACATCGAACATAGAACATAGATCAGAACAGCACAGTACAGGCCCTTCGGCCCACAATGTTGTGCCGAACTTTTACCCGAAACCTAAGGTCTATCTAACCTCCACCCCTACCTTATACTATCATCCATATGCCTATCTAATAGCCGCTTAAATGCCTCTAATGAGGCTGACTCCACTACCCTCTCCGGCAATCCATTCCACACCCCTACCACTCTCTGAGTAAAGAACCTACCTCTGACGTCTCCCCGATATCTACCTCCTTTCACTTTAAAACTATATCCTCTCGTAAAAACTACCTCCACCCCAGGAAAAAGTCTCTGGCTGTCTACTCTATCTATACTTCTGATCATTTTGTACATCTCTATCAAGTCAACTCTCATCCTTCATTGTTCTAAAGAGAAAAACCCTAGCTCTCTCAACCTTTCCTCGTAAGACCTTCCCTCCATTCTAGGCAACATCCTGGTAAATCTCCTCTGTACCTTTTCCAATGCTTCCACATCTTTCCTGTAATGAGGTGACCAGCACTGGACACAATACTCCAGATGTGGCCGAACCAGGCTTTTGTATAGCTGGAGCATAACTTCATGGCTCTTGAACTCAATCCCTCTATTAATGAAAGCTAACACACCATATGCCTTCTTAACAACTCTATCCACCTGGGTGGCAGCTTTCAGGGAATACTCCAGGTGAGATCTCACCAGGGCCCGATAACTCTTGCATCAGATGTCTTTACTCTAGTCCTCAGCTCCCTTTGTGGTCAAGACCAACTTATCATTTTTGAATTGCTTATTTCATCCACCTACAGTGGGCTTACAGTGACTCATGGACAAGCATAGCCAAAGTACCTTTAAACACCCACAATTCCCAACATCTCACCATTTAAGAACCTTGTTCTGCCATTGTACTGTTCAACAAGAGTGAACAATTATCACATTTATCCACATTATCTTCTATCTACTACGCTCCAGGTCATTGGCTTAGCCTGTCAGAGTGTACATGGTAACTTGTGTGTGAATGCAGATGATGGGGGCAGGGTCTGAAATAAGTATTACATCCTTATCTTCTCAAAGGAGAGGGATGATGCAGACATAGTTTCAAAATCTCCCCTCCCCCCACCGCATCCCAAAACCAGTC
>NC_063370.1:795944-810854 GCF_021869965.1 Rhincodon typus
GCTTGGCCTGCTGTGTTCATCCAGCCCTGCACCTTGTTGTCTCGGATGATGCAGACATTCTAGTTAAAGAGGAGGACTGTGGAATCTTAGAGAAGCAGGATGAGAAGGGAAATACTGGAGGGACTTTAAAGTGGATAAATCAAAAGGCTCTGATATATTGTGTCTGAGGCCATTAAAAAAAGCCAGGGAGGATTATTTTACAAACCTCACTCGATACAGGTGAGCTATCAGAGGGCTGAAGCTCTATATCTGTTACATCAGACTCTGTATTGTGTCTTTCGTTGTTTGCAGAATATTTAATGATTTAGACTTAAATGTGGGAGGTGTGACTGGGAAACTTGCAGATGACACAAACATTGCCCAGCTCACAGATAGTGAAGAGGATGGTTGTCAGCTACAGAATGATATCAGCGGTTTGGTTGAATGGGCAAAAAAGTGGCAAATGGAATACAACCTGGAGAAGCATAAGGTTATTCTTTTCAGGAGGACAAACAAAGGAAGGGAATACAGAATAAATGGGAGGGCATTGGGAGGGGGAGAGGAAGTGAGAGATCAGAGAGTGTATTTCCATTTACAGTGGCAGGAGAAGTAGATAAGTTGGGAAAGAAGGCAAATGGGGTGTTTTCATTCATTGGGTGAGGTATTGAAAACTAGAGCAGGGATACAATGTTGGAAGTGTATAAAGCTATGGTTAAGTCCCAGCTGGAGTGTTGTGTACAGTAATCACTCTACAGAAAGGACATCATTGCTGAGTGGTGATCTGATCTAGGTGTAAAAATAATGAAGGGGTCGGATAGAGTTGATAGGGAAGACATGTTTCCACTAGCAGAGAGATCAATTACCAGGGTCACAGATTGAAGTGGATTATTGAAAGATTAGAAGGGACATGGGAAGTAATATTTTCATCCAGAGGTTGATAGATGTCTGGAATTCCCTGTCTGGTTTGGTGGTTAAGCTGGAAACCCTCAATCCATTGAAAGGGAACCTGGGTCTATACCTGAACTGTTGTAACCCACAAAGTGATGGACCAGGGGCTGGTCAGTAGGGTTAGAATGGGCAGCTAGTTTATTCAGCTGGTGTTGATATGTTGGGCTGAATGCCTCTTTCTGTGTTGCAAACTTTCTATTATTCTATGGTTCTATACGTAGATCTAACTTTAAAGCTGGTTACTATCCAAAGTAAAACAGCCCGAAAGTATCCCTGGTACAGTCACTGTGGAACTCTACCCTTCCTAGTTTGAGAAATAATTCCCAGGACTGTGGGGCTGTTTGCTGCTATCACCTGCATTAATTCTGGGTTAGTTGTGATCTTGAGTTTAAAAGGATTTGTAAATCAGTTTTCCTCACAGACTCAACAAACATTGAAACACAGGAACAGGAGTAGGCCGTTCGGCCCCTCAAGCCTATTCACCATTCAATAGGATCATGGCTGATCTGTGGCCTAACTCTATATATCTATCTTTGGCCCATATCCCTTGTAATAAAGCGAAGGCTGACCACACCCACCACCTCCCACCCACTCCCCCCCACCCCCGCCTCCAACCACCCTCGAGGAACTAAAATCAGAACTTCCAAAGAGAAGGACCTCACCCTATAATCTGCAAAAGGAGTGTGAAAAATGGTGTAATCTGCCTTTTAGCAACTTCTAGCGTTTAAATGAAACAAATCCCTGACATTCACTTTACAATTAATAAGTAATGACTTATTTATCTAACTCTAGAACATAGAACATAGAACATACAACATTACAGCGCAGTACAGGCCCTTCGGCCCTCGATGTTGCACCGACCTGTGAAACCAATCTGAAGCCCGTCTAACCTAAACTATTCCATTATCATCCATATGTTTATCCAATGACCATTTAAATGCCCTTAAAGTTGGCGAGTCTACTACTATTGCAGGCAGGGCATTCCACGCCCTTACTACTCTCTGAGTAAAGAACCTACCTCTGACATCTGTCCTATATCTATCACCCCTCAATTTAAAGCTATGTCCCCTCGCGCTAGCCACCACCATCCGAGGAAAAAGGCTCCCACTGTCCACCCTATCTAATCCTCTGATCATCTTGTATGTCTCTATTAAGTCACCTCTTAACCTTCTTCTCTCTAACGAAAACAGCCTCAAGTCCCTCAGCCTTTCCTCATAAGACCTTCCCTCCATACCAGGCAATATCCTGGTAAATCTCCTCTGTACCCTTTCCAATGCTTCCACATCCTTCCTATAATGCGGTGACCAGAACTGTACGCAATACTCCAAGTGCGGCCGCACCAGAGTTTTGTACAGCTGCAACGTGACCTCACGGCTCCGAAACTCAATCCGTCTACTAATAAAACCTAACACACCGTACGCCTTCTTAACCACCCTATCAACCTGGGTGGCAACTTTCAGGGATCTACGCACATGGACACTGAGATCTCTCTGCTCATCCATACTACCAAGAATCTTACCATTAGCCCAGTACTCTGTATTCCTGTTACTCCTTCCAAAGTGAATCACCTCACACTTTTCTGCATTAAACTCCATTTGCCACCTCTCAGCCCAGCTCTACAGCTTATCTATGTCCCTCTGTAACCTGCAACATCCTACCGCACTATCCACAACTCCACTGACTTTGGTGTCATCTGCAAATTTACTAACCCATCCTTCTACGCCCTCATCCAGGTCATTTATAAAAATGACAAACAGCAGTGGCCCCAAAACAGATCCTTGAGGTACACCACTAGCAACTGAACTCCAGGATGAACATTTTCCATCAACCACCACCCTCTGTCTTCTTACAGCTAGCCAATTTCTGATCCAAACCGCTAAATCACCCTCAATCCCATGCCTCCGTATTTTCTGCAATAGCCTACCATAGGGAACCTTATCAAATGCTTTACTGAAATCCATATACACCCCATCAACCACTTTACCCTCATCCACCTGTTTGGTCAACTTCTCAAAGAACTCAACAAGGTTTGTGAGGCACGACCTACCCTTCACAAAACCGTGTTGACTATCCCTAATCAAATTATTCCTTTCTAGATGATTATAAATCCTATCTCTTATAATCCTTTCCAACACTTTACCCACAACCGAAGTAAGGCTCACTGGTCTATAATTACCAGGGTTGTCTCTACTCCCCTTCTTGAACAAGGGGACAACATTTGCTAGTCTCCAGTCTTCTGGCACTATTCCTGAAGACAATGACGACATAAAGATCAAAGCCAAAGGCTCTGCAATCTCCTCTCTAGCTTCCCAGAGAATCCTAGGATAAATCCCATCCGGCGCAGGGGACTTATCTATTTTCACACCTTCCAGAATTGCTAACACCTTCTCCTTATGAACCTCAACGCTAACACCTCCTCCTTATGAACCTCAAAGCTAACACCTCCTCCTTATGAACCTCAAAGGCTCTAACAGTGAACAAATTAACTAACTATTGATAACTGAATAAACCCCTTCCAACTACTAAATAAACAAGATTCTAATGGTATGCTGATCCAATAAATATAAGTCCCACTTACATAAAATAAAATTTAAAAAATATTGAACTTAGTCTCTCAAAAATGCAGCCAGTTTACATGTTTTCTGGAATGCTCTATGCCTTTTCCATCGAACATTCTGGCAGGAACGTCTTCTCTGTTGACTCTTCTGTCAGAAATATTAACTAGTTATGGTGTAGACACCTTAGTTCTTTAAATGGTGGTCTCTCGAAGACTTAGAATAAGCGGTTCTCTCTTCGGCATTGAGAGCTGTTAACTCTTGCAGATGGCAGTCAGGTCTCCTGCCTTTGTCCAACTGCTCTCTCCTTTTATATCTTGATGACATATTAATTTATTACAATAGGGTTTGGTCCTTTGTTGTCAAAACCATCAGATTTAAATTTCATTGGTTTTGGTATCCAAGTGCCTGGTTCAAGTTGATTGGCTAAATTCAGAAACTTGTTGTCTTGGTAACAAAACAGAACTGCTGCTTGAACTACTAACTGTATGGCCTTTCAATACAAATGTTTCAAATTTGGGCGCTCTCTGTGTACTTGCAAACCTTCAAGCTGCTGCTCACAGTCATCCATTTTACATCTGTAAGCATAGAAAAAGTACATCATTGTTTAAAGGGACAACACAATCCTTTCCCCCCTAGCATTTTACAGACACCAAATTCTAACTTCCTGACTCCCAATCCACAAGTACTGTACCAAACTTCATAACACCCTTGATATCTTTGTTTAAGATACCTCAGATTTAAAATTAGCAACAGATCCAGCATCAACTGCTGTTGTGGAAGACAGTTCCAAACCTTTCCCACCTTCTGTGTGTATCGAAGTGCTTCCTAACATCTCTTCTGAACGGACTGGCCCTAATTCTCAGACTATGCCCCTAGTTCTAGAATCTCCAACCAGGGGAAATAGTTTATCTTTACCTACCCTGTCCTTTCCTGTTAATATCTTGAAAACTTCGATCAAATCACCCTTAACCTTTAAATTCTAGAGAAAAGAGGCTTCATTTGTATAATCTCTCCTCCTAACTTAACCCCTGAAGTCCAGGTATCATTCCTGTAAACCTATGTTGCGCTCCCTCCAATGCTACAATATCCTTCCTAAGGTGTGGTGCCCAGATCTTCTCTCAGTGCTCTAGGGTTTTGTATAACTGCAGCAACACTTCTACATCCTTGTTCTCCAGTCCTCTAGATATAAAGGCCAGCATTCCATTAGTTTTCCTGATTAATTTCTGTACCTGTTCGTGACATTTTAAAGATTTATACATCTGAAAACCCAAGTCTCTTTGGATATCCACTGTATTTAACTTCATACCATCTAGAATGTACCTTGATCTATCATCTTTCAGTCTAAAATGGATAACTTCACATTTGCTTTACATTGAATTCTATCTGCCTCAGTTTTTCCCATTCTCTTAGTTCATCAATATTCCTTTGCAATTTTATGCTGTCATCTACACTGTCTGCAATGCCGCCTAATTTTGTGTCAGCAGCAAAGTTGGAAATATGAATTTCTTTGCTTTTATCCACGTTATTAATATATAATGTGAATAATTGAGGCCCTAACACAGATCTGCATGGAAACCATTGGTCACATCCTGCCAAGTTGAATACATTATCTCCACCTTCTGTCCCTTGCCAATCAACAAATTTCCCAGCCTTGTCAGTAAATTGCTCTTAATTCCATGGGCTTCTACCTTAGCTAACAGCAACTTATGTGGGATTTGATCAAATACCTCTGGAAGTCCATATAAATAACATCTAGAGACATTCTCCAGTCCACCATCTTAGTCATGTTGTCAAAAAATCAGTGAAGTTCGTCATGTATGAATCCATGACAGATGGCTGTCCGTGATTAATTAAACTTTTCAAGGTGTTCAGTTACCCAAGTCTTGATTATAGACTCCCGCAATTTCCCCACCACAGCTGTTAGACTAACTGGTCTGTAATGTGTTGTTTCCCTCTTCTGTCAATCTTATGCATGTGCAATTTTCCAGTCTAGAGAGACGACTCTTGTTTCTGAAAGATTATAGTGAATGTGTCTCCAATGTGCTCCCTTACTCCCTTTAATACCTTCCGATGGAAACCATCAGGTCCCAGGGATTTGACACGCTTTACTTCTGTTAATTTCCACCACTCCACCAAATTGTTTGAAAGCACTTTTCCCATCTTTGGGATCTCCCAATCCTTCCCAGAGCCAGTAACCTGCTTCGGAAGCTTGGATACAGCGGAAATGTGAAAAATGCTGCAGGCCAATTGTGCACAGCAAGCTCCCACAATCACCAGTTGGGTAGATGAGCAACACAATGGTTTTATTAATGTTAAAGAAAGGATAAACATTGATTCAATCACCCACAAACTCCCCATTATTCCAATCATTATGTAGAATGATTGCATAATTTCACCTCAGTTGATAAATGGGACCTTGGTGTAAGATTCCTTTTGAAAATAAAGACAGCACCAAGGTTACATGCTCCACGATAATGATCTGCTTTGAATTTCAGTATTTAGTTGTTGTACCACAATAATAATTGGCTGGCACAGTCAAGTTATTATCCCCTCCCTCTCAAAGCACAAATGGGATTAGCTGATTTCTGCTGTGTCTATGTAAGCATGATAATTAAACACAAACAAGCAATTAAAGGTTGTAGATATTGCTGTAATTTCATTTGACAAGTTTCTCCTGTTTTCTTTTTCAAAGTTGGACAGTCTGTCCTCATTGAGAGCAGCAATTGATAATCTCTGAGCAACTCAACAGCTTGGAGCTATAATAAAAGAAAGAACTGGGAATCTGAAACAAAAGAGAAATTGCTGGATAAACTCAACAGGTCTGGCATCCTCTGTGGAGAGACAAAGAAAGCAGAGTTAACGTTTCGAGTCCAGTGACTCTTCTACAGAACTGATAGTAGCTGGGAAAAGGTGGTCTATATACTGAAGACAGGGAAGGTGGAGGGGAAAGAGAAGTCAGCAGATAGGCAGAGATGGAGCCCAGAGAGAGGGAATGCCAGTTAGGCAGATAAAAGGATGGATGATAGTCTACCAGATAGAAAGAAAAGTTGGTGATGGGGACTGTAAGTAAGGAGATGTGTCGGTGGTCTTCTCTACATTGGGGAAATGAAACACAGACTGGGCAACCACTTTGTGAAACACCTACGTTCTGTCCGCAAAACTGACTCTGAGCTTCCAGTTACCTACCACTTCAACACCCTGCCATGTTCTCTGGCCAACATCTCTGTCTCAGGCTTGCTGCTGTGCTCCAACAAAGCTCAGTGCAAGCTGGAACGACAGTATCTCATTTTCCATATGGGGACCCTGCAACCTTCTGGACTAAATATTGAGTTCAATAACTTTTAAACCTGAGCACCTTTTTCCATGTCCTTTATCCACCCCTAAAACACTAGGCCCTGTTTCTACATGGACGGCTTTCAGCATAGCCAGCTCTTTTTCACTTAGTCATTGCCCCGGTAACAGCTTTTCTTTCTTCTGAGCATATTATTAACCACCCCTTTGCCTGCCTAACTGTCTTTCTCACTCTGGACTCCAACTCCACCAATCCCCTCACCCATTCTGCCCCCTACCCCACCCTACCCCTTGTCATCAGCATATAGGCTATCTCTTCCTAGCTTCCTAGTTCTAAAGAAGGATCACTGGAGATGAATCATTAATTTTAGTTCTGAACCATAACTGACCAATGAGGACTGGAAATAGGGGGTTTAGGACCAACGAAAGAGCATTTAGAGAACACGAAGGAGGGAGCTGATGAGAAGAAGCTGTTTAGAAAGTGGATTATTTCAAATATTGAGAGAATCAATAGTCTTAACACTTGTCCCACCTCAGCTGGAGTACTGTGCACAGTCTGGGCACCACATTATAGGAAAGATATGAAAGTGTTGGAGAGATTGCAGAAAGGATCTACAAGACTAGTCCCAGGAATGAGAAGCTTCAGTGATGAGGGTAGATTGAAGAAGTTGTTATCCCTGTAGATAAGAAGGCCCAAGAGGAGATTTGAGAGAGATTTTCAAAACTGTGAGTGGGCTAGACAGAGTGGATAGGGAGAAGCTGTTCCCTGTCGTAAAACAATCAAGAACAATAAGGCATAGATTTAAAGCGATTTGTAAAATAAGTAAATGTGATGAAGGTTTCTTGGACAGTGAATGGTTAGGGGAATGCACTGCCTGGAGTGTGGCAGAGACAGGTTCAATTGATGCAAACAAGAGGGATATTTGGATAGAAATGGTGTGCGAAAAAATGGGGAGAAAGGAAGGAGACTGGCACTGGATAATGCTGATTATTTAAACAGCTGGTGCAAACATATGGGCTGAATAGCCTCTTCCTGTGATAAAACATTTCTGTAATTCTGCGATTGTGTGATAGGTCCATTGGGATAAACTAAATTTATCACTTTGTTTAGGTTCTGTTTGACGCTATACTCCAGTCTTAGATTGATAAAGTAATCTTGAGGGGTCAAAAGTGGTTACCCATTCCCCGAACACGTCCTGCATATCATCAGCGTGCATAGCTAGGTGTGAGATCTGCTTCTCCATCCTTCCATCAGCCAAGTCGCACATTCATCTTGTGTCACAGAGTGTATATGTGGCACAAAGCCTTCTCTGGGGACTTATTGATGGGAACCGTTTACTCTCCGTTGTTAAGAACTGGAGCAGATTCTCCCTTGCTCTGGGTTTCTAAAGCTTATTATAGTGCACTTATCTGCAGCTTTGCAGAGATCAGCTAACGCAATATAGACCAGGGATAAAACTTCTAATATCCTGCTTTTTATACAGTGTAACTGCTCACTGCCATGGCTATAGGGTGCCACATGAGAAGTCTGATCGATATTGGTAATTCAGCTCCTGAGCTCAATGCAGCACAGTGCTGCAATGTTGTACTGATGTTGCCTTTCTCAGAGAACTGAGAAGTTCCTAGCAATGTGTTAGTTCTGTTCAGGGGGCTCAGGGTGTTGTAAAAAATCAGGACCTTTAATTGGTTCCACGCTATCACCTCTTTGTCTCGAAAGAAAAACCGAAGATGCTCAGTCACATTCTTACTTTGCCATCATTAATGGGTTCTAATAAGCTCTCAGATCACCCTACAGAGCAAATATCTTTGATATGGATCATTTCATGGAACAGTTTCCCCAACATGAGCCATCATTGTCTTTGTATTTGGAAAACAGATGTAAGACCAATCAGAGAAGTGGCAGGAAATCATCTTCACTCAATGGAGTGAGTTCACTCTCAGCAGGATCACCAAAGAGGATCAAGAGATCAAGAATTGGGTTGATTAGGTTGTACTCGAACTCTCTGCTGCTCTCCTTCCAGGGACACTGGGCCAGTGAATTAATCTGGATGTCCCAGATCTGGGTGGGGTGGCACAGTGGTTCAATGGTTAAGTGGGTCTGGGTGAGATGGCCTTTGGACAGTCAGTGTGGACTCAATGGGCTGAAAGGCCTGTTTCCATTCTGTAGGGATTCTACGATTCTATACCACAGTACACTGCTTCCATCCCCACCAACCCAAACCCTGTTACCTCCCCCATCTTCAGCATTGGGAGTATGGTTTTCATAGAATCATAGAATTCCCCTTTGGTTCATCAATTCTGCGCTGACCCTTGGAAGAGCATTCACCGAGACCTAGCTCCCCACTGTATCCCCATTACCCTACTTTTCCTTTGACTAATCCACCTAGCGTACAAATCCTTGTACACCATGGGCAATTTAGCCAATCCAGCCTAACTTGCACATCTTTGGACTGTGGGAGGATACTGGAGCATGCGGAGGAAACCCATGCAGACACGGGGAGAATGTGCAAACTCCACACAGACAGTCGCCTGAGGGTGGAATCGAACCCATGTCCCTGGCGCTATAAGACAGCAGTACTAACCACTGTTTTGTTTTAATGATTTACCTTCCCAAAGCCACTCCAGGTCTGAGAGCATACACCGCTTCCCCCACCCAATCCATGCCCCAGAAGCAGGAACTGCAGAAACACATGGAGCAGACTTCCTGGAGGCAAGTATTCCAGAAGAATTCTAAGACTCTCGTTGGTTTTGGTGTGCCTGACTGTTACCCAAACTTGGACGTAGAGCAGCCCTCACAGAGACAAATCACTGCAGAGAAATAACATCAACACCAAAGCATTCAACACTGAAATTAAAGCAGAAGCAAGCTTTCAAAATGCTCCCAGACAGTTAGGACATTGAACAAACTTGGTGACATTTGGAGATAACAAGGTGTGGAACTGGATGAACACAGCAGGCCAAGCAGCATCAGAGGAGCAGGAAAGCTGATGTTTCGGGCCTAGACCCTTCTTCAGAAATGGGGGAGGGGAAGGGGGTTCTGAAATAAATAGAGAGAGGGTGGTGGGTGGATGGAAGATGGATAAAGGAGAAGATAGGTGGAGAGGAGACAGACAGGTCAAAGAGGCGGGGATGGAGCCAGTAAAGGTGAGTGTAGGTGGGGAGTTAAGGAGGGGATAGGTCAGTCCAGGGAGGACGGACAGGTCAAGGGGGCGGGATGAGGTTAGTCGGTAGGAGATGGGGGTGCGGCTTGAGGTGGGAGGAGGGGATAGGTGGGAGAAAGGACAGGTTAGGGAGGCAGGGACGAGCTGGGCTGGTTTTGGGATGCGGTAGGGGGAGGGGAGATTTTGAAGCTTGTGAAATCCACATTGATACCATTGGGCTGCAGGGTTCCCAAGCGGAATATGACGTGCTGTTCCTGCAACCTTCGGGTGGCATCGTTGTTGCACTGCAGGAGGCCCAGGATGGACATGTCGTCCAAGGAGTGGGAGGGGGAGTTGAAATGGTTCGCGACTGGGAGGTGCAGTTGTTTAGTACGAAGCGAGCGTAGGTGTTCTGCAAAGCGGTCCCCAAGCCTCCACTTGGTTTCCCCGATGTAGAGAAGGCCACATCTGGAACAGCGGATGCAGTATACCACATTAGCAGATGTGCAGGTGAATATCTGCTTGATGTGGAAAGTCTTCTTGGTGCCTGGGATGGGGGTGAGGGAGGAGGTATGGGGGCAGGTGTAGCACTTCCTGTGGTTGCAGGGAAAAGTGCCGGGTGTGGTGGGGCTAGAGGGGAGTGTGGAGTGGACAAGGGAGTCATGGAGTGAGTGGTCCCTCCGGAAAGCAGATAAGGGTGTGGAGGGAAAAATGTCTTTGGTGGTGGGGTCGGAGTGCACATGGCAGAAGTGTCGGAGGATGATGCGTTGGATTCGGAGGTTGGTGGGGTGGTACGTGAGGGCGAGGGGGGTTCTGTTTTGGTTGTTATTGCGTGGACGGGGTGTGAGGGATGAGTTGTGGGAAATGCGGGAGACACGGTCGAGGGCGTTCTCGACCACTGAGGGGGGGAAGTTGCAGTCCTTGAAAAACAAGGACATCTGAGATGTTCGGGAGTGGAATGCCTCATCCTGGGAGCAGATGCGGGGGAGGCAAAGGAATTGAGAATAGGGGATGGCATTTTTGAAGGAAGGTGGGTGGGAGGAGGTGTATTTTAGGTAGCTGTGGGAGTCGGTAGGCATTCTAGGCACAGCTACCTAGAATACAACTGCCAGTCGCGAACCATTTCAACTCCCCCTCCCATTCCTCAGACGACATGTCCATCCTGGGCCTCCTGCAGTGCCACAACGATGCCACCCGAAGGTTGCAGGAACAGCAACTCATATTTCACTTGAGAACCCTGCAGCCCAATGGTATCAATGTGGACTTCACAAGCTTCAAAATCTCCCCTCCCCCTACCGCATCCCAAAACCAGCCCAGCTTGTCCCTGCCTCCCTAACCTGTCCTTTCTTCCACTTATCCCCTCCTCCCACCTCAAATTCCACCCCCATCTCCTACCTACTAACCTCATCCCGCCCCCTTGACCTGTCCGTCCTCCCTGGACTGACCTATCCCCTCCCTAACTCCCCACCTACACTCACCTTTACTGGCTCCATCCCTGCCTCTTTGACCTATCTGTCTCCTCTCCACCTATCTTCTCCTCTATCCATCTTCTATCCGCCTCCCCCTCTCTCCCTATTTATTTCAGAACCCCCTTCCCCTCCCCCATTTCTGAAGAAGAGTCTAGACCCGAAACGTTACCTTTCCAGCTCCTCTGAAGCTGCTTGGCCTGCTGTGTTCATCCAGCCCTTCACTTTGTTATCTCCGATTCTCCAGCATCCGCAGTTCCTACTATCTCTGGTGCCATTTGGAAATGGGGAGACAGGGGTGCAGGGTGGGGAGAGGTTGGTGTAGCGCAGTTGGATGGATGGCTGGTTTGCAATGCAGTGTGACACCGACAGTGTAGGTTCAATTCTCATCACTGGTTGAGGTTACTGTGAAAGACACTCCTTCTCAGCCTCTCCACCCACCTGTGGTGTGATGACCCTCAGGTTAAACCACGTCCAGTCATCTCCTTCTAATGAGAAAGCAGCCCTATCGCTAGGGCGATGGTGTCTTTATTTGGAAATAGAATCCTGCTGGATCTCCTGCTTCTCCCATCAAATTTATAAACCCAATCTAAGTCAGGATGAGCACGGCCCTAATATTTGTTTCTGAAGTTCAAGGTGGGAAATTCCATAACTCACCAGGATGGCCTCATCAGAAAGGCCCCACATACGGTCCTGAGGTGGGGATATAGGATCAAGTCTGTCCCACCGATGGAATCAGGAGGCCCTGGATGTGACCTAGTGCTAAAGCAGAGTAGCTAGAACACCCATTCTTTGGGACCCTGTCCCAAATTGCCTAGTCCTTCCTTACTCCCCATGCTATCCAATAAAGTCAGAGATGTTTTATAGCATGAAAAGAGGCCTTTTGGCCTATCACATCCATGTCAGTCATTAAGCATCTATCCATTATAATCCCAGTCTCGAACATTTGACCTGTAGCCTTGTATATTATGGTATTTCAGGTACGTATCTGGATACTTCTTAAAAAGTTGTGATGGTTCTCGTCTCTACCACCCTTTTGGGCAGTGAATTCCAGGTACCTACCACCCTCTGGGTGAAAATATTTTTCCGCAAATCCCCTATAAATCTTAAAATTGTGCCCCCTGGTTACTGACACCTCTAAAAAGACAAATTATTTCTCTCTTCGTAACTTTGTACTTATAAGGTTCCATCCTAAACATTCATATATCTATGGTGTT
Source organism: Rhincodon typus (assembly GCF_021869965.1). Taxonomy (NCBI): domain Eukaryota; kingdom Metazoa; phylum Chordata; class Chondrichthyes; order Orectolobiformes; family Rhincodontidae; genus Rhincodon; species Rhincodon typus. Next base: position 808,544 of record NC_063370.1, read on the forward strand.
TTAAATTTATTCAAAAGCCCTGAGTCACAGAAGTGGCTATACCTTCAACCTGGCACTCAATCAGACGGAGTGAGGGGGGTGGGGGAGTGGGGAGTGTTGCTGGTGGATTTAATTTCTTGATGCTCCTAATCTCATGTGGACAGGCATCCACTGTCACATGATCCTCATGATGGGGCTGCTATTCCTTAAGAGCTATATTTCTTTAAGAGTTGCATCTGATAGTGAGCCAAGGACCAAGATGAAACCACAAGACCAACCATCATGTGCAGTCCAGCAGAGGCTCACAAGAGGTTGTACACTGAGCTATCTGGTGTTTGCAAGCTGTAGTCTGAGTTGATAACTAAAGCTGCATGAGATCTTTAAGCAAATTGAATCCTTAATATTAATAAGTGTTACTGCTAAATTAACAAAGGATCTGACTTTTTGGTAAATAGCACCTATAAGAACATCCTTTGCTGCAGAACCAGGTATTTCAGTCAAATTGCTCAGATATGTAATGACACACCTCCGGGATGGGTGGGATTTGGACACAGTTTTCCTAGCCCAGAGATTGGGACACTACCGCTGCACCACAAACACCTATGTTGCAGAGATATTAGTTAGTTAATCATTGGCAGCAGAGAGCCTACCCATAATCTGAACCGCACTGACCCTACCTCATCCCTAATTGAATACACTCCTGGACTGAGCCAATTAATTGATGGTACAGTTTATCTCTGGGTTTATGGTAATGAGCAGAATCTTACTTTGACAAAACTAGAACAGTACCTGAACTATTCCAGCTGCCTTTCTCTCACCAATGTAAATGTCACACTAATCTTCAGCTGAATATTGGCAATAACAACCACTGTCCTGATACTGTGAATAGACTTTGTTCTAACTGAATTGAACAGAAAATCACAGAAAATATCATTGATTGCGTAGTGAGGACTTCCTGTTTGGATGAACTCTAGTGGGGGAAATAAAAGCATTCTCTGTTTCAGCTTGAGATGGGACTGTAACTGAAATCATTTTATCAGCTCCGACAATTCTGTGAGAGAGACGCTGAGAGATTCTGCAGGAGCAGGTCTGTGATTTAGATCCTTTCTATCTTGGAATTAAGTCACATTGGCAGTTCATCCAGGAACTCAATCAATACCTGTTTCTCTCTTCTCTGTCCATAATACGCACACATTCGACAAAATACATGCGGCAGCATTTCAACTATATTTAGATTTGCAGCACGGTTCATTTATGTTCGATCAATAGCACTTCAGGGAAGTGTGCAGGTCTGCAGTGAAACAACAGATGCAGCTCAATAAAGGCCCTAACAAGATCCTGTTTTTTTTTTATTTGTGAATGACATTGAGTCATGACACCTGACAGGACCTACGAAAATGGAACTGTTTTATGGAAAAATCTCTAACTGTTAATTCTCTCTCAGAGTTGAATAATCATTTTACTTACAGAGCATCTGTCAGCTTCCGTGTACATTGTGCAGGAGCGATCCCATCAGACAAACTGGGATATCTGCCATCTGCTGGGATATCTGCTGGGATATCTGCTCTGCCACTTTGAGTGTTGCCCATTACATTTGACAAACAGAGGGGTTAGAAGTGACCGTGGGTCCTAACTTCTGTTGAGTCAGGCTTGGGTCAGCTGGCATCAATGACAAATGACTTCTTCCTCATGCTTGAGTATATTTTGTGTTGATTAAGGGTCTTTCTCAATGACCCAAGAATACATTTTGAAAATAAGAATCTGAAACCCGGAACACCACAATGCGGCCAGGCCCGAAGGCTGTTATGGTGCAGGGGTAAGGCCCCTGATTCTAGGCGAGATGATCTGGGAAGTAGGCCCCCCTCCACATCCCTGCCAGAGGTGTGTCACCACATGTCTGAACCGGTAGGTTGAAAATATTGACACTGGAAAGAATTTCTGTTTATTTAGTCATGATATGGACTGGAGTGGACAAGGTCAGAAATCACATGACATCAAGTTACAGTCCAACAGGTTTATTCAAATTCACAAGCTTTTGGAGCACTGTTCCTTTGTCAGATGGATTGAAGAGAAGCACACAGGCCCAGAATTTACAGGCAGAAAGATGAAAAGATCATACAGATGGTGTGAGTGGAGTTTCAACAGGCTGAGTAACAAGGTAAGGGATGACCTATAATCTTATTAATTGAGGCAGGGAAATAATTATAAAAAAATAAAGTTGGGTGGTGCTGGAAACAAACCAAATGGCTGGAATAACATAACAGGTATAAGAGTCGCATGGCAACGGTCTAACCAAAGTAACAAGTAATTCAAAACTGTACAAACTAATTAA
>NC_063370.1:830854-885194 GCF_021869965.1 Rhincodon typus
GAATCAGAGATAGTAGGAACTGCAGATGCTGGAGAATCCGAGACAACAAGGTGCAGGGCTGGATGAACACAGCAGGCCAAGCAGCATCATAGGAGCAGAAAGGCTGACATTTCGGGCCTAGACCCTTCATCAGAAAAGGGGGAGGGGAAGGGGGTTCTGAAATAAATAGGGAGAGAGTGGGAGGCGGATAGAAGAGGGATAGAGGAGAGGATAGGTGGAGAGGAAACAAACAGGTCGAAGATGCGGGGATGGAGCCAGTAAAGGTGAGTGTAGGTAGGGAGTTAGGAAGGTGATAGGTCAGTCCAGGGAGGACGGACAGGTCAAGGGGGCGGGATGAGGTTGGTTGGTAGGAGATGGAGGTGCGGCTTGAGGTGGGAGGAGGGGATAGGTGGGAGGAAGAACAGGTTAGGGAGGCAGGGACGAGCTGGACTGGTTTTGGGATGCGGTAGGGGGAGGGGAGATTTTGAAGCTTGTGAAATCCACATTGATACCATTGGGCTGCAGGGCTCCCAATCCCCGCCTCTTCGACCTGTTTGTTTCCTCTCCACCTATCCTCTCCTCTATCCCTCTTCTATCCGCCTCCCACTCTCTCCCTATTTATTTCAGAACCCCCTTCCCCTCCCCCTTTTCTGATGAAGGGTCTAGGCCCGAAACGTCAGCCTCTCTGCTCCTATGATGCTGCTTGGCCTGCTGTGTTCATCCAGCCCTGCACCTTGTTGTCCCTGTGTCCTATTGCATCACTTAGCTCCATCCCATGGCCATCCCCAACCCTATTACACCACTTCCTTCTTCCCTATTTCTGCCTTGCCCTGATATTTAGTTAAGAGCTAGTTAATAGTTAGTTATTAATCTGAGGCTGAGCTTGGAACATAGTTGGGAACTGATGGTTTCTAGTGAAATTGTGACCCATTAATTGTTTAAACTCCACTTGGTCCGAGATGGTGACATCTTGGCAGATTGTTGCTGCCACTGGACTATAATCCAGAGACTGAGGATCTGGGTTCAAATCCCACCAGGGTAGCTGGTGGAAATTAAATCCATAAATCCACATGTGGAAACTAGCCCCAGTAATGGCATCCATTATTGACTATTGTACCAACCAACCTAGTTCACTAATGCCCCTTCGGAAAGGAAATGTGCCATCCTTACCCATCCTGTAGTCTGTGACTACAGACTGACAGCAATATAGTCAGCTCTTAGCTGCCCCCTCAAATGGCTCTAGAGAGACGATCAGTTCCAGGGCAACTAGGGATGGACAAAAACCTATCAGAGACACTCACATCCCTTGAAAGGCTAAAAAAATGAGAACATAAAATGTTGGGAATGCCTAACAACAGCTTACTCTGCCCTGAGGCAGTGCAGAAATGTAAAATATTCAAAGATATTTCACAGGTAGATATTGCCTCTGAGAGACAAATGACGAATAACTTGCTCAAAACATGGATTTTAAGGAACGTCTAAAATGAGGAAAGAGAGAGGTGGAGAGATTTAGGGAGCACATTCCAGAGTTTAATATCAAGGCAACTGAAGGCACATGTTGACATGAAGGAAGTCAGGCTCACAATAGGCAGAGCGCAGATAGCGAGGTAGTGAGGCTATAGGAGATTATAGGGATAGGCTGGGGTCATAGAGGTATGGGAACAGATGAGAACTCCAAGTTGAGTAGGATAAAGATCTGACAAAGTTGTGTGAGCACAGGCTGATTGTGAGCTGCGACACTGGCATCAGTTTCGGATGTGCATGTGTTCACACATACTGGAAGATGGGATCTGGGAAGGAAAATTGTGGAATAGTGAGATCTGGAAGATGCTGGTTTTGACTGTGGGGGGAGCAGCCAACAGGTGAAGCAGAACAGTGAGTGATCATGGATCATTGTCAGAGAGGTGATGTCTGATGGAGAAAATGGACTAAATTGGACCAAAGTCTGTGAAAGGGACTAATCCTGAGGTTATCATCTCTTTTCAGCATTTCTGGTTTCTAATTCTGTGCTTTGCCCTTCTTTGGGTGAAAGTTAATTAAAAGGCTCCACTAACTCAGTCAGCAGAAACACAGAAATGAATTAAACTTCACCCATTTGGCGTCACCCAATGCTGACATCTGCTCTTCAGTATGAGCTGTTATCTAAATGTGATCAGTAAGGGGCAAGTTACATCCAATTTTCAGATGTCAGATTCATGATGACAGAAAATGAAGAAGTTTGGATTTTACTGGTGTTTCTGATAAGTTTTGCTATCAGGGCAGATCATTCACAGCTTGTAATGTGACCTTATCTTTTCCTTCCTCTGAATACTTTGTCTTTAACAAATAACAACCTTCTGGGGAATTCACTTCACAGTCCACACATGCTCCTTCAGAAATTTCAAGCTCAGCTTTACTTCCATTCCTCTAACTCCGAGATCCCGAGAGCTAGCTGTCAGTCTTTGCTCTTGTCTCTCTCTCTCTCTCCATTTCTTAGCAAGCCCCTTCCCTCTGTCTGAAATTAAACTTCCACAAGCAATCTTCCTGTTTGCTCCCAGAGCATTGGTCCCTAAGCTTTGCAGAAACTTAGAAAGATAAAACAATGCAAATGGAGTTTGTCACTTTTCTGGGGCTTTTCTGTGAGTCCTTTTCACTCAAATTATTTGGAAAAGTCAAGAAAATCCTTGTCAGAAATTTAACTCCTTGGCTTTTGATCATTATCCCTGAATCCACTCTGCTCATGGACTAAGCAATCGTCCAGATCTGTGTCTGCCCTGCAGTTTTCTCTGGTTAGAAAACCTTCTCTCTTTCATTGACTTGATCTCCTTACACTTCTGTTTTCCCCTCTTCTTCACTTCTCACTCCTAGAATCCCTACTGTGTGGCAGTAGGCCATTTGGCCCATTGAGTCCACATCAACCTCTGAAGAGCATCCCATAAAGACCCAACCCCCTACCCTATCCCTATAACCATGCATTTCCCATGGCTAAATCACCCAGCCTGCACATACCCTGGACACTTAACCAGCACATCTTTGGACTGTTGGAGGAAGCTGCGGCACCTGGAGGAAACCCACACAGACATGGGGAGAATGTGCAAACTCCACACAGACAGTTGCCTGAGGGTGGAATCGGACTGAGGTCCCTGGCGCTGTGAGACAGCAGTGCTAACCACTGAGCCACTGTGCCACCCTCTCTTGTTGCTTTTCTCCTTCTGCTTCTCTTGCCTCTGTCTTCCACTTAATCAAAATAAACACAAGGAGGTTAATTTTCACCTACACAGAGGTCACAGACAATGCTCCAATCAACATCCGACAAATCCTGTTAGAAAGTGAGTGCCAGGACCAATCAAACCTGCTGTGATGCTCCTGCAGTTGAACAGCCTGCTAAAGCTAACACTTGAAGGAAGCCATGATGTGGAGATAATGGTGTTGGACTGGGGTGGACAAAGTCAGAAGTCACATGACACCAGGTTATAGTCCAACAGGTTTATTTGAAATCACAAGCTTTTGGAGCACTGACTTTGCCTGACAAAACAGCAGCTCTCAGAAAGCTTGTGATTTCAAATAAACCTGTCGGACTTTAACCTGGTGTCGTGTGACTTCTGATCTGAAGGAAGGACATTGGTCAAGTACCCGAGATACCACACCTCAGCTCAAGGCAATGTTGAGCAGGGAGAAACCACAAGGAAGGAAATGCCAGAAGAATTGATTTTGTTATTTTTTAACCTTAGTTAACATACCAAGTAGAGATAACAAGGTGCAGGGCTGGATGAACACAGCAGGCCAAGCAGCATCAGAGGAGCAGGAAGGCTGATGTTTCGGGTCTAGACTCTTCTTCAGAAAAAAAAACATACCAAGTGGTTGTTTTTGTTTGTCTGCTTGATATTCACAGGACAAACCTCTGACTGATCTTTGATCTGTTCCAGAATGCCAAGTCATGCAGACTGCAGAAGACATAAAGGAGCCAGTAGAGCGGACTGATGTTAAACTTTGATGCCATCCATTTGTGCACCAGAGACCAACACCATCAGAATGTTACTGAGGTTAGAGAGAGTACACTCTACTTTGAAGCACTGCTCTTTTTAACGCATTTGTTCAGATATTTCCCTTTCTCGCTCTTCCCTCACTTTGTCAGGAGATCGGTGAACCAAAACAATGATCCTTTTGTCTCCCTCAGAGCTTCAGATTCTAATCCCTTTTAACAACAGTTCCTTAATCACACCACCCCCACCCGCTTCCCCAAACAATTGCTCAGTCAAAACCTGGCTCATCTCGAACAGCATTGTGGCCTGTATCACTCAAACAGCGGCACCTCAAGAAGGTGGGAAACGGCAATAATTGCTGGCCCTAAACTCTCACATTTATTCCCTTGAATAATTTTAAGGGAACTCACTTTAACAATAATGATTATTGGATTTGCATTGTTATGAGCCAGACCAGACTCCCTCAAAATATTTTAAGAAGGTAGCCTAGACCTTAACCTTCTCTTATTTTAAAGGTAGATGTGAAGTGCTGTGTTCCAGATGCAATGTGACTGGTCAAACTACTCAATGTTAAGTAAGACAATTTATTTAAACACTGTAGTTAAAATATAAACAAAAGAAAGAGGAATTTACAATAACTTAACTCTGTTGGAAAACTCAACTGAATAATAGATGCAGTACCTATTACTAATTAACGGTTCCAATATAGTAACATCCCACAAATATATCCCTTGGCAAAATGCAAATTCAGACACAGTTTCTCACATGCAGTTCTCCAAACCAGGAGGAAGAAACATTAAGAGAGGATTCAGAGAGAGTAGCAGCCAGGAGACATTCACTGAAGCTTCCAGCTTTTTTGAGGCCCCAATAACCTCTGATGTTACTCAGAAATCCTGATCTGTGAGAGCTCACCACACCCATTCAGGCTGTTTTAAAAAAAACCCAAGGCATCCCAAGTTGTTTACTCAAGTGGCCTGGTAACCAGCTCAGCAATTCTGCCTTACAACCTCTCTTCAAGAGAAAAAGGACAAAATAATCTTTTAAAGCGACAGCATCATCACAGCACAGTGGTGTAAAATGGGCATCACTAAACTGGTGTGATTACTGTCCTTTCTCAATTACACTCAATGCTGTCAGCAATAGGAGGTTTCGCTGTAACACTCAGATTGTGTTAATGCCCAATGTTAATTTCATCCCCAATGTTCTTTAATCCCAACAGTGAAGCACCTTAGCATTTCAGACCACACCTTTCCCTGAATCAGTGCCATTTTAAAGCTGATGGGTGTGAATTAATGCCAGGCCCACATATATTGTACTATATACTAAGATTAACCTTACCCATGTCACGTAAAACCCTCACAGAGAGGGAATATGTTTGTTGTCTAATTTTGGGCAGATCTTCAATTCGAACCCTGAGGTGAAGGGAGAGTGTGGTAACCCCTTCTGTGCAGTCTCTTGGATAAATTGAACCGATCGCAGCCATAAAAACAGGCAAAACTGTTAATTGCCAGTGAGGATTGCTGGAAAGAGACCGTAAACTGTATGAGTCAGTTTCACATGAAGTGTAGTGAGTCTGCTCACTGTACAGACAATAAAACCAGACTGTGGCTTATAATTAGACTTAATACAATATTGACACGTCCTTTGAAACAACATGATAGATAGTTTTATGGCTATTTTAACACAGGAGTTCCAGTTGGGTTTAAGTAGTTATTTTTCATGTACCTCAACTTCAGAGTCTGCCATAATTGACTCATTAACCCGTGTTTTCTCTAACCTGAGATGAGTTATGACATTCTGTTTTACAAGGCAGAAAAATTATTTCTGTCTTTTTTCATTAGTTTTTGTTCCCCTCACTGGCTCTGTTCAGAGTTTTCAGATCATCAGCTTCTGTTCACAGCACAGAAAGTTGTTTGAGGGTGTCCTGATTAAAATGGCCATTAGTTTCCAAATTGGTGCCAGTGGATTCATCACTGAGGTACTGGAGCTAACACAACCTGATATTGTACTGAACTTTGCCCCAGGGAGCTCTCGGTCTTACCTGAATCATTGTGACTGCTGCAGGGGGCCAAGACCAAGAATTCATTGACAACAATTCAACTTGCAATCATCTCCACTGTATCTCCAACCCCACTATTGCCCCATGCCCTAGTCACTAGGACACTGGTGTTGTGTGACTTCTGATCTGAAGGAAGGACATTGGTCAACTACCCAAGATACCACACCTCAGCTCAAGGCAATGCTGAGCAGGGAGAAACCACAAGGAAGGAAATGCCAGTGGACACTGGAAACCTGGTTTGAGTCTATCAGCCCGGTCAATCGCCCCGATACTCCAAACCCAGAATCTTTATCCTTTTCTTCTCTCATCTCTCTTGCTCATAGTTTGCTTCACTCAGTATTTGTTCTGTTGCTCTTAGATTCATCGTCATAGAGTGATAGGAACATAGAGTCACACACAAGGAAACAGCCCCTTTGGTCCAACCGGTCCATGCTGACTATATCCCTACACTAAACTAGTCCCACCTGTCTGTGCTTGGCTCATATCCCTCCAAGCCTTTCTTATTCATGTACTTATCTAAACGCCTTATAAACATTGTAATTGTACCTGCATCCACTACTTCCTCTGAAACTTCACTCCACACATGAACCACTCCCTGTGAAAAAAAGATGCCCCTTATGTCTTTTAAAAATCTTTATCATCTATATCCTTCATGATTTTATAAACCTCTGTAAGGTCACCCCTCAAATTTTACACTCCAGTGAAAAAAGTGCCAGCCTGTCTCTATAACTCAAACCGTCCATTCCCAGCAACATCCTGGTAAATCTTTTCTGACTCCTCTCTAGCTTAATAATATCCTTCCTATAACTCTTCATGTATGTCAGCAATCCACTGAACTGTATAAAGTAACAAAGAGTGACTCCACAAAAAAAATAAATCAAAGAACTGCAGATGCTGGAAGTCTGAAACAAAACAGAAATTGCTGGAGAGACTCAGCAGGTCTGGCAGCATCTGTGGTGAGAAAACAGTGTTAATATTTCAGGTTCAGAGAACCTTCTTTGGAACCACCAGAGTTCCTTCAGCCTCATGGAATCACCCAGGGAATGATCTCCAAGATCAGGAGTAACAATCGAGGCTGATTTATGGTTGATTCCTCAGGCTTGATGTACTGAGCCTAGAGGTAGCTCACTAACTGATGTTCTCCAGTGAGAATGATGGACTCAGTATGCATAGGGAATGTGACCTGTCTTACCTGCTCAATACGGTACTGAGCAAGACCTCTCGCTCTGGAGTTCCAACCCTTAGAACTGCCTCAGAATTTTCAGGAACCAAAGATTAATCTTGTCAATATTGCAGTGAACACAAGCCAGGAGATTAGTCCATAAGGTATAGGAGCAAACATAGGCCATTCAGCCCATCAAGTCTGTTCCACCTATCAATGACAATTCTGATAATCCTCAACTCCACAACCCTGCCTTTTCCAAATGATCCTCAATTCCCTTCCTGATTAAGAATCTAAACCTTGAATATATTGAATGACTCAGCCTCAATAACCCTTTGCGGTAAAAAAATCCCACAGAATCACTCCCCTCTAAGAGGAAAAAAAATCCCTCTTTAAATGTGCAACACCTTATTCTGAGATGATGCCCTCTGGTCCTTCTCTCTCCCACAATGGGAAACAATCTTCCCACATCTACCTGCTTAAGTCCCCTAAAGTTACAAATAATTGGGATATTGAAATTTATAATATTTCCCATTTTCTTTGATTTTTCTTTTAAGTATCAGAAACAGGAAAATGTGTGTTTGACTGGTCAGTTTGATTTGTCAAATAGTTTAATTGGCCAATTTGATTGGTCAGTCAACTTTATTGGTTGGACAATGTCAGTTTGATTAGTTGACCAGTATGATTGATCAGTTTGACCGGTCAGTCATTTTGATTGGTCGATCATTTTGATTAGGTAATGGACAAGTAAGTCAGTCTGATTGGTCAGTCAGTTGGAGTCAAAAGGTCATGTGTTAAACCATCTGGAAAATGTCAGTTTTGAGTTGGCAATCCAATTCTGAGAAAGCCTGAGGTATCCAGGTTGTTGTTTTAAAAAAATTGTGGGTTTGACCCATTAACCTTCAGGGACAATTTCCTGATCTTGTTCATTCCCAGATTTTTCCAGTTCCTCATACTGACACACCTTGATCTTCAATGAGGCATTTGCACCACAACCAGCACTTCCTAAACCTTCAAATGCACACAAGCCAAAGGGAAATCAGTAAAGGAGAAGCAGGAACATTAATAGGACTGAGGGACTGTGGGTCTGGGTCGGGGTCGGGGTCGGGGTGGGGTTCAGAGATGTTGGCCTCAGGACCGGCCTGCTCAGGCTGGCAGATGTTAGGGATGCTGAGAAAGAGGTAGCCTATCCATGGTTGTGTTTACTGTAGAGTTCATTTACATGATTTACAAAAAAGGATTTTTTTTTGCTACAGATTACAGACAGTATACTAATTGAAAACGAATCCTGATTATTATGATATGGTCGAGCAATTAAAATCCAATTATCAGCTTGACTGAAAGGGCAGTGTGTAGCCAGTAATATAATTTTTCACAAACAGTTCCTTTTTACAAATCATAAATGTCATCAGGACATTTTCAATTCTCCGACTGAACAAATCAGGATTAAAACAGGAGGGATGACATAGGTGGAGATACATTAATGTTGGATGTTGACAAGGTTCAGAGTTTGTACAACCAGATATCCCCCAGCCCAGTATTGTGCAGTTAATCAGCAATAGGGACTGAGCTCACCTCAACACCATGATCCTTAAAAACAGAAGTACAATTCTTCAGGTGGCTCCATTAGTAAATTCACTCTCCACGGCTTTTTACACAACCAATTTCTGCTGGATCAGTAGATCCAAGTTTAAAGACGTCACTATTTGTGGATTAACCAAAGGGGAGGTCATGGTCTCATGGCTAGACTATTAATTCAGACACCAGAGTTTGAAATCCAGCACAGCAGATCATAGAATCACTGCAGTGTGGAAGCAGGTCATTTGGCCCATCAAGTTCACACTGACCCTCCGAACAACATCCCACCCAGACTCACCTCTCTATCTTATTACTGTAACCCTGTATTTCTCAAGGCTAACCTAAGCAGCCTGCATATCCCTGGATGCTATGGGGCAATTTAGCATGGCCCATCCACCCTAACCTGCACATCTTTGTACTGTGGGAGGAAATCAGAGCACCCGGAGGAAACCCACACAGACACAAGGAGAATGTGCAAACCCACACAGACAGTCAGTCGCCTGAGGCTGGGATCAAACCTGAGTTCCTGGTGCTGTGAGGCAGCAGTGCTAACCACTGAGCCACCGTGTTACCCTAAGGTGGTGGAGTGTGAATTCAGTCTGGAATTAAGGAACTAGTGATGACTGTGAAACTGTTGTTGATTGTCAGGGGTAAAAAACCCACATGGTTCACTCACGTCCTTACCTAGTTTAGCTTAGATATTGACACTTAACTGCTCCTTTGAGCAATTAGGATTGACAATAAATTCAGGTCCATCCAGTGATATCCAGATCCTGTGAATGAATAAAAACAAAATCAGCTCAAATTGCTGCTCCAGACCAGTGATCCTTATTGAACAGTGATCATGTGTGGAAGCTGAGTGAGAGTAAGGGTGGTTAGAGATACAAGAACATGAGACAAAGGTGCAGGAGGAATCCATCATTTAATAAGATCACAGCTGATCTTTAACCTCAGTTCTACTTGCCTTCTCAAACCATCTCTCAAGTCAAAAATCTGTTGATCTCAGCCTTTAATCTACACTCAATGGCTAAGCATTAACAGCTCCCTGAAATAGAGGTTTCCAGGATTCACAACTCTCTGAGTGAAGGATTCTCATACAGAGATAAGTTTAAAATGACTAAACCCAGGTTCTGGAATTTATTCATGATCCCAAATTCTGGAATGTCCAGCTGAGATGAAACAGCTTCCAGCATCTACCTACAAGCCGTCTCAAAATCTTATTGGCTTGAAGGTGGAGATCTTTCCACCATGTAAACCCAGAGAGAAACATCAATTCTCCTCAATGCTCTAATACCAGAATCAACTTACTGACCCTCCAGTGCACATTGTCTAAGAGGGGTGTGTACTTCCGTATGTACAGACTCTGCCTATACTTGTAACTGTTCTTTGCAGCTATCCAGACAGAGATTAGAATGACCACACTCTGATTACAAGGAGCAGTCGACTGAGATTCTCATAGACACACATAAGATAACATCTAACATGACTTTCTTACAAACTACCTCCAACTCAGCATGAATGCTGACTTATTATTAGGATTATGCTCCAGCTATACAAAAGCCTGGTTCGGCCACATCCAGAGTATTGTGTCCAGTTCTGGTCACCTCATTACTGGAAAGATGTGGAAGCATTGGAAAAGGTGCAGAGGAGATTTACCAGGATGTTGCCTGGAATGGAGGGAAGGTCTTACAAGGAAAGGTTGAGAGAGCTAGGGCTTTTCTCTTTAGAACAACGAAGGATGAGAGGTGACTTGATAGAGATGTACAAAATGATCAGAGGTATAGATAGAGTGGACAGCCAGAGACTTTTTCCTAAGATGGAGGTAGCTATTATGAGGGGACATAGATTTAAAGTGAGTGGAGGTAGATATAGGGGAGACGTCTTTACTCAGAGAGTGGTCGGGGCGTGGAATGCATTGCCGGAGAGGGTAGTGGAGTCGGCCTCATTAGGGGCATTTAAGCGGCTATTAGATAGGCATATGGATGATAGTATAAGGTAGGGGTGGAGGTTAGATAGACCTTAGATTTCGGGTAAAGGTTCAGACTGTTCTATGTTCTATGATTTAGAGAGTCTCATTCTCCAAATTCGCTGTAATCTGAGCTATTGTCTGACAAACACTTGGAAGTCGGTAGATATCCTCCCGACTTGATTCACAAAATTCCCACAGCCAATAGAAAGAGAGCTTCCATCCTATTGGATTCAAACAAGGGATGACCACAGTGAAAAGTGAGTCTCAACCCAACTCAGTCAATCTGTGACACTCCCAGTGTTATATCTGGTGACTGATGCACATGGCAAATCCAATTTAAGTCAATCTGTGCGTATCATTTCAAGCTCCTCTTGCCTCTTCAGCTATTGCCAGGGTATTACACACTGTACAGAGCTGGGAATTCACACTAACTGTCTGACTTTCTCTCTTCCAGGAACTTTCAAGTCATGTTGTACAACTGGATTGAACAAACTGACTTCTAATCAAGATTAATGAACAACCACTTTCCCCATCCTGACCCTGATTCTCCCTATACCCCCTCCCCCACCAAATATTCAACTTATTCCATCCCATCTCAGTTTGATGTGCACTTCTTAAAGAAACTGGACCCTTTATATACAAGTACCATGGGCAGAAACCATACTTAATTGGATTAGTGCTTTAAACCATCACAATGTATGCCTGTATCAGCACCAACAATGTCTAAAGGAAATCCTTAACTATATTTCTTATTATGGAAATCATCTTTTACATTAAGACATTGATGGACTGGGCAGAAATGGTAAGTCTGTTCTTTTATTGATAATACCTTCTGCTTTCTGACAGCGTCACCTCTTTTTTCTACTTTACGTTTTCAATCAGTGTTCTCGCCCTCCTTGGATTTCTGGGTATCACAGTCTGTCACTCAGTCACAAACTGGCCTTGTGGTTAGCTTGAATGGCCTCAGCCAATGCCTGTGTGGAGATGGAAGCAGGTGTTTTGCTGTGGGCAGAGCAGCTCTCTCCCATCTGGGGTAAACCTGGGTATATCACGACTACTTTGAGGAACACTTGATGATGAATGCAAGACCATCCTATTTTGTGGTTTGAAGATCATATCTTCATGTCTTGATCAATCATCCTAGCCCTGGTACCATCGGTCTACCATGTTCTGAATGGATAAGTGTGATGGCTGATGTCTTGGTAGCAATCAACTACTGGCAGGAGAAGAAGAAACTATTTTTGCAATAGTACATAGAAGAGGGCACAAATTATAGTGGGGTGGGGCATGGGGATGTGGGGTATGGTAAGAAATAACAAGAGAAACAAGGTCCCAAATCCAAAAATGGTGCCCTTTGCAATGTTAGTCAGCAGCTCAACTAAATTGCAGTGTATTTGAAGGATTTGGATATGGTAAAGCGTTCCTGTAACACCTTCCCCATCCCCACATCTCTGTGTTTACAGATGGTAGGCAACACCATACTGTCCTGTGCCTCCAGGAAATGTCTATGTATCATGAGTTATCACCATCTGTAGGCCGTGCCACCTCTGCTGCCCAGTACATTTCAGGAAAGTGGTTAGACTGAGATGAGGAGCAGGGATACTGCCTGCTTTCTTTGTCTTTCGTGTAACCCTGGAACATTCAGGAGGATGCTGCCAATTGTCCATTTGAACAACACAGAAGAAAATAAATGTGTAGCCTCCACTATACCAGTCTTCACAACACACAGTGCATGTAGCTTTTCAGTCAGTACAATATCCCTGGATAATGGGGCTTTTTAACGATAGATACAGCCTTCTATTAATTCTGGTACAGTAGTTATATAACAAGTGAAAGAAATGCTAGCCTCTGGGTTCCAAGCTAGTCCTTCAGGCTGATGTGACTGACGCTAAGTCTAACATCATGGGCAAAGCTCCATCCAATTTTCAATGGATGTGGGCTCAGAGGGGAACAGTATCCCTCATTCAGAACAGACTGGCATTAAACTGGTCACAGACTGAATGAAGTAGGACATGTCCTGGGAATGTTTGATGGGGGACAGTGTATATTGGAGCTTTACTCTGTTTCTAACCACATGCTGTCCCTGTCTGGGAGTGTTGCATTAAGGATGTCTCAACATACAGTTCAAAGGGAGATTTACATGATATTCACTTTCTACACATGCCCTGGAAGTGTTTAGGACTGTGTAGAGGATGTATCTAACCCCATGCTATACGCGTTCTGGGAGTGTTTGGTGGGTGACAGTGCAGAGGGAGCTTGACTCCATATCTAGCCCCATGGCATACATGTCCTGAGAGTGTTTGACAGGGGACAAAGTAGAGGAAGATTTACGTTATATTTAACCCCATGCTGTCCCTGCCCTGGGAGTGTTTGACAGGGGACAGAGTAGAAGAAGCTTTACGTTGTATTTAACCCCGTGCTGTCCCTGTCCTGGGAATATTTGATGGGGGACAGTGTAAATGGAGCTTTACTCTGTATCTAATCCGGTGCTGTCCCTGTCCCTGGGAGTGTTGGATGGGAACAGTGTAGAGCTAGTTTAATTTCAGTTTAAAAGAGTACAAAGACCTTTACTCAGTATCTAGCCCCATGCTGTTCCTGTCCTGGGGACAGTGTAGACGGAGTTTTACTCGGTATCTAACCCCATGCTGTCCCTATCCTGGGAGTGTTTGATGGGGACAGTGAAGAGAGAGTTTTACTCTGTATCTATCCCATGCTGTCCCTGTCCTGGGGGTGTTTGGTGGGGGACAATGTAGAAGGAGCTTTACTCTACATCTAATGCCATGCTCTCCCTGTCCTGGGGGTGTTTGATGGGGACAGTGTAGAGAGAGTTTTACTCTGTATCTAACCCCCTGCTGTCCCTGCCGTGGAGGTGTTTGATGGGGACAGTGTAGAGGGAGCTTTACACTGTATCTAACGCCATGCTGTCCCTGCCCTGGGGGTGTTTGATGGGGACAGTGTAGAGGGAGCAGTGCTGTCCCTGCCCTGGGAGTTCTCCATGCTGGCTGACCTCCCTTACCTTCCTGTACACCTAGTAGGGTCAGTGGAAAATGATAACTAAGACAACTTGCCAGTAGGTTTCATTTTTGAAGAAATGAATGAAATCAGCCAAGGTTATGCTGGTATCTCACTCATCTAAAAGCCTTTAAGCAGCACAACGTGCACTTTAGTGATGCTGTTGGAAATGATACTCAGTGTCAGAGATGTATCAATAGAGAATTGTTTATTGTGTTCATTTTCAGATTCACTTAAAATCACATGATTAAACATGGAAGGTGAGGTTCACAGGTTAGAATGATTGTCCCAAATGAAAGTGCGTTGCGCTGTGATGGTTCACTTTATCTCTGTTACGTTCAACATAGCACTGCCCACAGACTGTCACCTCCAATCTGAAGAATGGGGAGCAAGTTCAGATCAAATGGGAGGCATTTGTGAGGGATAAATCCTTGTAGCAATAATCAGAGAAAGTTGGAATCTGTTTGGGATTGTGAGAACACTTTGAATGTTGGATGGGAGTGTCTGAATCAACTTATCTAGAACATTCTATTCATCAGATTGCCATCTGATTCACCGTACATCGAAACCGAAAACTGTGTGAGGGAGTGGCTAGGGAGAAGGCAGCAAAACATGAGATAATTCAGAGGCAGGTGTTGTTGATCGTTTATTAGTGTTTTAAAGAAAAGATGTGGTAAAGTGTAATTGGGCTCTGAACAGAAGAAGCAGAGGGCAGTTTCTCACCAGAGAGATTCTGTTGAGTTTATTTTGTCAGATATAGTTCAGATCTTGCTTTGTTCTGTGTTAAGGGAATGCTTCAGCTGAAACCCAGCTCTAACACTTTTGATTCCCTGCAGAAGCAGCCCATGGAACGTGTTGTATCTAATAGTATCTAATAGAGATTCTTCTTGAGGTGTCGGGAGTCTCATCAGCTCTCTGGAGATCTGACGAGAGAGTCATACTGCCTCCTGCAGGCAAGCTTTGCCAAAACACCTGCCAATCAAGGCAGTGACGAGGACAATGCCCAGTGGGTGGAAGATGGCCCAGCAAGGACTGCGTGCCAGTTAGTAGCCAACAGCATTTGTTCAGTAGTGCCACAGAGTTCCCACTGGACAACCACCACTGGGCCAGGATCACAGGGCACCTAGGCACTGAGCAAATAGTGAGGAGAGCAGAGGAGGGAGAGGGGGTGGAATTTTTCAGGGTAACGTAGGTAAGTCACAGGGGGAGGGGGTAGGAGGTATCTGAAGCAAGGACAGAAGTGTGGTTCTCATTGGCCCCACCCTTCCCAGTTCCCAGGCCCTCGATCACAGATTATCTCTGATCGAGGGATCCCCTTTAGCCCACACTAGCCCTGTCATGCGCTTGGCATTATGATATGTGCAGCTTGGTGACTCCCTGCTCCATTGGGGTGAGGATCTTTATCACTATGTGTAACAGAGAAGCAGCACCTGGCAGAACGGGCATGGGGATTAAAGCCGAGAGCTCAGGGTTGAAAAGGCTCCTAGAATAAAGGAAACTGGTCTGGTGACAACGCACAGAAAAGATTCTTCAGCCAATGTATTAGTTATCTTTCTAACCAAGTTTGCAATGAGAAAATTGCAGTGCAAGAGAAATTCAAAGCTGTTGTGACAGAATAGTTTGTTGAGGGCCCTGCTCCTCGATGCTTCTGTCAGTTTCGATTTACTTTAAAGGAAGGGAGCTGATGATAAAGAAGTTTTTGTGAAAATGCACCAATGCTGCTGTGAGATTTATAAAATAAAATCTTAGATGCTGTGCCTAAGGATGGACTATTGTAGCTCTGAGGGACTGAATCACTCTACCTGACAATGCAATGAGCTGTATAGTAAAAATACAGGCACAAGTAGAGTATTTGGCCCATTAAGCCTGTACTACCATTGAGTGTGAACATGGCTAATCTTCCTCACTACCTCTTCCTGCCTACTGCTCCTTACCTTCAGGATTCTGATGAAGATTCGAACTGTTTACTTTGTTTTCCTCTCTCCAGAAGCTGCCTGACCTGTATTTTCAGCACTTTCTGCTGATATCCCTTATCTCTTGATTCTCCGAGAGAAACACTTTTTTTTAAATTTATGCATGGGATGAGGGTGTATCTGGCCAAGCCAGCATTTATTGCCCATCCCCAATTGCCCAGAGGGCAGTTAAGAATCAATCACATTGCTGTGGGTCTGGAGTCACATGTAGGCCAGATCAGGTAAGGAAAACAGTTTCCTTTCTAAAATGAACCAGATGGGGTTTTTTTACCGCTAAAAATCAGTTATGGATTCATGGTCATCATTAGACTCTTAATTCCAGATTTTTATTGTATCTAAATCTCCACCATCTGCTGTGACAGGATTTGAACCCAAGGCTCCAGGACATCTCCTGAGCTCTCTGGATTAACAATCCAGTGAAAATACCACTAGGTCATCACCTCTAGTCTTGCCAAATCTTGAATATACTCAGTGACAGAGAGTCTTATGGGGGTGGGAGGTGCAGAGGGAGAATTCCAATGATTCACAAACCCCTGAGTGAAAATAAAATTCTTCTCTGTGCAGTCCTGAATGATTAACCCCTTATCCTGAGTCTGTGACCTTGTGTTGGATAGAAAGACAGAAAAGTTCAAGGAGGGCGTTCCAAAATTTAGACCCCAGGCAACAGAAGGCACAGGCACTAATGGTGGAGCAATGGAAATCACGGATGTACGAGAGGACTGAACTTGGCGAATGCAGAGCTCTTGGAGAGTTGTAGGGTTGGAGGAGGTTACAGAAAGGAATAAAATGATGGGATTGAGGTGAGCCCAAGGAAGGATTCATACACAAGGATGAGAATTTTGAAATCAAAAATGCTCCTGGACCAATGTTGCTCAGTGGTTAGCACTGCTGCCTCACAGTACCGGGGACCCCGGTTTGATTCCAGCCTTGGCCAACTGTCTGTGTGGAGTTTGCACATTCTCCCCGTGTCTGCATCGGTTTCCTCCGGGTGCTCCGGTTTCCTCCCACAGTCCAAAGATGTATAGTTAGGATTGGCCATGCTATAGTGCCCAGGAATGTGTAGGTTAGGTGGATTAGCCGTGGTAAATATGGGGATGGGGGATGGGGGCTGGTATGTGTAGGATGCTCTTTGGAGGGTCAGTGTGAACTTGATGGGCTGAATGGCCTCTTTCTGCACTGTCAGGTATCCATGATTCAATCACCATTGAAGGTGATTGGAGAATAGGATCTGGGCTGAAAAACTCAATTCATCATCAGTCCGCTCTGCCAGAATGGAGCGGGAGCATTGTGCTTCCTTTAGTCCATAGCCATGATTCATTTGGAGAGGTGTAACTGAGGATTACAAAGAGGTTGAGAGAGGGGGTGTCAATTCAGCTCCCACCTCCCAGAATTTATGTGATGGGCACTGCTTGTCTTTAATGCTCCCACAATTGGCATTTATGGTCAAAGGGTGAACCATCTGCCAGCAGCTGAGGCATGGTCACCCAATGAGAGCCCCAGTGGCTTCAGGAGAGATGAGGGGGGCATAGAGAAACAACATCTTCCTTCTCCACAAATCAACAAGCCCAGACCAATACAAATGTTTGGTGGAGTTTTGAGAAAGCTAATCCAATTGGACAACAACAATGCACCAGGGAACATTCCACTGTCATTTGCCTGTCTCAGTTCACTGCTTCAGGTACAATAATATGGTGTAGATCCCACTAAAGAGCAGTAACACACTGTGACATTGAACTCATCAATGCAGCTATGGCTCTTAAAGTATTAATCATCAGTATTGAAATAGCTACACTTTCATGCATATGGCTGCAATGATATTCAGAAGAGTTGACTGTGTACTGTAGTTCCTTTTAATTCACTGCCAAGGTCCACTTCCTATTTCCATGCAAGATTTGTTCATTTGTATTAGATTTCCCATATTGTATATTGCAGAGAGAAGCATGGGGAAAGAAGTGAGCTGGTAATTTTCAAAGAAGAGTGGGTTTTGATTTATGTAACACCAATCACAAATAATTTAATATGTTTTTAATCATTTTAGAACATAGAACACAGAACAGTACAGCACAGTACAGGCCCTTTGGCCCACAATGTTGTGCCGAACTTTTAACCTAATCCTAAGGTCTATCTAACCTCGACCCCTACCTTATACTATCATCCATATGCCTATCTAATAGCCGCTTAAATGTCCCTAATGAGGCTGACTCCACTACCCTCTCCGGCAATGCATTCCACGCCCCGACCACTCTCCGAGTAAAGAACCTACCTCTGACGTCTCCCCTATATCTACCTCCTCTCATTTTAAAACTATGCCTCCTCATAAAAGCTACCTGCACCCTAGGAAAAAGTCTCTGGCTGTCTACTTTATCTATACCTCTGATCATTTTGTACACCTCTATCAAGTCACCTCACATCCATCATCGTTCTGAAGAGAAAAGCCCTAGCTCTCTCAACCTTTCCTCGTAAGACCTTCCCTCCATTCCAGGCAACATCCTGGTAAATCTCCTCTGCACCTGTTCTAACCCCTTCCACATCTTTCCTGTAATGAGGCGACCAGAACTGGACACAATACTCCAGAGACAACAAGGTGCAGGGCTGGATGAACACAGCAGGCCAGGCAGCATCATAGGAGCAGAGAGGCAGATGTGGCCGAACCAGGCTTTTGTATAGCTGGAACATAACTTCACGGCTCTTGAACTCAATCCCTCTATTAATGAAAGCTAACACACCATACGCCTTCTTAACAACTCTATCCACCTGGGTGGAAGCTTTCAGGGAACTGTGAACATAACCCCGCGATCCCTCTGCTCCTCCACACTGCCAAGAATCTTTCCGTTAACCCTGTATTCTGCTTTCAAGTTTGTCCTTCCAAAATGAATCACCTCACATTTTTCAGGGTTAAACTCCATCTGCCACTTCTCAGCCCAGCTCTGCATCCTATCAATGTCCCTTTGTAACCTATTTTGAAGGAGAGTCACCGTTGGTTGTACATAAAAACATAAAAAGCCATCTTGCACATAGCCAGCACAGACTGTGAAATGGAATCTGTTGGTTTGAGTGTAGGATGTTGCTTAGGACTTCCACATTGCCATTAGAAAAGCAGTTTTAATCTGAATGACAGCAGCTTCAACACACAGAGCTGACCTGGTGGTTGTATCACAGCCTTGAGAGAAAGAGACAGAGAGACAGAATTTCTCCAGAAAGTGAGGCTGAGTGAAAGAAATCTTTTTGCTTTAAATTGGGCAGTAGGAAATGTGCACACACGAGGCATTTCTGTGATTTAGTTTCACCAAACCAGCAATTGTTCTAACAAGGAGCCCATTCCTGATGGCACACATACATCAATGAAATCCCACAGCCTCCACTAAGTAACAATATTGGATTAATTTATAACTTGACGTGTACAGAACAGTTTCAATGTTTCCAGACATTTTTCGTCCTGAACCTTAACACTGAGCCTCTCTTCTCCTTCTGTAGGTGTTTGAGGACATATATATCACTGAGTTGACAATGGACAATGACTTTTTTCTCCCAAAAGACTCCTTTGCCAATCCTCTGGTCTGTTCTGTTTCTGCCTTGTCCTCAGCACACTGCCACAGTACGGGACATTGATGCAATATTAGTCATTTGGTGTCGATGGAACGGAAAACATACCACCCTCCAGATTTCTTGTTTCCCTTTATTCTTTTTCTCTTTTTTTTAAAGAATGGAAGACTTTTTGTATTCAAAATAAGGGTGTTTTAAATCTTATAGTTTTGTACAATGTAATTTTTTAAAGTGTGTAATTTTAGTAAAGACACTTGATGCACAATTTTCTGGAGTTTTACTTTAATTGAATTAACCTAACTGTGGAGCTTTCTATGTAAACATTTTTCATTCATCTGTTGGACTGCAGTAATTTCACTTCAGGGGTCTCATGTGGAAAGCTTTGGGATGTGGAGGTAACTGGATTCATGAAGTTTAGGGATTTTACTCATGATGGTGTTTGTTGGTGTTGAGTCTCAGCTGAGACTGCTGGTGCAAGGGTTTGTGGTTCATGGTGATGGGATTCTGGATAGTGGGGTCCAAAACAAGCTGGAGTTCATGGGGCTTTGGGGTTCAGCTGCTGTTCAAAGCTTTACTGATGGTAGGGTTTGGTTCTTTATGGTTCAATGGTATTGGGTTCAAGAGCTGTTGATTCAGTAGCATTGGAGTGCAGAGGTTCGGGTTTGTTGCCGTATTCGGCATAGGGGCTCAGTGGGTAATGGGTTTCCAGTGTTCACTGATGTTGGCGTTTAGAGCTGTCAGCATTCAGAGTGTCAGTGTGTTTGCTTGTTGGGTTTTGGGAGTTCCCTGTTTGAAAGGTGGTGAGGTTTATGAGTATTGGATTTCGGGGATCCCAAAATTTACTGATGTTAGAGTTCAGTGACGTGGAGGTTTGGAGTTAGGGGTGTCAGTGTGCACTGCATTGGTGTTCAGTAATAATGAGATTCTGTAATTTTGGAGTTGCAGATCCTCGATTCAGGAATGGTGAGATCTGAAGTGTCAACTTAGGGAGGAGGGATTTCAAGAGGTAATACTACTCACTGATGTTGGACTTCACTCAAGTTGGTGCTTAGATATGTCAGGGTAACAGCTGCCGAGGTTTAGAATAACGCTGTTCCTGGACATTGGAGTTCAGGTTCAAGAGTGTTGGGGGTCAGAGTGATCAGAGTTCCAAGCACTGGTTTTCAGGAATGTTGGGTGTTCATGTATTTTGTGAGATTGCAGGAAGTTGGGGTTAGTAGTTTGGGGATATTGGAATGTTGAGGTTAGTAGTTGGATGTTTTTGTCTGTAGTAGGGTGTTGGTATTGTAGGCTTGTGGAGTTTAGGGGTTCACAGAGTGTTAGAGATCAAGGAAGTATTGAGGTTTGGGGCATTCGTGTTTGGGTTTAAGGCATTTGGGATATTGGGACTTGGTGGTGATTGGTTCAAGGGTGTGTTAGGATTTGGGACAGTGATGGGGCTTAGGGCTTTGGGATTGTGTTTCAGGGGTGTTGATGCTCAGGAATTTGGGTATTGAGGTTCGGGGACTGCTGGGTTTTGGGGGTCGGGGTTTGCAGTTAGTAATTTAAGGTATTGGGGTTAGAGTTTATTTGCCTCAATGGCTGAAATAACTAGAAAATTGTGAGCAGGTGAAGGAATAATGGAACCTTCTAAATTTCATGTGAAAATATGCTTTTGGATATGTGCTTTTGAACCAACATGGAGTCTCTCCCTGTTAAAGCTTCAGGAAGTTTGCAATGAAGTTGGAAAAGGACTGCTGCCGTAACTATCCCTGTCACTACAATAACTGTGCTTCAGTGCTTTGTTGCATTCAGTAAAAGGAAATTTAATCTGAGCTCTCTTCTTGTTCACATTTCTGATGTGGCCCTTTAAGAGTGACAGTTGATGCATTAACCAAGTTGCAACACCTGCTGCGATTAATCGCAGTTCAACACAGCGATGCACTGATTCCCTCTAGAAAGAAGCAGGATGAAATACCTCACTGTTAAATGTACATCAAGGGTCCTGACTGAATCCTCAGGACTCAGCTCCACATGGGCATGGGAAATAAAGTTGATATTTATTGCACATTATTTAACAATTCCATTTGGTCCTGAGATTCAAAACGATAAACATGTCACATTTGATGCATTGGGGCAAGATTCTCTACTGATCTGGAACTGGTTAAGAAGTCTTACTCTGTGTGTGTGTGTGTGTGTGTGGGTGTGTTTGTGTCTGTGTGTGTGGGTCTAATCACAATGTCTCATCCAGGAATTTCCAGCCTCTTAAAAACTCTGCACCATACAAACAATCAGAAATAAACTGTAATGTAAAAAAACCTTGCATTTTATAAACTTCAAAGAATAGGGGGCATTAAAATTGGCTCTACTCTTGTGAATGAATCAGCAAACTGTCTGCAGGTACAAAAGGAGGAGACAATACTCCAAGCTGAATGTCTGATAAAGCTTCATAGATCCAACCAGAACTTTCATGTCCTTTTAACACCATGTGGACTAGCAAACATAGACAGCAGATATTGGAGAAACTCAGCAGGACCCACAGGATGCGTGGAGACAGAAACATGTTAATGATTTGAGTCTGCTATGATTCCTCTTTAAAACAAATGTAGAGCTTTCCGAAGAGGAATCGTACTGGACTTGAAACATTAACTCTGTTTCTCACTCCACAGATGTTGACAGATCTGTTGAATTCCTCTGCTATTTTCTGTGCTTCTTTCGGATTCCCAGCATTTGCACTGTTTTGTTTATTTGTTTTACCCGGACAATATACATATCCAACACTCCTAAAACTGATTTGAGAGATTGTTGCTAATATTCATAATAATGTGGGTGTGTTTGAGTGTAATATATCATTCTGGAGATGAAAAGTATCCCATTTCCCAGCTGTTATTTGTCAAACACAGAAGACCTAAAAAGGAAATGAAAGGAATGGAGATGGTTAAACCATTGGGAGCACATGTGCTCCATTGATTCCCACTCCCAGCTCTTGTATCCAAGGAGGCCTCAATGAACTGAGTCTCATGAACAGCAGGTAGGGAGATCAGAAATGTACACATTACTCAGGGTGCAGTCTCCTCAATGTTCCTGAAAGCTTTCAAGGTTCTTGAATGATGAAGCAGAGGTCTCAGAGTGAAAATTGAACAATGTGCTGAGCACTCATTCCCCCCGCATAAGGATTAAGCTGTGACTTCCTTCTTTAGTTTGTACATCAGTCTATTGTTGTTTGGTTTGTCACACCAGAGAGTGGTTGCTATGGAGCAAGCTGAAGTGGAGTGCCTCCCTAATGTACTAATTGATGTCTTGAAGACATACGATTAAAACAAGAGAACAAAAGCAGCAGGAGGCCATTCAGTCCCTCGAACCAGAGATGCAATTGAACAAAATCATGGCTGACCTTTTACCTCAACTTCACCGTCCTGCACAAAATCTCTCAATTTCCTAAACATCTGGAAATCTAACCAACCACTGTTTTGAATCTATTCACTGACTGAACATTCACAGCTCTCTGGGGCTGGAGAATTCCGAAGATTCATGATCCCAAAAAGAAAGTTAATCCTAAACAGTTAAGCTCTATTACTGAAACCATAATTCCATCTAGATTCCTCTGTCAGGTGAAACATTTATACACAGAAACATAGAAAATAGGAGCAGGAGCAGGCTATTTGGCCGTTCAAGCCTGCTCCATCATTCAATATGACCATGGATTATCAGCCAACTCAGTCTCTTGAGTTGCGTTTGTAATGAGGTCAGCCAACTGGACCTCAGAGAATATGAGTTCCCTGATTGGAGATGTTAATCTGATCCAATCAGGCTGACATGAAAAGGATGAATGTCAGGGATACTGGGCCCTGAATGCCTGAGAGGCAGTGAGAGGCAGTGTTATTTTCAAAAGCTATGTGATAAATAAAGGGGTGATTGTTAATGGGATGCCAGCCTCTGAAGAGTTATTTTACCGAGTTCCTGCTTTCTCGTCATACACTCTTTGAACCCTTTACTTCCAAGAACCCTTTCCTCAGCATCTACCCTTAAGGATGTTATATCCATGTTTCAGATCATTTCTCATTCTTCTGAGAATACAGGCCCATATGGACATTCAATGAGTTACATGGAACCCCACAAACAGGCATTGAACACTTTTCTGCATCAATTGCACACCCCACCCCCCACAACCCTGGTGTGTATGGCACCCACAGAATGAAATCTTCCTTGTTCGTGTGTCCTGTGCATTGCCTGTGAAAACACAAGATCCCTGGGTACAACCTCAGGAGCATGGTCTGCCACTTCCTCAACCCATCAAGCTCTGAAGTGGTCATTCAGAGTGGTCTTTCTCCTGTCTGAGGACCAATCAGAGTCAGCCAGCCCTCTGGCACAGAGGCTGAAACTGCTGCACATTAAAGCAATGTTAGAACTGAAGCACCCAGGCTCATGTGATGCAATGGCAGTGTCCCTGCCTCTGGCCAAGGAGGCCTGGATTCAAGCTGCTCCAATGGCAACATCTCTGGACAGATTGGTTAGAAAATACCTAGGACTGAGGCAACACGCACTCACACCTAACATAGATCAGGCAGATGTTGGCATGGTGGGTCCCCCTACAGTACAGGGGACTACAGTGGTCCAAGACTGGGCAGCATGGTTGTTAGCACTGCTGCCTCACAGCACCAGCGACCTAGGTTCAATTGCAGCCTGGGGTGACTGTGTGGAGTTTGTACATTACCTCTGTGTCTGTGTGGGTTTCCTCCCACAGTCCAAAGATCTGCAGGTTAGGTGCATTGGCCACGCTAAATTGCCCGTAGTGCTCAGAGATGTGTAAGTTAGGTGGGATACCCATGGGAAATGTACGGTTGTAGGAATAGGGTGGGTCTGGGTGAGATACTCTTTGTAAGGTCAGTGTGAACTCAGTGGGCCGAATGGCCTGCTTTCACACTGTCAGGATTCTATTAAAAGAAAGGCAGCTCCCACCGCCTTCTCAAGGACAGCTAGGGATGGGCAAGAAATGCTGGCCAGCCAGCGACGCCCACATCACGTGAGTGAATAGAAAGAACCCTAAAATAAATCCACTCCAGCTTTGCCTGCATGGCTTTTCACTAGGGTGTGGTTCTCACCACAGACAGGGCCACCATCATCCCAAAAGCTGTCCCTCGGCACCCAGAGCTAATGCTGGTGTGTGTTACAGACACAGAGGGAGAGCAATGAAATTAAACAGCTCACATTCTAACCAGATGTAATCGACACCTCTCATCGTCTTCCAACATTTATCGGTTTTTGTGTGACTCCTTTTCTCCATATCAATAGGACATGCATCTGCCGTGTGAGATTAAAACCGATAATATTTATTCACTCTCTCTCTCATTGAACCAGCACCAGTTCTATTCTAAAGGGATTTGTGTTATAACTGACTTGCAAAGGACTTAATATTGAATCTGAGAGCATGATATTCAAACAGATTCAATTCTTTGTTCAACAGATCTGCCTGTTTAATGTAGCAAGCATTACCTTAATGAATAGAGATGCTTAGACAGCCCCTGTAAGAGTTCACAAGGCAAAGATTTTGCTTTCACACAACTATTTACCAACATCCTATGCTCTTATCAAACAGGATTAAACAACGGGCACACACAGGAAACATAGGCATCACATTTACAAAAACAGATATAGCTGGGAAAGCGGAGATCCCCTCTCAGGGGAACTGAGGACCAAAAAGATTCTCCCAGGGAAAGAGAGCAGCTCGCCCTGTAAATGAAAAGAAAAGAATTGCAGGGCAGAAGTAACTTGATGAATTGGCTCAATGAGTAGGAGAAACCACAGGAATGTGCTGATTGAGTAAAAACATACTCTGTGTGAAACCATCAATCAGATTTCCACAATTACCTGGCAGTAATTGTCATATTGTGTATAAACTGATTGTCACCATCTTTCTTCAATGAATCTTTGATTTCTAGAAGTGGAAAATAAATGGAATTGTCAATTTGAAGTTTTGTTGTAAAAGTCTCACTATTTGACTGTTTTATTGACAAAGGCTGTAATTTCTGAGCTTGGTCTCTAACTGTCCACCCTGTGTCTATGCAGCTTGTCAAGGGAGACCTTGAAGCAAAAAGCTTCTCTAAGGAGCTCTTTGAAAAGCTAAAAGCTGCGTCATCCAAGCAGTGCACCATTTACAAACCCAATCAATAAATAGATTGGTCAGTATTCTACACAGGAGATCAGTAGACTGAGGAAATATTATACAAACAGGTCAATGTACTAATGACACATTAATAGGATGCATTACATTGTGATCTCTCAGCTAAGAAAAACAATATAATAAAGAATTGCATTTTTGTAGCACCATTCACGACCTCAGGATGCTTCAAACTCATTGCCTTGGGTGTGGGCAACTTCCAACTCCCAGTTGATTGTTAGGCACAGCAGGTGAGATAGAGGAAAAGATTTTTCAGTGAAATTTGAGGGTTGAACTTCTCACATGCATCGCAAGATATGGAGGTAATGCTGAATGTGGTGCTCTCAGCACTCAAGGTGATTTTATTCATTGAATTTCTTACAAGGGAGTGCTCACTGTATTGTGTTTTAAATCTGTGAGCTTTTCAAAAAACAACCCTGAGCAGAACAATACTAAACCTTGACATGAACATAATTTTAAAAGATTGCAATATTGAAGAATATGTGGGGTTGTTTAAAGCATTCTTGAATCTGTGAATGGAATTAATTCAATGGGCTACATGATCCTTTCTCATTTTGTGCTTCCTATTACTCCATGAGGCCTTGGAGGGTGAAAAGCCCATAATTTAACATTAATTGACACTGTGCTGACAATCTCACACAATGAGCCTCTAACAAGCCTGCAATAAAAAACAGAGGTGCCACTGATGTGATTGAAACCCTTATTTTGACATCTGTGAAGCTCTAAAGTCTTAAATGATAGCCCTCCTAGCACAAAACAATATTTATCTGTGCACGTGTAACAGTTAGACAGTCTTAGGTATCAGTTTGCTCCATTTTCATTAGGAATATCTTACACTGAGGAGTTAGAATCAGCAGACAATCTCAGAAAACATTTGTTCTTCAAAAAGAGTTTAGTGAAAACTTTTCCCACAATTTCCAGATGGTGGCAGGGGACAGATCCTTTCTATTCTGCTCGTCTTGGAGTTCCGCAGATAATGCAGGTAATCAGGAAATCACTGGTCATAAGGCCCGGCATTGCAATTACGGACCATTCAGTTTAATTTCAGTGCCAGAGAAACTTTCAGAGACAATTAATCAGAATAGAATTAATAGTCACATAGTAAAACTGTGGATTGATTTGGAAGATGCAGCAGGATTAGTTAGGGGAAAATCATGGCTCACTCATTCGAGTTTTTTGCAAAGGTAAGAGAGAGGGTTGATGAGGGTAACACTATAGATGTGGTGGACATGGGCTTCCAGAAGCTGTCTGATACAATATCACACAACAGAGAAAAGGTACAGATCATAGAATAAAAGAGTCATTAGTAATGTGGAATCAAAATTGACAAGAGAGATAGTAAACAGAGTTAACAGTACTTTTCAGGCTGAAGGAAGGTTTATAGTGGAGGTCCCAGAAGTCAGTATTGGGGTCCTTCATTTTCCTGATTTAATTTAATGAGCTGGATCTTGGCGTGTTTGGGGACAATCTTCAAGTTTGCTAAAGATTCAAAAATTGGAACGCATATAAATGTAAGAAGGACAGCATAGAAACTGTAAAGGATATAGATGAGATGGTGGTGTGGGCAGATGGAGTTCAATTTGGAGAAGTGTGAGGTGATACACTTTAATACAAAGAAAAGTGAGAGACAGTATAGAATAAAATATTCTAAATGGTGTACAGGGACAGAGAGACCTGGGTGTATATGTATATAAGTCATTAAAGATGTCAGGACAGGTAGAGGGAGCTATTAATGAAGCAAACAGTATACTCGGCTTAGAGATAGTAAGAACTACAGATGCTGCAGTCAGAGATAACACAGTGTAGAGCTGGAGGAACACAGCAGGGTTGGGACCCTTCCGAAACGTCAGCTTTCCTGTTCCTCTGATGCTGCCTGGCCTGATGTGTTCCTCCAGCTCCACAATGTGTTGTCAGTATACTAAGCTTCACGGAGAAGGATAAGAGCCAAGAGGTTCTAATGACCTTCTATAAGACACTAGTTAGATCTAAGCTGGAGTATTGTGTACAATTCTGGGTGCCGTGCTGTAGGAAGGATGTGAAGAGAATACAGACAAGTTCATGAGAATGATCAAATAAAAGCAAAATACTGCAGATGCTGAAAACCCGAAACAAAAACAAATAAGGGCAGCACGGTGGCTCAATGGTTAGTGCTGCTGCCTCACAGCACCAGGGACCCAGGTTCAATTCCACCCTTGGGCGACTGTCTGTGTGGAGTTTACACATTCTCCGGTTTCCTCCCACAATCCAAAGATGTACAGGCTAGGTGGATTGGCCATGCTAAATTGCCCGTAGTATTTAGGGATGTGTAAATTAGGTGTGTTATAGGGGGATGGCTCTGGGTGGGATGCTCCAAGGGTCAGTGTGGGCTTGTTGGGCCAAAGGGCCTGTTTCCACACTGTAGGGATTCTATCAAAAAAAAGTGCTGGAGAAACTGTTTAGTGAAAGAAGCAAATACAAAGTGAGATAAATCTATCTCCCTCGGTGAGTGGTTAGGTGTGGAGTGCTTTGCCTAGAAGTGTAGTGGAGGCATGTTTAATTCAGACGTTGGAATTGGCATTGGCTGATTGTTTAATAGAAACATTGTAAGAATTGTTGAGAAAATGCAGGAGATTGGCACAAAGTTAAAATACTCCAAGAGCTGGTGCATACATGTAGGGCTGAATGGCTTCTTTTAAGACAAACATTAAAACTGACTTCCTTATCCTGTCTTAATATCTTTTGTGACATGATAACAAATTCTACAAGCATATGAGCATAAGACACAAAGTAAAGAAACAAGCCATTTAGCCCAACCATCCATGCCAGCATTCCTGTTCCACTCGAGCCTCTTCCCGCTTTTGTCCTCATGTAAAAACACCACTGTCACTCCTTGCTCCCTTCTCTTTCACATTGCCTACCTTCCCCTTAAATGTATCAATACAATTCTACTTCACTGTCTCCCTGTGACAGACATTTCCACATTGTCACCACTCTCTGGGAATAAACATTTGGAGTTACAGAGTTACAGAATCGTACAGCACAGAAACAAGCCCTTCGGTGCAACTCAGTGCAGACCAATTATCCTAAATTAATTTTGTGCCATTTCCAACATTTTGCCCATAATCCTCTAAACCTTTCCTACTTGTGTCCCCATTCAGATATCTATTGAATGTTGTAATTTTATCAGCCCCTACCACCTCCCCGGCAGCTCGTTCTGTACACGCACCATCCCCTGTGTGAAAAAAAGTTGTCCCTCAGGTTCCTTTTAAATCTTTCCCCTCTCACTTTAAAACTATGCCCCTCTAGTTTTGGACTCCCATACCCTCTGGAAAAGACCTTGGCAATTCACCCTATCCATGCCCCTCACAATTGTATAAGGTCACCGTCTCAACCTTTACGCTCCAAAGAAGAAGAATGGTAACAGTGATGAGAGTGGGGCTTCTTGGAGAGTACCTCGCATGGATGCCCTCTAGTTAGGCTCCTCCCCACCAGAGGAAACATTCTCTCTGCATCAGCTCGATCAAATTCTTTCATCATTGTAAAGACTTTGATTAGATTACCCTCCAGCCAACTCATGTGTGACATTTTGGTATGTCCAAGGCACTATATAAATGTACATAACTTATCTTACTAACTAAATATATTAAACATTGTCTGGCAGCAGCCTGTTGAATGGCTGGCACTGTGGATAAATTTGCGGTACGTAATAACGTGCACTGTTTTCCTTTCTCAGGCTGGTATTAGTTGAGCTGTTGAACAGAAGCAGGCAGCTGACTGAGGACGAGATCACGTTCCTGCTCACTGTCTTGGATCCTGTGGCAGAAATTGCCTGTCCAGTAATAACCGTACAATTCCTTTCTGATGGTTTCACAAATTACAGGGGAGATTTAAGATTGCTCAGCAGAGCTGAGACCCTTTGATCAGAAAGTCAATAAACAGTCAGGTTTAAGAACTGATGTGCAAGGAGGGACATAGGCCCAGCGCCAGAAACCATTTAAGTGTAAGGTACGGCAATAGCTTGTATTACACTAACAGAGCATATCACCATAGCAATGCTGCAATGAGACTTGGCCAATGGCCTGATGATTGCTGCACTAAAGATCCTTTAAGAAATCATCGATGGAATATGGGTCTTCCTGGCAAAGTTTGAATTTATTGCTTGTCCCTACTTGACCTTCGGAAAGTGGCCTTCCTGACATGTGTTTGGCTATGTTGTGAAGCTGTTGCCTTGGGATTTTGATGCTGCAATTATCGCTGTTGGTTAGATAGCCATGTAGGGAGAGCAGGAAAGTGAAAAGTGAGGTTCAGTCTGACCTAATGTTGGATGCCCTGAAGAGTTACACGTTGGCTCCAGTATCAGCAACCTGAAAATGTATCTATTAAAGGAGGAGTTTATAAAGATTCCTGTCTGATATCAGGATGCATTCAACTTACAAGTTGTGACTAATCTGCGGCAGAAACTGAATCTGTAGCTGACAGCATTGGCTAAGCATTACAAAACAGAAAGTATCAGTTTTCCTGTTCATTGCCTTTGGGTTGGGGCTGCAGGCTCACTCACTCACTCACATACACACTCACATACACAATCTCTCGCTCACTCACACATGCTCACACTCACACTCAAACACACACACACACTCACTCACTCAAACACACACACAAACTCACTCACACTCAAACACACACACACATACACTCACTCACACACTCAAACACACACACACACACACACAAACACAAAACGAGAACTATTTCCATTCCAGACTACACTGATCATAGAAGATTTTCTGGCTATGAAGCATGGTCCTTTCCATGTGAAGAGGGACTTCCTTATGTTTAGCTGATGGTGTGTGGCCACGAGAGTGAGTCCCAGGAAGGTCATCCATTAAATGGTCATTGTTTGGGTTTTGAGAATTCTCATCTTTTTCAATGCCCCACACAACAGAGGTTAGAGCCCATAGCTAGATGGTGGAGTAAGTATGTGATGGATGTGCCAAGGTTTGACAATGCAACTGTCTAGACTATACCTTACCAATAGAATATAAGAACCAAAGAGCTAGAAGCAAGAGAGTCCATTCAGCCTTTTGTACCTGCTCCGCCATTTCATATAATCATGGCTGATCTCATCTCAGCCTCAACTCCACTTTCCTGCCTGTTCCCCATAACCCTTTAACGCATTAAAAATCTGTCTTTCTCTTCCTTAAATTTATTCACTGTCCCAGCGGCCACCACACTCTGGGGAAGTGAATTCCAGATTCATGACCTTTTGAGAGAGGTAACTTCTCCTTATCTCTGTTTTAAATCTGTCACCCCTTATCCCAAAACGGTGACTGCTCATTCCACATTGACCTCACATGAGGAAATATCTGCTCTATGTCTACTTTATCAGTCCCCTTTAGCATCTTATGTACCTCCATTAGACCTCCCCTCAATCTTCTAAAGTCCAGAGCGTATAGGCCTAAACAGCTCAATCTCTCTTTGTAAGACAAACCCTTTGTCTCTGGAATCAATCCAGTGAACCACCTCCGATACAACTACATCCCTTCTCAAGTAAAGGTCCAGGTGTGGTCTCCATATTTAATTGGAAAGTCACCGCTTTGGAGAGGGTATAGTGTTGTTACTCTTGGGTGCAAACAAGGTGAAGAATGAATTAAAATTGCGATGTTCACCCTCAACAAACTGGAGAGGAGATGGTTAATGGAAGTATTCTAAAAATATATTAAACTTTGCACGAGATAGAAGATATTTGAGTCAGAGTGTAAAAGGATGGGAATCAATTGGAATGGAATGTAGAACAAGCATTAGTAGAACAACCAGGATACAGAAACAATGGTTTTAATGGACATGATTGCCTTTGCTCATTCACACTTTCTATTATGTTCCTATGCATCAAAGGATAGGAGAGATTGGAATCGGTGAGGAAGATAGAATGACAAACAATGAGGCTCAGTTTCATCAGAAGTTTAAGTACCTGGGAGGATTTTATTGTCCTGTTGGAGACTGAGGGAATTGCTGATTCCAATGTGCACTAATTACATTGAGCTCAGGGCAATCCCTTGTCTCTAAATCATTTGATCTGCAGCAAACCGCTTCCAGCTAAATAATGTCACCTCAAAATGCAACTCATTGAAGAGTTTTGACACACAGCTTGTTGCCACCTGAGATAATCCTTGTAATCAATTGTTAAATGTAGACAATTTGAAAAACTCAGTGCAGTTTCCTCCAAGCTACTGAACCAAGGCTACACTGGACAGCAAACATGAAACCTTTCATCAAGCTTGAGAATTTTATGCCAAAGTTTATAAAATCATCTCATTCAAAGGAAAGAAAAAACATATGCATTGATTGCTGTAAGTTTAATTAGATTGACTGTATCATAAAAAATACGAAAGAACTGTGGATGCTGTAAATCAGGAAACAAAACAGAAATTGCTGGAAAAGTTCAGCAGGTCTGGCAGCATCTGTGAAGGAAAAAACAGAGTTAACGTGTCGGGTCCGATGACCCTTCCTCAGAACTGCATCTTATGCATCTTTAAACGTTCTGTATTTCCAGGACTTGAATTTTCCAATAAATGCATTGGAATATTAAAAGAAAATTGCTCCAATATTTGCTGTATGTTAGTTGTAGGCATGGGTATTTCCATCATAAAATAAAGAAAGCTTGCAAAGACATGGACGTGGGTTACAAAGCAAGCTCTGAAATTAGATACACGGAGTCTCAAATGAGCAAGGCTCATACGTGGGTGAGACCACTGGGATTGTGTAAATGTATAACCAGACTTGTACAGATTTATATCATCCTCCCTGAACAGTCACCGTAAAGCTGAAAATTACTGTTCCCAACAAACCTTGAGGAACCTGGATGTGTTCAGTCAGTCACGGCCTTGCACTCAGTCAGCATAAAATTAATTACAGAATGCATTGTCCCACATTCATATTGAGGGAAGCAATGAGCCATCTCCCCCACTAAACCTCCATGGATTTGGGAAATTATTCGTCTCATTAGATGCTTTCTCTTCTCCCACCACCTGGATTGCACAGAATTAAATGGTGACTGTTTCAGTGAGATACACACGGATTAAAATCCTCTTCCGCAGCTTGTCAAGTGGTTGGCACAGGTGAGCCATGACAACAACTGAACACAAAGTGAGAAAGGGAGGCCTTGCTGAATGAAACATTATTGCTGTGTGCTATGATCATCAAGTCATGGAGTCATACAGCACGGAAACAGACCCTTCGGTTCAACCAGTCCATCCTGACCATAATCCCAAACTAAACTAGTCGCATCTGCTTGCTCCTGGCCCACATCCCTCCAAACCTTTCCTATTCGTGTACTTATACAAATGTCTTTTAAATGTTGTAACTGAACCCACATTCCATCACTTCTCTGAAAGTTCATCCCACACGTGAACCACCCCCAGTGCAAAAAACTTGACCCTCACATCATTTTTAAATATCTCTCCTCCCACCTTAAAAATGTGCCATCTAGGTTTGAAATCGCCTATCCTACTATTAACCCTATCTATACCCCACATGATTTTATAAATGTCTATAAGGTCACACCTCAACTTCCTACGCTCCAGTGAAAGAAGTCCCAGCCTATCCAGGCTCTCTTTACAACTCAAACCTAAGACGATGAACACCAGTTAAGGCTGGTTTTCTTGATACATGGAGATTAGGGTGTCATTCTGCATTGCCCTCCCCTGTCCCATTGTACCAATGCCCTACCGTGCTCTTGACTCCTTAAACAGTCTCCTGTGACAGCTTTCTCAAGAATCAAACTTCCAGATTCAGTTAGTGTATGTGTGTGAGGTGCAATTCTCCCGCTAACCAAGTGCTTTCAGGAATGAAATACCATTGTTTGGGACTTCCATGGATGTGTGAGGACTGAGATATGACAGTCAGTAAACTTCTCCTACTCTGCAAAACCAACCAATCACCGCTGGTGCTAAGGGTAGTCCAAACTGCCGAACAAGGGGGAATGGGATCAAAGAGACATTATTCAGTGAGAGTTACTGGATGATGTGAGGAGAATACCAAGGTGGTGCTCCCTCCATATCCTGAGTATAATTCTAACCCTCACAGTTTGCAGGGAAAGCAATGGCCTAGTGGTATTAATGGTGGGCTGTTAATCTAAAAATCTGGGGACCCACATTCAAAACCTGCCACAATAGGTGGTGGAATTTGAATTCAATCAAAATCCAATCAAAAACTTAGTCCAATGATGACCATTAACATTAGATGCAAAAACAAAGTTGCTGGAAAAGCTCAGCAGATCTGGCAGCATCTGCGAAGGAGAAAACAGAGTTAACGTTTCAGGGCCGGTGACCCTTCCTCAGAAATGCAGGGTATGAGACCACCACCAATCTTCTCTCATTAATGGGAGGGTAGCTCTATGGTCCACTAGGATTATGGAAACCTTACCTCTATGGAATGAGTAATGGAAATTCAAGAAAATATCAACAAAGAGAGGAATCATTCCTAAAAGAAATGTTTTCTGACATTTTCTCCAAAGGTTAAAAGGCCTGGAATCTTCATGACTTGAACAGTTCCTTTCATGGTCTTGACAGTTCTTTGCCAGTTTTGACAGATAGAAACGGAGAGGTCCAGGAAGGAGAAGGAGGTATCGGAGATGGTCCAGGTGAACTTAAAGTTGGGGTGGAAGGTGTTAGTAAAGTAGATGAACTGTTTAAGCTCCTCGTGGGAGCACGAGGTGGCGCCGATACAGTTATCGATATAACAGAGGAAGAGGTGGGGGATGAGGCCAGTGTAGCTGCGGAAGAGGGGCTATTCCAAGTATCCTACAAAGAGGCAGGCATAGCTTGGGCCCATGTGGTTACCCGTGGCCACCCCCTTTGTCCGTAGGAAGTGCCACCCGAAGGCTGCAGGAACAGCACCTCATATTTCACTTGGGAACCCTGCAGCCCAATGGTCTCAATGTGGACTTCAAGCTTCAAAATCTCCCCACCCCCGACCTCATCCAAAAACCAGCCCAGCTCGTCCCCGCCTCCTTGACCTGGCCGTCTTTTCTCCCACCTATCCACTGACCAACCCCCACCCCCACCTCCTACCTACCAGCCTCATCCCCGTCTCCTTGACCTGTCCGTCTTCCCTTGACTGACCAACGCCCATCCCAACTCCCCACCTACACGCACCTTTACTGGCTCCATCCCCACTTCATTGACCTGTCCATCTTCTCTCCACCTATCTGCTCCTTTATCCATCTTCCATCATCGTCTCCCCACTCCTCTCTATTTTTTTCAGAGTCCCCTTCCCCTCCCCCATTTCTGAAGAAGGGTCCAGACCTGAAATGTCAGCTTTCCTGCTCCTCTGATGCTGCCTGACCTGCTGTGTTCATCCAGCTCTATACCTTGTTATCTCAATCCCCATCCCTTATGTATCCTGGTATCTTATTCAAAGGATATCTTCCATCTACAAATGAGGCTTTCAGAATGAATACACAGAGTCCAGACCTACTCCTAATAGATTAATGTGCACAGTCTGTTCAAACACCCAGGGATGTCCCAGCCCAGTACAGGCAGCTGGTGATTTAAATGACCAGCTTCTCCTGTAAACCAGACACATACAAGAACCATCCTGGCTCTGCTCCCATTCCCATGCAAATGGGAGGTGTCATGTTCGCGAGAGAACTTACAAATTTTAGCCACTTCAAACACGTGAGAGATCCTCTCCACTGCAGTCAAAATCTAGGCTGAGTCCTAGGGAGTTGTGCCCTTGCCCTGCCTCTGAGTGTGAACAGCATCAGCAATGCCCCCACTGACAAAACCTGCCAAGCAAATAGCTCCAGGTAAAGAAGGCAGTGATCCAAGGAGCTACACAGAAATGAATGTGACCGAATGGGTGAGGCTCGGTTAGCTCAGTTGGCTGGCTTCTGGTTCATATGAACATGGGCAGTATGAGTTTGGACCATGTACTGGTTGAGAGACAGTGTGAAGGTCCTGGAGCATGATCCTCCCGTTAAACTGACCACCACTTGTTAGAAAAGCAGTACAGTGCAGAAGGAGGTCATTCAGCCCATCAAGTTTGCATCATTTCTTCAAATGAATATCATTACCTACTGTTAATCTCCTCCCTTCCTCTCCATACCATTGCACATCACCTCTATCCTAATGCCTATCCAATGCCACCCCCCCCAACTGAATGTCTCAATTGAACCTGCCTCCATTACATTTCCAGGCAGTGCATTCCAGATCCAAGTTACTCGCTGTGTGATTAAGTTTTGTTCTTGCATTACATTTACTTTGCATATCACATTAACGCTGAGCCCTTGGGCACGTGCTCCTCTGGACTATGTCAACTTATGCTCAAAGTGAGTGTTGGATCCAAACACCGATTGTCAACATGCTGTCTGATCCATGAAGCAGGACATGGGAGGAGGCAATATTCTTTCAAAACACCTTTTGAAAAATGATCCTTTTTTTTCCTTCCTTCAGTAATTTCCTTTCAGTGTTTGAACAGAGCCATTGAGTTTTGAAGCAGGACGAGTGTTTTTTAACTGAGCTAATGTGGAGTGACAGCCCTAATCTGGAATAGTGACCCCACGTATCATTGGAGTTTTGTGGATATTGATTGAATGACATTTAATGGTACAGCTGTTAAAACGGTCACTTTGAAGTCTTTATTTGATTACTGTGCACAAATAGACAGGGTGAAGTGTTAAGTAGACCATTCCTGTTCCCATACCTTGCTGTATTATGTCAGCTAGGTATTCCCTTTAGGAAACCCAAGGGTGATTGTAGAGAGGAAGCAGGTATCAATTAGCTTGTACGTTTACAGTTGATGTAACTTTTCATCTTTTCCAATGGGGAGGCAACGGCCTAGTGGTATTATCACTGGACTGTTAATCCAGAGGCCCAGGTAACGTTCTGAGGACCCAGATTCTAATCCTGCCATGGCAGATGGTGGAATTTGAATTCAATCAATATCTGGAATTAAGAATCTAATGACAACCACAAATCCATTGTCGATTGTTGGAAAACCCATTTGGTTCAATAATAACCTTTAGGGAAGGAAACTGCCATCCTTACCTGGTCTGGCCTACATGTGACTCCAGACCCACAGCAATGTGGTTGACTCTTAACCAACCTCTGGGCAGTTAGGGATGGGCAATAAATGCTGCCTCACCAGCAACGCCCTCATCCCGTGAATGAATAAAAGAAAAGTTATTTTCTCCTCTACTCCACAAATTGCATCCAAGGATGGCTCAGTGGTTAGCACTGCTGCCTCACAGTGTCAGGGACCCGGGTGCGATTCCACCCTTGGGTGACTGTCTGTGTGGAGTTTGCACATCCTCCCCATGTCCAAGTGGTTTTCCTTGAGTTTACGCCCACAGGCTAGGTGGGTTAGCTATGGGAAATACAGGGTGGGTCTGGGTGGGATGTTCTTCGGAAGATCAGTGTGGACTTGATGGGCTGAATGGCCTGCTTCCACACTGTAGGGATTCTATTCTTCTATAAGTCACTCTTCAGTGAGCAGTGGCTGCCGATTCAACAGCGAAGACATCACAGTCCAACTCAATATCCTACTGAGTCATGGTACCAGCAGCACCAGTGAGACCAGTCAACTCCGACAAGTGGGGATATTGTGTCAGAAATGTATAACCCAAATAAAACTACAATAACATAACTGCACTGTCACACATGGAACTTGCTGATTTACATTGGAAAATCAGAAACAGAGTTACTTTCACACACAGTGACTTTGTTCAGTAGCAGCTGTAGGTTCTCATGACATCAGGGCACATAGACATTTTGTTAAGGGTAAGGCAGATTGAACTCTAAATGGCCTGAGCAGTGGTACAAAAGCAATTAGCCTCAGCCATTTATCACTGTATAGTTTATGCATTCATTCGTAAGATGTGGGTGTTGCTGGCTGGCCAGCATTTATTGCATGTTCT
Organism: Rhincodon typus; assembly: GCF_021869965.1. NCBI lineage: Eukaryota > Metazoa > Chordata > Chondrichthyes > Orectolobiformes > Rhincodontidae > Rhincodon > Rhincodon typus. The sequence continues at coordinate 868,145 of NC_063370.1, forward strand.
TAATTGCCCCTTGAGAAGGTGGTGGTGAGCTGCCTTCCTAAACCGCTGCAGTCCATGTGCTGTGGGTTGACCCACAATGCTGTTAGGGAGAGAATTCCAGGATTTTGACCCAGCCACAGTGAAGGAACGGCGATAAATTTCCAAGTTGGGATGGTGAGTAGCTTGGAGGGGGTAGTGTTCCCATGTATCTGCTGCCCTTGCCCTTGCCCTTGATAGCAGAAGTCAGGAGTTTGGAAGGTGCTCTTAGAGGATTCTGCAGTGCATCTTATAGATGGTTCATCCTGCTGCTACTGACCATAGGTGGTGGAGGGAGTGGATGCTTGTGGATATGCTTCCAATCAAGTGGGCTGTTTTGTCTTGGATGGTGTTGAGCTTCTTGAGTGTTGTTGGGGCTCTACCTATCCAGGCAAGTGAGGAGTATTCCATCTCGCTCCTGACTTGTGCCTTGTAGATGGTGGGACTGGCTCTGAGAAGTCAAGAGGTAAGTTACATGCTGTAGTATTCCTTCCCTCTGACCTAGTCTTGTAGCCACTGTATTTAGATGGTTAGAACAGTTCAGTTTCTGATCAATGGTAAGTCCAGGATGTTGATGGAGTAATGGTTAGACTCTCTTTTGTTGGAGATGGTCATAGCCTGACTTTTGTGTGGCACAGATGTTACTTGTCACTTATCAGCCCAAGCCTGGATATTGTGCAGATCTTGTTGCATGTGAACATGGACTACTTCAGTATCTGAGGAATCACAAATGGCGCTGAACATTATGCAATCATTGGCAAACATCCCCACTTCTGACTCTATGATGGAGGGGAGGAAATGTACCTTGTAGGAGGAGGAAGTTTAACTATTGGATGTTGACCAATCAGGAGCTCAAGTGGAAGGGCTGCCTCATCAGTATATACACAGTGAGCTGCTCAACTTGATTAGCCATCACGTGGCTGGGTAAAGTGCTGATCCAAGTGAGATTGCAGTTGTTGAGAGGGGGGTTACCTGGGGTTTGTGTTGTGGGTTCAGGAGCCACACAGCCAATCCATCTGACATCAGAGAACTAACTCAGTTACACTGATTCACTGGGAGCATCCCCAGTGCATACTTGATCCAGTAAGTAGTCAAAATGGAATGGAGTTTTATGGATATCACAAGACTCTATTCTGAATGATGATGTAAAAGTCTCTGATATAGGCAGATAGCTCCACTATCCTCTAGAAGGCCAGAAAAAAATAGGAGGTGAGGTGAGAGTGGGACAATAACTCTGCCACATTCACCATGTCTCTGTTATTGTCCTGATTTCACTGGGCAGAGGATCCAATGCCCCACCCCACACCCCCACCACAACAACACACCCCAATACCATCTAGTTTGTCCCCGAAAGGGACTCACTGATACACTGTCTGCTGCAGTATTACAGTGTAATAATCGTATGTGTCCCCTTGGTACCAATGCAAGGATGCCAGGTGCATCCTGATTTAATGTGTGCAATGAAACTGAGGATTCATCAGCTCAGAGGAAATAGAGGAACAAATTATGGAGGAGAACTGTGAAAATGTGACTAGAACTATAAAATCTGTCCTTGAAGATTTCTTTTTTTTGTGAGAAAGCAATGAGAAATACAAACTCAAAAAGAAAATCAATAAAGAGCCCAGCTCCGACTGTAATAGCAAATGCACCTCAACATTGTCTGACAGATTTTATGTCACCAGTATATGACAAGCCCCCCTTTGTATCTGTTTTTCTGGCACATATTGATAGGGGGATAGGGCCTCAGACTGATTCCATTATCAATATTCATTGGGTAAACTTGTGAAATCCTATGACTCCGACTCCATCAGCGAAAGAACATAGGAGCAAATTACTGCAGATGCTGGAATCTGAACTGAAAACAAAAAGTGCTGGAGATCACAGTGGGTCAGGCAGCATGCATGGAGAGAAAGCAAGCTAATGCTTTGAGTCCAGATAACTCTTCATCAGAGATGAAGTGAAGTGTGGAGAGGGCAGCATTTATGCTATGGTGGGAGGCCAGGGGTTGGAGTGTTGGCAGAGAAAAGATGTTAATAGCTCAGATTAAGTGACTGGAATGTGAGATTGGCAGAACAATCATGTGTCTAACTGCCAGACTGGAAAGATCAGACAGTGATAGTAGGAACTGAAGATGCTGGAGAATCTGAGATAACAAGGTGTAGAGCTGGATGAACACAGCAGGTCAGGCAGCATTTCAGGAGCAGGAAGGCTGACGTTTCGGGCCTAGACCCTTCTTCAGAAATGGGGGAGGGGAAGGGGGTTCTGAAATAAATAGGGAGAGAGGGGGAGGCGGATAGAAGATGGATAGAGGAGAAGATAAGTGGAGAGGAGACAGACACGTCAAAGAGGCAGGGATGGAGCCAGTAAAGGTGAGTGTAGGTGGGGAGTTAGAGAGGAGATAGGTCAGTCCAGGGAGGACGGACAGGTCAAGGGGGCGGGATGAGGTTAGTAGGCAGGAGACGGGGGTGAGGCTTGAGGTGGGAGGAGGGGATAGATGGGAGGAAGGACAGGTTAGGGAGGTGGGGACGAGCTGGGCTGGTATTGGGATGCGGTGGGGGGAGGGGAGATTTTGAAGCTTGTGAAGTCCACATTGATACCATTGGGCTGCAGGGTTCCCAAGTGGAATATGAGTTGCTGTTCCTGCAACCTTCAGGTGGCATCGTTGTGGCACTGCAGGAGGCCCAGGATGGACATGTCGTCTGAGGAATGGCAGGGGTAGTTGAAATGGTTCGCGACTGGGAGGTGCAGTTGTTTATTGCGAACCGAGCGTAGGTGTTCTGCAAAGCTGTCCCCAAGCCTCCGCTTGGTTTCCCTGATGTAGAGGAGGCCACAACGGGAACAGCGGATGCAGTATACCACATTAGCAGATGTGCAGGTGAACATCTGCTTGATGTGGGAAGTCTTCTTGGGGCCTAGGATGGGGGTGAGGGGGAAGGTGTAGGAGCAGGTGTAGCACTTCCTGCGGTTGCAGGGAAAAGTGCTGGGTGTGGTGGAGCTGGAGGGGAGCGTGGAGCAGACAAGGGAGTCACGGAGAGAGTGGTCCCTCCGGAAAGCAGATAAGGGTGGGGAGGGAAAGATGTCTTTGGTGGTGAGGTCGGATTGCAGATGGCAGAAGTGTCGGAGGATGATGCGTTGGATCCGGAGGTTGGTGGGGTGGTACGTGAGGACGAGGTGGATTCTGTTTTGGTTGTTATTGTGGGGAAGGGGTGTGAGGGATGAGTTGGGGGAGACACGGTCGAGGGCGTTCTCGACCACTGAGGGGGGGAAGTTGCGGTCTTGAAAAACGAGGACATCTGAGATGTACGAGAGTGGAAAGCCTCATCCTGGGAGCAGATGCAGCGGAGGCGAAGGAATTGGGAATAGGGGATGGCATTTTTGCAGGAAGGTGGATGGGAGGAGGTGTATTCTAGGTAGCTGTGGGAGTCGGTGGGCTTGAAATGGATATCGGTTTCCAGGTGGTTGCCAACGATGGAAACAGAGAGGTCCAGGAGGGAGAGAGAGGTATTAGAAATAGTCCAGATGAACTTAAGGTTGGGGTGGAAGGTGTTGGTGAAGTGGATGAACTGTTCGAGCTCCTCATGGGAGCACGAGGCAGCGCCGATACAGTCATCAATGTAACGGAGGAAGAGGTGGGGTTTAGGGCCAGTGTAGGTACGGAAGAGGGATTGTTCCACGTAACCTACAAAGAGGCAGGCATAGCTTGGGCCCATGCGGGTACCCACGGCCACCCCCTTTGTCTGTGGGAAGTGGGAGGAATTGAAAGAGAAGTTGTTGAGGGTGAGGATGAGTTCGGCTAAGCAGATGAGGGTACTGGACGTCCATGGTAAAGATGAGGTGTTGGGGACCAGGGAATTGGAAGTTCTGGAGGAGGTGGAGGGCGTGGGTGGTGTCACGGATGTAGGTAGGGAGTTCCTGGACCAAGGGGGAGAAAATGGAGTCGAGATAGGTGGAGATAAGTTCGGTGGGGCAGGAGCAGGCGGAGACAATGGGTCGACCAGGGCAGTCAGGTTTGTGGATTTTGGGAAGGAGATAGAAGTGGGCGGTGCGGGCTTGGGGAACGATGAGGTTGGAGGCTGTGGGTGGGAGGTCACCTGAGATGATGAGGTTGTGGATGATTTGGGAGATGATGGTTTGGTGCTCAGGGGTGGGGTCATGATCAAGGGGGCGGTAGGAGGAGGTGTCGGAGAGTTGGCGTCTGGCCTCGGCGATGTAGAGGTCAGTGCGCCATACTACAACTGCGCCTCCCTTGTCCGCGGGTTTTAAGGTGAGGTTGGGATTGGAGCAGAGAGAGCGGAGGGCTGCACGTTCTGCGGGGGAGAGGTTGGAGTGAGTGAGAGGGGTGGAGAAGTTGAGGCGATCGATATCTCGACGGCAGTTGGAGATGAAGAGGTCGAGGGAGGGTAGGAGGCCTTGGGGTGGTGTCCAGGAGGAGGGGGTGCGTTGGAGGTGGGAGAAGGGGTCAGTAGAGGGATGGTTAGGTTCACGGTTGAAGAAGTAAGCATGGAGGCGGAAAAACTGCTCTATGTCCAAGCGTGAGCGTTATTCGTTGATGTGTGGGTGGAGGGGGACAAAAGTAAGCCGTTTACTGAGGACTGACCGTTCATCCTCAGTAAGGGGGAGGTCTGGGGGGATGGTGAACACTCGGCAGTGCTGAGTGTTGCTGTCTCCTCTGGAGCTGCTGGCTGTGGAGGCTGTGGGCGGAGCGCCGTCAGTGGTGGGCGGAGTGCCGTCGGCGGTGGGCGGAGTTGCGTCGGCGTTGGAGGTGGGTAGAGTTGCGTCGGCGTTGGCGGTGGGCGGAGCGCCATCGGCGGTAGGCGGAGCGGGATAGGCGGCGGCAGCAGCGGTGACGGTAGGTGCGTTCTCAGTAGCTGTAGTGTTGGCCTCAGAAATGGAGGCGGTAGCATCAGCAGCAATGTCAATGGCATTCGCTGTCCCGGAAGTGGTGTATCCGACGGTGGAGGATGTGACATCATCTGTGGGTTCTCCGACTGTGGCCTCATGTCTAATGGCGGTGGGCACGTTGTGGAGAAGGTCTGTACGGCTGGGTATTTGGGGAGTGGAGGAAGCCCGTTTTGGGTGGTAGGCACTAGTAAGTTTACTGCACTTACGGTTTTTAGTGTCCAATAAAGCTGAGTAGAATTGTGAGTTCAGGTTGTGGATCCTATGAAGGACTTCACAAGCCTCAAAATCTCCCCTCCCCCTACCGCATCATAAACCAGCCCAGCTCGTCCCCGCCTCCCTAACCTGTCCTTCCTCCCACCTATCCCCTCCTCCCACCTCAAGCCGCACCCCCATCTCCTACCTACTAACCTCATCCCGCCCCCTTGACCTGTCCGTCCTCCCTGGACTAACCTATCTCCTCCCTAACTCCCCACCTACACTCACCTTTACTGGCTCCATCCCCGCCTCTTTGACCTATCTGTCTCCTCTCCACTTATCTTCTCCTCTATCCATCTTCTATCCGCCTCCCCCTCTCTCCCTATTTATTTCAGAACCCCCTTCCCCTCCCCCATTTCTGAAGAAGGGTTTAGGCCCGAAACGTCAGCCTTCCTGCTCCTGAAATGCTGCCTGACCTGCTGTGTTCATCCAGCTCTACACCTTGTTATCTCAGATTCTCCAGCATCTGCAGTTCCTACTATCTCCGCTGAATGATGTGTGTTAGATAAAGGAGGAATGTTGGCCAGGACATAGAGAAAATTCCCTATTTATTAGCTGAAGTGTTGGGATATTTACAGCTCACGTGAACAATGTGACCTCAGGCCATGGTCCAGTCAAAGAATGACATTCCCAACAATGCTGCACTCCCTCTCTGAGCCTTGACTACTGGGCAGAGAAGAGGGGATGCTGCCAAATAGAACAGGAGGCCAAATATCCAACACATTCAACCCTATTCGGGAATACAGAGGGATAGACAGAGGGAAAAGTAAAATCAAATAACAAACAAGGATGCATTTAACATAGGAGCAGGAAGAAATTAGTGGCCCCTTCAGCTGATTTTACACCATGATTCCACTCCCCAGCTCATTGCTGTACCCCTTGACTCCAGCAATCACTGTTCCAGTTTGTTTAGAAAGGGGCTTATTTGTTGTGTGTCTGGTATCTTTTACTATAATGCATTACATTCAACAATATCAGGAGTTCTTGGTGAAGGGAGTCAGCCCAATACAAAATAGAAATACAGGAAATCTGGAATGGTGTCCCATCAGGCTGACTATTGAGGGGTTAGTGTTCCCTTAAAGACAGAAACTTCTTCAGCCAGAGGGTGGTGAATCTGTCAAAATCATTACTGCAAAAGGTTGTGGAGGCCAAATAACTGTGTGTGTCTAAGATTGAGATAGATAGGTTCTTCATTAGTGAGGGGATCAAGGGCTGGGTGGGGGTGGAAAGCAGATGAATGAGGTTGAGAAACATATCAGCCATGATCAAATGGTGAGCAGACTTGATGGGCTGAATAGTCTAATTCTGCTCCTATGCCTAGTGATCGTATGGCCTTCTAGAAACACCCGTAACTGACAGGGTTCCAGATGTATCAGGTTTCGGCTGTTTGATACCAGTCTATGTTGCAACTGGAGTACACAATGCTAGGCAACTCATCGCTTTGTAAAAACATGCCGACACTGTACAGCAAACAAAGGAAGGTAGCAATATGGCTTGGTAGTTGGACTGTGTTTCTGCCAGGACACAATGACTCTCTCTCGATAGCAAGTGTGCATGAGAGAGCCCTGAGCTGACCGACGTAAAACTAGAACAGTCGATGCAGGTTTTACTGTACTCAGAGACACTAGCTCACAACAATGGAAAATGGTAACAGCTCCTGAGGGCTGGCACAAGGACTAGCGGTGACAGCAGCTTGGTGAAGGGGACAATGCTGGGAACAACAACTCACAATGACAGTTGGTAGCTTCATACAACAGAACATGCCTCTCAGCAATCATAAAAGGAGCATTACATTGAGACCTTCCCATCAGAACAAGATTGCTTGTCCTTCATTAAAAGGATGGATTCTGGATTCTGGATTCTAGTCAGAGCAACTCAACATGATCCAAGAAACTGAACCCGTTTCCTTTGTGCTTAGAAGATTATAACGTCGTTTCCGTGGGATCACTGAGGATTATACTCAGTTACAGTTTGGGACAAAAACTGGGTTTAATGACACATTGTCTCCATAAAGCAGGGCAGTGAGGAATAAATGCTTTTCCAATGGTGGATGTTCTGAACACCAGAAATTTAAATCATTTCCTTTCTAGGCCAAGTCAATGTGCCTCAGGAGAACGTTTTCAACTGAGAATTCTTTTTCATTAAGGGCTTGTCAGAGAGCCAGGAGGCCAAGGAATAAGATTGCTTTCTAAGATTTAGTCTCTTTCATTAGTCAGTGAAATATCACCTTTACCCTGTCTTCACTTTGGCAGTTATTGTTTCCACAATATATCTCAATTTGCAAAGAGTTGAATAATTATTTTATTCTCCTTTCAACAATTTTGAAGAGATTCTGACCTTTAAAGTGTTCTTTTGAAACTGTTCATTACTGAAGCTGTTACTCTGCTTCCTGTTGTTCTTTTAGGTCTGCAACTTTGATTTGTAGATTTTTTGACTGATGAAAGCTAGGAGTTTTAGCACTGTCATATAGAAATCTTCTCCCATTTCAGATTATCAGATCAACACTGAGCTACCTGCAGAATACAGCTCCCTGTATCCTGAGCTTCTGAACCCAGGATGAAGGCAAAGTCTGATTTCACATTTCACCCAATTTGCAGCTCTAAGGAATCTAATTGATTCCTTGTTACTGATGTAAAATCTGCTCAGTATGTGTGTACCCTTTCTGAATAGGAGTCCCATTTTTCAAAGTTACTTCAAATCAGATTTGTACAATCAAGAGAAGAGGACACTTTAATCCCTTTAGGACAGGTTGTATTGTAGCCAGGTATCGGTGAAATATTAGTATTTAAATCATGTACCATCTTGTCTCCTCTCTCTCACTGTAACCCTCCTTCTCGATCTTATGCTTGTCCTCCCACACATTATACATTGTGTCTACTGTTTGTCTCTCACTCTCTATCTCATAAATGTACACTGTTATTGAACTACACTGTGACACACTTGACTTTCAGTGAACCAGGGAGAAATCATCAAATGGTATCAAAGTGCTTCTGGAGCATTTCATATATAAACATCCTCTCACCAGTCACAACGAAGACCATCACCTTCAACCAGTTACTCTATAAACATCATTTAGCAAATTGTTTACTTCAGGATGATGAATTGTGAATTGTTTTGCTTTATAAACAGCTGAATTTATTTCACTCTAACACACCAATCACTCATCAAAATATCTCACAACACTGTCAAGCACTTGAAGATTACACTACTCTGTATCACATTATACATGCATACACACATATGTACAAACACACACATGAACACACATATACAAACACACACATAATCATATGCACAAACACATATGAACATGCACACACAAACATGCACACACATGGGCAAACACACATGAACACATCCACATACATGTACATGTACTATCGCACACAAACATGCACACACAAGAATGTTCACAAGGGCACACATGATACACACAATGCATGCATGAACACACACAATGCAGACATGAACACACAAAGACATACCTGAAGTCACAAACACACATGAACACAAACCTACACATTCACACATGAACACAAAAACTTACCTTTAATTGAATCAGATCTGTCTGCATTCTCCATCCAATTCGAGCAGGACGGTTCAGCCCATTTCTGGATGTAAGAAAAATTCTAGGCGCCTCTTCCCCACTGAACACTCATTGTAAGGTCAGTCCAAATCAGTCAATGACCAGTGCTCTGCTGTTTTTGTTAATTGATTAACCCTGCGAAACATCCATTATCACATTTGAACTTTCCTTTTCCCCAACTCTGTAGGAGCTTTAGCATTGAGATCAGGGATATGAGACAGAGTTTGAACTCCTCAGCTTCTTTTGTGGAATTTGTGTAACTGGCCTGAGAATGGTGATGGGCTTACAGCACGACCCAATCATGGCCAACAGTTACTGTGGGTGAAGAACCTTCTTATACTCCAGACTAGGAATGGCTCTGTCAATAGTCTAAAAGAAAATGTAACCACATTTATAACAGCATAAGATCATAAGCAGGCTATTCAGCCCACTGACCCTGCTCTGCGATTTGACACGGTAACATGGATAACACTTTACGTTTTTGTTCTCTGAAATTTGCATAAAAATCCAGGGTACCAGTAACCTCCTTTCCTCCTCAGTCTGGGCCTATGTCTAACTCAAATGCCCATAAAATAGTGACTGTTCACTGCCCTCTGAAGTAACCCAGCAAGACATTTATTTGAGCCCAGGCCAACCAGGAATGGGTAACGAAACCCTGGCAGTGCCAACAATCCCCATCTCCTGAGGATGAGTAAGAAAACATTGACTATTTGTTCTGAACAATGAGTGACTGACAGATATCTGTACAGATCCCCCGTCGGTTTCCTGCAATCTCGTAGAGTGGTTGCTCTGGAGTCACAGAATGGACTGTGACCCATTCCACAGAGTGTACAGTTACAGACTCCCTTACCAAGAGCATCCGACTGCATGCCAGTTGTGCCCCAGTCTCCTGGACCAGTATTGGAGGTTGATCTTGACCGATTGAGCTGGAAGCCCATGATGGATGACTACCTCCCTGAACATCAGTGCGGACTGCTCCCCTAATACCCAGAGACGTGGCCATTTGCTTGAAGCACAGTCCTTGCTGCCTTTGTGGTTGGTTTGTAGTGCAGGCATGAGATTGACAGAGATTGGTGACTTACAGCACAATGACCACTTCACTGCTAACAATCTGGAAACAGGTTTTATGTCAGCTGTAAACTGCCGGGCAATACAGCAGTAATATGAACCTTTACACTCTGGCTGACCAGGCAAAGTACGAAAGGTGAGACAGAGATGTTGCGAGCATCCAGGTAGTGGATGGATGCTAAAGGAGCAAGTGAGGAGCCCTGAATGAGCCTGGGACAATCTATGGAAACGTCTCTCAGCAGCTGTACTATAATGGAGGGTGTCTGAGTGTTCCAGTCCACACCATGGCAGTGCAGGAACCTACAGTACATAGGTCAGGGATGTGCTATGAGGCTGGCATGTGTTGGACATCAGTGTTTGTGGATTTGGGGTACATACAGCCCCTACTGTACAGCGTGCCCGAGATGTTAGTGCCAGGAGTCCAAGATGGCAGAGTAAGAGCTGATCAGGAGTCTCCAGGTGACCTGTTGGATAGTCATGTCAGAAATTCTTTCCATTTCGTTTCTTTCCATTTTGTGAGAAGCTACATTTCAATGAAGGTGATAATAACTAATATTATTCACCTTGTTAACAGGCCTCCCACCAATCCTCATCAAGAATCATATCCTGAGTCCCAGAACTGATTTGGAAAACACAGCGAGTTCCTCCTGACATTAGAAAAGGCTTCACTGACCTTCTCCAAGGGTTCTCCCAGATCTCTCACTGTATCATTTAAAGATTCTGCCCAGTGCTTTTTTTTGTTTGCTTTTCTTTATTTTAGATTGTAGTCCAAAATGGGAAAGGACTGTTTTAAACAAACGGTGGCTCAGCGTTTAGCACTGCTGCCTCACAGCAATAGGGATCCAGGTTCAATTCTATCCCTGGGCAACTGTCTGTGTGGAGTTTGCACATTCTACTGATGTCTTTATGGGTTTCCTCCGGGTGCTCCAGTCTCCTCCCACAGTCTAGAGATGTGCAGGTTAGGGTGGATTGGCCATGGGAAATTGGCCATAGTGTTCAGGGATGTGTAGATTAGATGAGTTACGGGGAATGGATATGGGTAGGATGTTGTGAGGGTCAGTGTGGACTTGTTGGGCTGAAGGGCCTGTTTCCACACTGTAGGGATTCTATGGTCATTCTATGGTCTTTGTCCAGGGATATGCAGGCTAGGTGGATTAGGCATGCGAACTGTAGTGTTACAGGGACAGGGTAGGTGCAGACTTGATAGGCCGAACGGTCTGCTTCTGCACTGTAGGGATTCTATGGAAGGAATTGCTGTACTTGTAAAAGCAAGTCACTGGAATTCATTGGGAGCTGTGCTTACACTGCTGCTTTGTTCAAACAGTGGGGACAGAAATCCAGCAACACACCATGTGTGTATGGACTGAGCTTCACTCTGAGGCTGTTAGCTGATTGGTTTGTGCAATCATGATCAGTTTTGTGGCCAGGAGTCATCAACATGACAACAGCTCTCTGATTGGCTCCTGGACAGGTATTCGACTCATGTGGAACAATACTGAGGTGGAAAATTTCCAGACTGCAGGAGACACAATTTCTGCTTTTCTTTGTCTGCATTGCAGTAAAGATGCACTGAAATGCAGCTAATCTCAAGCAGCATTGGACAAAAGATGTTGCCTGTAAACAGGGAGTGATTAACTCAATAATTAATGCATCAAACCCTGTTATATCTTCAGCTCGGATCTGATGCTCAGAGATCAGAAGGACTTGGAAGAAGTGAACAAGCACTCAAGGATGAAGGAGGGAATTGATGTAGGGACCCAGAAGAGGTGGGTGAGGTCCTTAATAAGTACTTCACATCGATATTCACCATTGGAGAAAGGCAGAAGTAGTGGTAATTTTTGAGGGGTTTGTCGATAGTCTAAGACAGGTCAATATTAAGCAGGGGGAGCTGTTGGGTCTTTTGAAAAGCATTAAAGTAGAAAAGTCCCTGGGACCTGTAGGGATTTATCCCAACATAATGAGGGAGGAAAGTAAAATCCCTACAGTGCAGGAAGAAGCCATTCAACCTATTAAGTCTGTACCAACCCTCTGAAGAATATCCCACCCCTCATAGGGTGGCTAACCAGCCCAGTCTGCATATACCTGGACACAATGGGGCAATTTTTCACATGGCCAATCCACTTAACCTACACATCTTTGGACTGTGAGAGGAAACCAGAGTACCTAGAAGAAATGCATGCAGACACAAGCAGTACATGCAAACCCTCTACAGATAGAGAGTTTCCTGAGGCTGGAATCGAACTCAGGTTCCTGGCACTTTGAGGCAGCAGTGCTAACCACTGAACCACCATGCCTCACATGGGGACCTTCTATGAAATCTTTGTATCCTCTTTAGAATCATAGAATCCCTACAGCAAGGAAAGACTCTATTTGGCTATGTGGATTGGTGCTATTGAACTGTGTTTCCCCAATATTATTTTCTTTTAATATCCATGTTTCTTGCTTGTATGTGCCTGCCTGTCTATATGTATGTGTAGGGTTTAGGAAAACAATAGAGATTAAGCTTGCAGAGTTATAAATTGATCATTCACATTTATTTTGCTTAGAACTGATTTATTTTGCTTAGAACTGATTTATTTGTCGATAACCTTGGAACACAGTTTTAAGGTAAGGAGCAGGAGGTTTAGAGGGCATTTAAGGAATGATTTTGTTTCCCCCAGAGAGTGGGAGGTATCAGGAACTAAATCGGTGGTAAAGGCAGGAGCCCTCAAGAACATTTAAGAAGTATTTAAATGAAAACCTGAAACACCATAGCATAAAAGACTACGGGCCAAGAGCTAGAAAATGGGCTTAGAGTGGATAGGTGTTTGGTTCCAGTGCCTAACACAATGGGCCAAAGGGCCTCTTTCCATACGGAATAGATTTTAAATCATAGTTTCTTGGTAAGTACAGAAGCCTGGTCAGTGTTGTCAGTTATCCTGAGTCTGTCAGACAGGTACACTTCAGTAATTTGATTAAATCTTTAATTTTTGAGATGGCCCTGGATTAGTGAATCTTGACTATTGGGGCAATTTCCCATCACATTATCAAAACATATTTTAAAGAGATTGACGGGGGCGGGGAGAAGAAATGTAATGATTTTGGGAAAGCACAGGAAAATGGAACCAATCAAATTGCTCTTTGAAAGAGCTGGCATCATTGTGTTGGTCCAAATGGTGTCTCTCTTGCTGTAGGACTGTTTGATAACAGTGTGGTTTCAAAACGATGGAAAGGCAGTGAAAGGTTAACAATTGTGCATTTGGAAAGAGCTTGTAACAACAGAGGTGGCTCATCTTGAAATGACACAAATGTGAGAAAAGAAGGAGATAGGCAATTTCAGAGAACCAGTAACCAGTGTTTATGATTGAGTTATAATTTCTCTTCACTGAGAAGCTGTACTGAAAAGGAATGCTCTCTATAACCAGCTCCCTTTTATTCCTCTGAATCTCTCAGTTTCCAGAAACAAGATGGTACAATGAGAGATTTCTCCATCAGCTTTACAAATTAAACACTCACCATTACTTACTGTAACCTCTCGAAGATAGTGCTGCTCTGTTCTAATGACTTCACAAAGTACTCTAGCTGTTTGACAGGACATGCTAGATAACTGGGAACTATCTGATTTGCAATAGACTCATTGGCATAAGATTCCTCTGTTCTGGGCAATTGTAACATTTGTAATAAATTTTTTATGGGTATTAATGATCCAATTACCTCTTATCAATAATTTTCACAGTCTGTATCTTCACTGAAAGTGTATAGACACAGAATGAACTAAAAGAAGCAAATCCTGTTACATGAACATTTTAATCTAGTTTTGATGGTCAGTGAATCGATAATTATCTCAGTCAATAATGTCAAAGAAAACCAGTATTGAGTAAGACTTAAGGAGATCAAGTTTCACTCTGCTGAATCGGGAAGTCATTTATAATAATGAGCAGCCTGATGAAAACCACACCAAGTTGTTCCTGACAATGACAGAAACGCCGTTAATTTCAATGTATTCTTCCTCCCTTAGATTTTCTCTTCTCATTTGTGTTTATCCCCTTCATTCAAACACTTTTACACCCAACACTCGGAGGGTGTGAACTTCATCCATGTTGGAGATTGACAAACTCCTCGAGACCTCCAACAAATTTAGTTGGTCTCCTGGGAATCCATAGTAAACAATGTCTTGTCCCTGTGGATCCCAGGGCCAGTTCAGACAGGATCCATCTATCATGCCTTCTCGACCCAACCCTGATTTAATTGAAGTTGGGGCTTGATGATGCTCTTGTACCTTGATTTACAACATTAAAAGTGGGATCCTTCAGTTCGATTTAAATCACAGCATTACAGGATTTATACAGTGCAGAAGGAGGCCATTCAGCCCATTATGCCTGCACTTACTCTCCAAATGATCATTGTGACTCAATGCCATTCTCCGTGTGACCCTGTCTCAGATATCTCAGTTGAACCTGGCTCCACCAGATGGTACATTCCAGACCCTAACCACCCACTATGTATAAAAGATTTATTTCACTTCATATTCACTTATTTTTTGCAAATTATTTTAAACTTGAGCTTCTGGTTCTCCATTTGTTGATGAGCAGTAAAGCTTTTTTCTTTTTCTTCTGTCCAGATATCAAATCTCCACTTTCCTCTGTAAGGAAAGCAGTCCTAATCTCTCCTCACCTTCACGCCAATTTGAGTCACTCACCCACCCTGGTCTCCTCCAAATCCATGGTCACTCAGTTTAAAGGGGGTCACACTTTCAGATGAACTGGCACTGAACAGGAACCCAGGGATCAGATCAGCAATAGATGATCACAAAGCTATGGTCCAACATTGCAGATAAATCCATTGCTCTATTTCAGGATAATGTGAGTGCCTCTTGGTAAGCCTCATTGGAATAATATGTTGGAAATCAAGTTCCACTATTCCAGGACTCAAGCCAGAGGTTAAAGGTTTGGAAAATTTTGCAAAATTCACTAATTTAAATGTCTTTCAAACCTGGGTTGAGAGAAAGCACAGATCAGGTTTTTGTACTTAGTACGTATGATAATTTATTACAACTGAATAGTTAAAATGTCCTCCTCTATATACACACAGACAGGCACGGACAGAAAAAAAGACACGGGTGTTATGGTTGGGGGGAAAGATTGGGAAAGCAGTTCAGTGGTCACTGTTGATACAGGGTCTGCCGTGTACTGATCAGAATGCTGCTTCTCAATCTGCCTTCTCCAGATGCTTTCACTTGTTTGCAAGAGGCGCAGGGTGGCTGGTTCACATTTCTAAATTTTTTGACATCAATTAAAAGTCATGGCTTGGAGCAACATAGAAGGAGAAATAAACAGGCTATCTTCAGGCTTGAGATGCTTTTCATTGCGGAGACAAAAAAGAAGCTCATTTTCCTCCAGAGGTGTGATGGATTTTGCCAAAACATTCACATCACTAGGCTGTTCAGCTCTCCAGGAACCAATCACAAAGTAGTTGGTGGCATAAGGCCTCTGTCATTAATAACTGGTAACAAATTCACTGACCAATCAGCTACTTGTAGCTGGCCAAATCTCTATTCATACAGAACCCCTGGTTCTAGCTTGTCTGTAAACTACAATTCTAATCCTGCTTGAACAAGAAGCTGTGTTAACATCAATTACAGTGAGTGTCACATAACTTGTTTTTAAAAAGAGCATTCACTTCAATAACTGCTTTTTTTTTAAATAGGTCCTTTGGCCATTTCAGTCCCCTATCAAAAACGATACATTTTTCACAATCTCAGTTCATCAGAACATCTTCTGAGCTATTGAAACAAATAGATTGCCCTTTCTCTTTGGCCAAATGTTGACATTAATCTGTGTAATGAACAGATACAGGCTGATTGCGAGTCTTTTTAATAATTCACTTTGCAACAGGTTTCTGATAAGAAATCAAGACGCAATTGTCCATGGTACAAATAAATTTTTCACATACAATAGTAAACAAGACCCCTATTCTGTAATAAAATTGAATTTGCCTATTCTCAGTCATCATTGAGCAGCCTCCCAGGTCAGGCAGACTGAAATCAGTTACATTTCTTACCCAACTGTTTCCCTCACCTCAATCATTTCAGGAGATATTGTGTAGCATTTGGAGATTTATCATCACCACCATTTATGTGAAAAACCATCAATATGAAGAATTTCAGATGTCCTATCTATTTTAAACTCACCATGTCAACTTCTCTTCTGGCACATTTTTATTTTCAATTTATTTCAAATCACCTCCCAATCAAAGCCAGCATTCAACATGTGATAGAGTCATAGAGTCATACCATGTGGAAACAGATTCTTTGGTCCAACTCGTCCACGCTGACCAGATTTCTCAAACGAAACTAGTACTGTTTGCCTGCATTTGGCCCATATCCCTCTAAACCTTTCCCATCCATGTACCTATTCAAATGTTTTTAAACGTTGTGACTGTACCTGCATCTACTACTTCTTCTGGCATTTCATTCCACATACAGACCATGCTCTGTGTGAAGAAGTTGCCCCTCAGGTCCCTTTTAAATCTTTCCCCTCTCACCTTAAAATTATGCATTAGCTGATCATAAAATCCAGTTCCAATCAGTGCCATGTTACAGAGCATATGAGGTGTGTAAGCAAAATCAGTCAAGATTTCATTTCTAGTTCTTGTCACATGACACTTTTGTGTCTGTGTGTGTGTCTGTCTGTCTGTCTGTGTCTGTGAGTGTGTGTGTCTGTGTGCGTATGTGTGTCTGTCTTTCTGCGTGTGTGTGTGTCTGTGTATGTGTGTGTGTCTGTGGGTGTGTGTGTGTGTGTCTGTCTTTCTGCGTGTGTGTGTCTGTGTATGTGTGTGTCTGTCTTTCTGCGTGTGTGTGTGTCTGTGTATGTGTTTGTGTCTGTGCGTGTGTGTGTCTGTCTGTCTGTCTTTCTGTGTGTGTGTGTGTGTGTGTGTGTGTGTGTGGTGTGTGTGTCTGTGTGTGTGTCTGTGTGTGTCTGTGTGTGTGTGTGTGTGTGTGTGTGTGTGTGTGCCTGTCTGTGAGTGTGTGTGTCTGTGTGCGTATGTGTGTCTGTCTTTCTGCGTGTGTGTGTGTCTGTGTATGTGTGTGTGTCTGTGGGTGTGTGTGTGTGTGTCTGTCTTTCTGCGTGTGTGTGTCTGTGTATGTGTGTGTCTGTCTTTCTGCGTGTGTGTGTGTCTGTGTATGTGTGTGTGTCTGTGGGTGTGTGTGTGTGTGTCTGTCTTTCTGCGTGTGTGTGTCTGTGT
>NC_063370.1:885594-887515 GCF_021869965.1 Rhincodon typus
GGTGCGGCTTGAGGTGGGAGGAGGGGATAGGTGGGAGGAAGAACAGGTTAGGGAGGCAGGGACGAGCTGGACTGGTTTTGGGATGCGGTAGGGGGAGGGGAGATTTTGAAACTTGTGAAATCGACATTGATACCATTGGGCTGCAGGGTTCCCAAGCGGAATATGAGTTGCTGTTCCTGCAACCTTCGGGTGGCATCGTTGTGGCACTGCAGGAGGCCCAGGATGGACATGTCGTCTGAGGAATGGGAGGGGGAGTTGAAATGGTTCGCGACTGGGAGGTGCAGTTGTTTATTGCGAACCGAGCGTAGGTGTTCTGCAAAGCTGTCCCCGAGCCTCCGCTTGGTTTCCCTGATGTAGAGGAGGCGACAACGGGAACAGCGGATGCAGTATACCACATGAGCAGATGTACAGGTGAACATCTACTTGATGTGGAAAGTCTTCTTGGGGCCTAGGATGGGGGTGAGGGGGGAGGTATGGGGGCAGGTGTAGCACTTCCTGCGGTTGCAGGGAAAAGTGCTGGGTGTGGTGGGGCTGGAGGGGAGTGTGGAGCGGACAGGAGAGTCACGGAGAGAGTGGTCCCTCCGGAAAGCAGATAAGGGTGGGGAGGGAAAAATGTCTTTGGTGGTGGGGTCGGATTGCAGATGGTGGAAGTGTCGGAGGATGATGCGTTGGATCCGGAGGTTGGTGGGGTGGTACGTGAGGACGAGGGGGATTCTTTTTTGGTTCTTATTGCGTGGACGGGGTGTGAGGGATGAGTTGCGGGAAATGTGGGACTCACGGTTGAGGGCGTTCTCGACCACTGAGGGGGGGGTCCATTCAGGAATGTAGTGACCACAATATAAGGAACACAGTCTTTGTGACCTTTGTCTTGGTCATGGACAGCTGGGAATTGTTTCTGCTGTTCTAGAGAGAGAGAAAGCCAATATTGTGCCAACTCAATCCATAAACATCCAATTCCACCCAAGAAAATATTATTGATGAACCGTCCTTATTTCTTCCAGGGAGATAGGGAACCAAACCCAACATGAGATAACATTGAGAAGAGACCATTGCATTAAGATACAACACCTACTGTATTGTACAATCAGAAGTCAGTCTCAAACACGGGCGATGAAGGGAGTTTGATAAGGAGATGGAGTTATCTACATAACATCTGCCAGAGAGCAGGAGAAGTCTGATACTTTATGGTTAGAGTTTCAGCATTGGGTGAATCAATCATCTGGGTGAAGACTGCAATTGTTTCATGAAGTGTTTTCTTCTCTCAGCTTCCTGTTCAATTCTTTTGCATCTTATAGAAAGCAAAACCTGCGAGGAACCCAGTTAAGCAGTGTTTTAGAATCGGTGCAGTTTGCTTAACACAAGCTTATCACAGAAACCATCTTTAATCAGAGTTTTTAACTCAACTTCAAATTGCTAAATCTGACTTTATTGAACTGTATTGAAATGTTGGTTTCAATGGTGCACAGAGGGCAGTTTTGAAATAAATTTTAAAAAGTAAATTGTGCAGGTTTGGAGCAGTTTGGGATAAATACACAAAATAAACAATCACAATCCAGAGAGAATTCTTGGCCTGTATTTTTGCATGTGAAGCAGCATGGGGAGAGACCCATGATTCAGTGCTGCACTAACCCTCTTTTAAATATTGGGCTTTTTGTTAACTTCGAATTATCCATGCTATTGATCCTTGCACAGCGTTAACCCATTAACCGCAAACAGGAAAGTGGTTGATGGTTTACAGGCAGAGTCACCCATGAGTCTGCAAAATGTTATTTATGAAACTTACACAGAGGCCTTCAAATGTATGTATGTGTGTGTGTGTGTGTGAGAGAGTGTGCACGTGTTTGTATGTATGTGTGTGTGTTTGTGTTTGTGTCTGTGTGTGTGTGAGAGAGTGTGCACGTGTTTGTATGTGTGTGTGTGT
>NC_063370.1:887525-933533 GCF_021869965.1 Rhincodon typus
TGTGTGTGTGTGTGTGTGTGTTTGTGTTTGTGTGTGTATGTGTGCGCGAATGTGAGTGTGTAAGTGAGTGAGTATGTGCTGACTGCTCACGTTGATAAGGAGCTGTTGTGTTGCTCTGATCCGCACACAGCCTCACTGAGACTGATGGATCCAGCCACACCAGCAGTTATTGCTACAGTTACTGCAGTAAAATGAAGGTGCAGAGAGATGGAGCAGGAACACGTCTCTGTCCATGTGGTGAAGAGACAGAAAAACAAATACATTTAAAACAAAGAAACTTGAACAAGAAAATATCTTGGTCCACTTGATCGATGATAAAAGTGAAGTATAATCATAATTTCACTTTCAACAGTATGGCCCCATTGCTAAATCAAAAGAAATTGAATCCACCCTTGAAATCTGGATTTTAGTCTTCAGAATTTTGTTCCCTGTTTCTTTTCTTAATGTTTTTCCCATGATGTATTTCTGTTTATTGTCTGTCTGAGTGAATGAGTGTGTGTGTGCAGGAGCAGAGTGAATGAGTATTGTGAATGAGTGTGTGTGCAGGAGCAGAGAAGAAACTGGACCTCGAGAGTTGTAATCTCCGGATTACTCCCTGTGCCACGTGCTAGTGAGGCCAGAAATATGAGGCCAGAAGATGATACAGTTGAACATGTGGCTAATGAGCTGGTGTAGGAGAGAGGGCTTCAGACATCTGAATCATTGGGATCTCTTCCAGGCAGAAGAGACCTGTAAAAGAAGGGCAAGTTACATATAAATTGGAGGGACACCAATATCCTAGCAGGGAGGTTTGCTAGTGCCACTCAGGAGGGTTTAAACTAACGTGGCAGAGGGAACCAGAGCAGTAGGTGAACGTGTAGAGCAATTGAGGAAGTCTGGAGTTTAAGTCAAGTCAGTCTAATACGAAGAGCAGGCAGAGTCAGATTCATGAACACGGCAGGACTGGCGGGTCTGAACTATAATTATTTTAATGCAAGAACTGTAACACATAATAAAAACAAAGTTGCTGGAAAAGCTCAGCAGGTCTGGCAGCATCTGTGAAGGAAAAAACAGAGTTAACGTTTCGGGTCCGGTGACCCTTCCTCAGAACTCCTGAGTTCTGAGGAAAGGTCACTGAACCCGAAACATTAACTCTGTTTTTCCCTTCACAGATGCTGCCAGACCTGCTGATCTTCTCCAGCAACTTTGTTTTTGTTCCTGATTTACCGCATCCGCAGTTCTTTCGATCTTTATACTGTAACATATAAGGCAGATGAGCTTAGAGCCTGGTTTAGTCCTTGGAACTATGATGTTATACCCATTATATAAACTTGGTTAAAAGAAGAGCAGGACTGGCAGCTCAATGTTCCAGGATTTAGATGTTCCAGGTGGGATAGAGAGAAATGTAAAAGGGCTGGGGAAGATGTGTTACTGATTAAGGAGAATGTCACAGCTGCACTATGAGAGGACACCTTGCAGGGCTCACCCAATGAGACCGTATGGGTAGGACTCAGGTATTGGAAAGATACAATCAATATGATTGGATTATACTATAGGCCTCCCTATAGCCAGCAGGAGATAGAGGAACAGATATGTAGGCTGATCATGGCAAGTTGCAAAAAAACAGCACGGTTGTTTTAAAAGGTGATTTTAACTTTCCCAATATTGACTGGGACTCCATTAGTGCCAGGGGCTCAGATGGGACATAATTATTTACATGTCCAGGAGGAATTCTTGAAACAATGTGAAGATAGTCAAAGTAGGGAAGGGGCCATACTAGCCCTTGTATCAGGAAATGACCCTGGCCAGGTGATCAAAGTTTCATTGGGAGAGTGTTTTGGGAACAGTGATCATAATTTGTTATGTTTTAAGATAGTCAAGGACGAGGATAAGACTGATCCTTAAGTGAAAGGGCTAAATTGGGAGAAGGGTAATTACAACAATATTAGGCAGGAACTGGAGAAATTAGATTGGGGGCTGTTTGAGGGTAAATCCATATCTGATATGTGGGAGTCTTTTAAAGGCTAGTTGATCAGAGTTCAGAACCAACATGTTCCTGTGAGGATGAAAGATAAGAACAGCAAGATTCAGGAACTCTCGATGACAAGAGATATTGAAAGTTTAGCTAAAAAGAAAAATAATGTGAGATTTAGAAAACTGAAATCAGACAAGGTCCTTGAGGACTGTAAAGGAAGCAAGAAAGAGCTTAACCAAGGAATTGGGAGGGCTAGAAGGGGCTATGAAATATCCTTGGCAAGTAGGATTAAGGAAACATTTCATATGTTTATTAGAAGTCAAAGGGTAGCTTTGGAAAGGGTATGTCCACTCAAGATCAAAAGAGGCAATTTATGCATGGAGCCAAAGGAAGTTGATGAGGTGCTTAAAGGGCACTTTAATTGGTACTGACCAAGGAGAAGGGCATGGATGATAGTGAGATTGGGGGGGAATGTGGATGTTCTAGGGTATGTCAGTACTAAGAAGGAGGAGATCTTGGGTGAATTGAAAAGCATGAAGGTGGATAAATCCCCAGGGTCTAATGGGATCTATCCCAGGATACTGAGGGAGGCAAGGGAGGAGCTTGCTGAAGCCCTGACAGAGATCTTTGTATCTTCTCTAGAAGACTGGGGAATAGACAATGTTGCTCCTTTATCCTTTGTAAGGCTCCAGAGGGTACAGCTCCTTGTATTCCTGGCAGTTTCCCTTCATCCTGTCCATGAGTTGCCACCTTGCTGTGGTAGAGAGGATGGAGGGTTCTGTTGATCCCGAGAGCAATATGTCAGGGATTCTCAACTCCTGGTAGTGCCACCCATGACAGTAAGATTGAAGGGGAGGAACCAGACAAAGTGCAGGAACCGGACAAAGTGCAATCCAAAACAAGTCCTCAAAGGTGTTCTAGGCAGATGATATTCATATGACATCACCAGCTGCAATGGTGGATGAAATCTATAGTAGTTGGGAGACCACCACCACCACCACTGCCCACGCCCCTCCCCCCAGTAACCAAGATTTCTTGGCTACTAGAACTGGACCTACCTTCTGTCAAAGGCCGTGTGTGTGATGTGTGACAACATTTCCATGTTGAAATATGTCCTGCTCAAGGCATCCACTGAGAAGAAAGAAACACAGAAAAAGAATCAGAGACAGGAACGCCAGCAAACTTGAGGCCAAGGACCCATTCTGCCTCCTGGAAAAACCTGCCAAATGTGCAGTGGGAGATAGGGCTCTGGAATTGGGCTCATCAACCACACGAGGACCCAGAAAACCCATGCCAAGTGACATGGAATTTCTGAGGTGGACAATCATCCTCCCTGTTAGCATGGTTGTCACTGAGGACAATCTTAATTCTGTACTGGGCAAAATGATATCAAGCCTGTCCTTGATAAGTCCACCATTTCCTTATTTCCAAGCACATTCTCACTAGGGGTTGTCTTTAAGAGGTCCATATTATTCTAATCGTCTCTGTTCTCTTGCCATATTTGCAAAAGCCTGAAAATGAGGTGAGTTGCCAATCTAAATATGTACAAGTATAAACTGCAATCTGTTGAGTTTTGTGTAGGGCAGACTGTTATTTTTGAAGGTTCTGGACAGTTTGCAGATGCACACAGTGTAGTGATTGCTTTCAAGAACATATGAGGAGCTGGAGTTGTTCAAATCACTTTGCAATTCTCAGGGGAAGAGTTCAAGCCAGCATCAGATTCTCAGTTTCTGTAATGTTTGGAGACACAATAAATAACACACAGCATGCATCAAAGAATTGCACACAGGAAGAACTTTGTATTAAATCACCAACTTTTATTGTGTTCCTTTCGAGGAACAGTTAGCAGAGTTTATGTATTATATATAACATTAATTGTTCAATTAATAAATTCTACAAGATAAAAGATGCTAGATTCAAATTTAATACAAAATCTGATGTTGTGCTGCTCATTCATTCAGATGAACGAACAATATTTCGGAAGGAAATGATGGTTCCAATAATTAACTGACAAGTTTTAATTAAATAATCAAGGCCTCGATTCGAACAATGATGACATGACAAATTAGGACTCTGGTATGTTTGATCTTAGGTGTGGTTGCAGAGCAGCTGTGGAATAAGAGGGAGTACAAATGATAGAATAAAGATGTAAAGCAACTCAACAATATCCCTCTAAACATTTGTAAGCAAACAATGATACACATGCTTTACCTTGACTATGCTGCAGTCTTAATGGATCTTCTGTTGATTTAGTTACCTCGCTCAGCCAACAGCAACTCACCATTCACATGGTTCTTGAAGTAGCAGCCAGCCAAGAAAACATTTCCTGCCACTGATAGGCCAAGTCATGTTGGACAATGAAATGAGGTTGGTATCCCTGAAGAAACAGTCACCCACAAAGATGGCTCAGCGGGCCGCTGCTGTACTGAGCACAAGGAGACAGCTGCCTCTGCAAAACATGCAGAACAAACAGGATAATTAACAGGTCAGTTTTCTGATGAAACACGATGAAGCCAAACCTATTTTTCATTTGGGCTCTACTGGAAAGTAAAATCTTGTGACAAATATCAGCAAAGGTGTCGGTTAAAGGATTGTAAAAACACCTGCATTGTCACTATTAATCATTCCCAACAAACCAAATGGATAGTCCCAAACAGGACTGTATCCGAGAATTAGTCCAAATCCTTTCCACCCTGTTCCTTCATCATCACTGAATCAATATCCAGACTAAATAGAGATGGGTTACAAATGCTGGCTTTGTCAATATTGTCTATCTCAGAACAAAATGAATCATCCTCAATATTAATCAGAGTAGACTATATTTACACAACCTACCACAGTGACCCTCACCCCAAGCTCATGACGAAGCATTCAAAAGACATTGAGAGTTGAGATTCATTAATGAAAGTATTCTGGGTAACAAAGGATTTGTGCATAAAAATGTAACCTTTGAGCAAAAGAATCAGCCACATTTTCAGAACAAATCCAAAATAGATTTTCTTTGATCAGCAGCTGTGATGATCAATGGTTTAATTGATCGGTGTTTGACTTATTTACATTCACTGCGCTTGATTGATTGATTTTGGGCAGAGTCTCACAGAAGTAAATTAAACAAAAACTGCACTGGAGTGACCTGAGAAACTGGAGCTGTGAATGTACGTGTAAAAGTCCTGTAATTGCTGAGATATTTTAACGTACTGTCAATTAACCAGTTGTATCCATAAAACAGTGTCATCTCTGCATTGCCGTGAGGTCAGATATACAAATATACAACAAACTGATGAATACACTGCAATTAGTGTGACTGATTTACTTCACTCTTACTGATGGATTCTCAGAAAGTTTACCAGTTAGGTTCCACCTTACTCAATAAAAACTGAAAGAACTGTGGATGCTGTAAATCAGAAACAAAAGCACAAATTGCTGGAAAAGCAACTGAGGAAGTTCTGAGGAAGGATCACTGGAACTGAAACGTTAACTCTGATTTCTCTCCACAGATGCTGCCAGACCTGCTGAGATCTTCCAGCAATTTTTGTTTTTGTTCCATCTTATTCAAAAAGGGGCTGAGGCTGACACAGTTCATTTCATAATGAACTATTACTGATAGCAGATGGTGGAACATTAGATCTCATTAGCCTGAGCTGGATTTAAACCAAGCTCTTAAAGGTGAAGGGTTTGAACTCAATTCGCTAGACAGCTCTCTTAGTTTACCTCTAAAATGCTAAACTGGAAGTGAAGCAATTTTTCAGATAATGTATCACTCTCAGCCATGAGCTATGGAAACTTTGTGCAGGAATTAGCTTCCTTTGTAATTTTGCTGATATATTGACACGGTTCCATGGATGATGTACCACCTACATTCAAAATCCATAATGAGGACACCCAAACAGCCCAAAACAAATAGCTTGTGAGGAAGTGAATTTTGGGGTGTGTGTGACACAATGGCAGATAGGTAAAAGGCAGTATTCACCATCATCCCCACCACCACCCTCCACACCCTCCCACCCCTCCCTCAGTACAGGAATTTAAAGTGACGAAATGTTTAATGTGATGTGGTAGATGGTAGCTGACTGGCTTTTTAATCGAGAGTGAGGCTGGCCCATGGTAGAGAATGTTAATCACGGAAACCATGGTAAACAGGTGAGCGTGAGCGAATAACAGATGTGCAAACACTTGCTTTGTACGAAAATCCTTTCGTGAAATGTTGCCTTCCAGGAGCCACGACATTGATTTTGCTAATAAATTTACAATGATTCAGCACCCTCAGATACAGTTTGCAGTTCTCCACACTCAGGCAACCTACTTCCTGTATCAAAAAGTGTTGAGGTTTCCTGAATTTATACCTCGTTCACCTCCATGACCACTCATCTAGAGGCTTTGACCATCTTACAGCTCCTTTGAAACCCTCCAGAATCCTATATTTTGAGTGCAAGAGAGAGTTATTCACCTCAGTGCTGACGTCACTAATATAAAACAAAGAACTGCCGATGTTGGAATCTGAAACTAAAACAGAAATTGCTAGAGAAACTCAGCAGGTCTGGCAGCAATTGGAGAGAGAGAAACAGAGTTAATGTTTAGAGTCCTTTCTCCAAAACTGTCTGAAGAGTTCTGAAGTAGGGTCACTGGACTCAAAATGTTAACTCTGCTTTCCATCTCCACAGATGCTGCCAGAACATGGTGGCTCAGTGGTTAGCACTGTTGCCTCATAGCACCAGGGACCTGGGTTCAATTCCACGCTCAGGTGACTGTCTGTGTGGAGTTTGCACATTCTCCCTGTGTCTACATGGGTTTCCTCCCACAGTCCAAAGATGTGCAGGCTAGGTGGATTGGTCATGCTAAATTGTCCTTAGTGTTCAAGGATGTGTAGATTATGGGAGATGGGTGGATGCTTTGAGGGTCAGTGTAGACTTGTTAGGCTGAAGGGCCTGTTTCCATGCTGTAGGGATTCTATGATCTAACAGTGGAGCTTCTCCAGCAATTTCTGTTATACCTTACTGAAAATAAAACCCTGAGACATGGGAGTAGGAGTATGCCATTTGGCCCATCAAATCTATTCTGTCATTCAATGAGATCACGGCTGATCTGATCATCCTCAACTCCAATTTCCTGCCTTATCCCCATAATCCTTGATTCCCTTACTGATTAAAAATCTGTCTATTTCGGCCTTGAATATATTTAATAACTCAGCCTTGATAGCCCTCTGTGCTAAAGAATTCCACAGATTCACTCCCCTTTGAGTCCAACAGCATCATGTGAAAAGTCTGTCGATATTTGAGTGTGATAACTGATCATCAAGAAAGGTAATAGACAGCAACTAAAACTGGCTTAAACCATCAGAGTATCAGAACAAACAAATGAAGAACAAGGAGAATGAGATTTCTGGACAGCACTGGCCCCTTTTATGGAAAATGCCCTCAGAGTACAAAGATTCTACTGCGCAGAATGAAGCCTGGAAACAAGTTACTGTTTTGTAGGTCTCCTAGTTTTGAGGTTAAGCATCAACATTTCTGCAGGAAAATAAGCACTCATTCAAATCAGTGGGCAGAAGAGTCATTACTGTTACTGACACTGTCCGGTGAGACCCATGTTGACTTTTAAAACATGTTTAGATTACTCAAGTATTGAAGATGCCAGTGAGTCATACGATTGGAAAGTTAAACCATCTCCAGAACTGGTAATAAACAGCTGTTACAAATATTCCTTGCCAACCACTGATTATTGTACTTGGCAGTGTCCAAGGTGACAATAGAAGATCGCAGCCAAGTTAACTCTCCATGGTAATACTCCAGCTGAATTCATGATCCTGTCAAATACTGGAAATATCAGGACTTTTGGAATAATTGACTACTACTGGGTACCAGTTGTAGTTCTAAAAGCTGTGATTCTTCCTGCTTGGATTTTGCAATCTATTGATCTATTGCAGATAATGATCCAAAATAGAAATCTGAGCAGTGTTGTGTGTTCTAGGCTCTGCTGTTTTAACAGGTAAAAAAATCCCATAATATCCTTTCGAATGACCTACATTACTCACTGGTGCACACCATTTTGAATGTAATTTGGTGAGATTGGAACTACCAAAGAATTAGAATAATAGTATCATAGAATCCCTACAGTGTGGAAGCAGGCCGTTTGGCCCATTGAGTTAACACCAACCCTCCAAAGAGCATCCTAACCAAACCCACAGCCCACCTTATCCTGTAACGGTGCATTTCCCATGGCTAACCCACCCAGCCTGCACATCCCTGGACACTATTGGGCAATTTAGCACAGCCAATCCACCGTAACCTGTACATCTTTGGACTGTGGGAGGAAACCGGAGCACCTGGAGGAAGCCCACACACATACAGGGAGAATGTGCAAACTCCACGCAGACAGTCACCCCGAGGGTGGAATTGAACCTGGGTCCCTGGCGCTGTGCAAACCATTGAGCCACGGTGCCAACCGTATGGTCTTCGGGCTGGTTGGTAAATAGGGACAGTTCCACAACAGGGAGAAATGTGTACTGAGCAAATGTCACTGTGTGGAACTCTCAGCAGCTTTTGTTTCAAAGTTGTTAAAGCTGTTGATAGGCTCCTGTGTGAGCAGCACCATTTACATTAAATATGATTTTACATAGATAAGCCACCTGTCCAAATGGTCTTTTTAGGTGTTTACAGCAAATTAACCATAGGCCCAGAAGCCTGTTGTCTCATTAGAGGGATGAAACTGTTGGTGGTTTAACCCGAGGGCCACTACACCTCAGGCAAGGGAAGGTGTTGAGAAGGTGTGATATTAACAGCAACCTCAGCTAGTTTGGGAATTGAACCCACACTGTTGGTACTCACCCTGCATTGCAAATCAGTCACCCAGCCAACTGAGCTAACCAAGTGTTTTAGCTCCAAATGATTCTCCTAGTTCAACTCATCATATTGGCGTGTACTTCAATTCTGTTATAAAGGCATAGAGATATACAGCATGGAAACAAACACTTTGGTCCAACTCATCCATGCCGACTAGATATCCTAAATAAATCTAGTCCCATCTGTCAGCATTTGGCAAATATCCCTAAAAACCCTTCCTGTTCATATACCCATCCAGATGCCTTTTAAATGTTGGAATTCTCCAGCTTCCACCACTTCCTCTGGCAGCTCATTCCATACATGCACCACCCTCTGTGTGAAAATATTGCCCCTTGGGTCCCTTTTAAATCTTTCCCCTCTCACCTTAAACCTATGCCCTCTAGTTTTGTACTCTCACCCTAGGGAGAAGACCTTGCCTATTTACCCTATCCATGCCCCTCCTGATTTTATAAACCTCTATAAGGCCACCCCTCAGTCTCCGATGCTCCAGGGAAAATAGCTCCAGTCTATTCAGCCTCTCCCTATGGCTCAAACCCTCCAACCCTGACAACATCCTCACAAATCTTTTTTGAACTCTTTCTAGTTTCACAACATCCTTCCTATAGGAAGGAGACTTTCCTTCTTCCTCATGTGTTTGTGTTTATTCAGGAGATGTGGGCATTGTTGGCTGGACCATCATTTATTGCCCGTCTCTTATTGCACTGGGGAAGGTGGTAGTGAGCTTCATTCTTGAACCACTGCAGTCCTTGGGGTTGAGGTACATCACAATGCTGTTGGGGAGGACATTGACTGAATATGTTGATCTAGTTTTCCCTGAAGTCTGTCCATATTATTCACCTCTACATTTCTTTGTGGCAGCAAGCTCCACATCTCCATCACTTTCCATGTCAAAATGTTTCTCTGGAATTTCCCATTGGATTTATGAATGACTACCTTATATTTATGGCCCAGAGTTCTGGTCTCTTCATAACAGAAAGAGTTTCCCCAGACATTGAATTATGCCAGTTGAGTTATTGGCATTGGTGTATTTTGGCTCTGCTGGGACTTGGTTTGCCATTAACAATGTGTTTCAGCTTTTGGAAATTGCTGATGAATTCTAATCTTGAAATTAAACTGCAGCTCTAATAAAATGGAAGGTATGCATTCTAAACTGTAAAATAGATTAACATGACCATAACATGAATTTGAGACAAACCTATTAATGTTTCATGAAATAGTTTCATGGTACTTGACACTATTGTTAGTCTCTATTTGAATTCACTTCACACCTCGGCCTCCTAACTTTCCTCAACTTGTCTGCTATACTTTTTAAGCAACACTATTTCTTATTCTCAATGACTTCTTAATCACTAAGTTGGAGGGTAGGGCGTTATTAGCTCAGCAAGTGCAGCAGTCTACTTCCACACAGGCTACTTCAATAGCAATCAGATGAATAAGCAAGTCACAAAGAAAATCCCGAACTATTGTGGCCCTATAGTCTCACATACAAAAGGGCAACCCCGCAGTTTTAAGCTGGAGTATTGACCAACTCATGCTCAACTACCAGAGTGCATTTAAATCTTCAAACTTCCTTCTTGGAAACAAGACAGACTAACTGAGCTGAACTGACATGCTAAGTTTGACTGGACCAACCTAAAACTGATTAAAGTGTGAAAAATCTAAGGTAACAAATTGAAAATTGCTTTGTGATTGCTGTACTGCTTTTCATAGAACATACCACTCAAAGTCTGTCAAGAGCTTAATAATATCCTTTTTGATACCAAGCGACTTCCCTACAGGTCATTAAGCTCTAATCAAATGGGGGTTTATCACTGTGACACAAAATTAACTTACTCGACATTATTTTATTCTGTCTGCCTCTGTAATATTCATTCCCCAAAGACTAAATTATCACAGTCCATTTCTATGAATTCCATTTAAGTAATGGGGAAATAATTACCTGTAAAGTGAGGTTTAGTTTCTCGAATATTGAAACTTCAGCTGGACCATGAGGGACCTCCTCTGTTTGGGATACATAGAGGATGCTAAATTGGAATATTTGACTTGATGTTTGCTGAGGAAATGAAGCAAAATTCACAATTCAAAAACGTCCAAACCTTTTTCCTACATATATTTTTGCATTCATTTACAGATGTGGGTATCGCTGGCTAGGCTAGCATTTACTGCCCATCCCTAATTGCCCAGAGGGCAGTTAAATTGCTATGGGTCTGGAGTCACATAATGTATTATAAATAGTGGATTCACAGCAGAACACAAACCAAATGCAGCAAATATATCATCAACTATGCTTCATAATATTGGAAACTGCTCTAGAGCCATCAATATTGGGAAAAATTAGGGCTGTGAGCTGTTTGTTACTTCATTATAAGAATATAAAATGGCGAAGAAAAGGTATCTGTCTCAGTGTATTAGTTACAGAAATTCACAACACTCACAATACTCCAAACGATTTATAACGTTTTAATGATTATGATTCATGGATACAAATGAGAGAGAGAAACACATTTTGGAACTGTACACATTAAAATATTGGCCCAGAATTAGTAAAAAATAAACAGAGCTTTAATGAGCAGCCATGTTTATTAATGCATGCATTTGTTCTCTCTATTATGTCTCCTTTTCTCATCATTTTATTTTTCCTCTTTCATCCCTTTCTATGTCTATTTCTCCTGTTTTTTTTCTAATCATTCTTTTGTTTTCTGAGAATGAACAGCTCTGCAATTTATGAACACATTCCCTTGCAGGGAAGGTTATTGTAGGAGCCACTGCAGAACAATGGCTTTTTAATGAAAATGCAGTTTTCAGCTTGTTCCTGAGGGTTTCATGATGATCATTGACATTAGAGTCTCCGCATCTCTGGGCTCTCTCTGTGCTGAAAGGAAGCAGCTGAGTTCAGTAGAACCACCCATAAACCCATAGTCACGCACCTCACATCAAAGCTTCAGCACTTGCAATCCCTTCCACACTCATTGGGCAAACTGTCGCACTGTCAGAGGGTCAGCGCTGGGGGAGCGCCGCACTGTCGGAGGGTCAGCGCTGGGGGAGCGCCGCACTGTCGGAGGGTCAGTATTGAAGGAGTACAGCAGTCAGATGGTCAATACGGAGGGTGTGCTGCAATGCCAGAGAGTTAGTAGCGAGGGAGTGCCACACTGTCGGCATGGGGGGGTGTCAGTGCTAAGGGATTGTTTTTGATTTACTTCTCTCCTCTGCTAAAGTTGCCGAATTGGCTGCAGTAATATTGCATGTGGCCCAGTATACCACTCAATTTCACATGTAGACCTGGAGTCTGCTGGCTGTGATTTTCTGGGACCAGGGTTGACATCATGGAGCTGGACAAGCTGAAAGGGGTTAAAGCAAATAGGTCTCTATGATAGGCAATATTTCTCTCGTAGAAGAAGGTGGCAATGGACCAGGGGAGATTTGTGAGGACATTGTTAGCTTTGATTAGAATATGAAACTAATGAGTTTATGAGGCAGCTGCATTGTCGGTAAGGATGAGTGAAGTAGATTCAAGCAAATTTTTGAAGAGGTATTGGGAACTCTGCATGGGTATGAATAAACAGATGTAGTTAATTGCAAGGCTCTTTGAAGCAGCTAGCACAGGCGAGATGGGCCAAAGGGCATTGTTTTACATTCTGCAGCTCTCTATTCTCTGTATCACAGCTGACTAACACATTGTCAGCACTTCAGCCCAGGAGATTATCCAAGATTTTTTTCTGGACTATTGGGTTATATAATTAAACTTTCTTTATCATTGTACCTAGATATTTTCAATATCAAACCTTTTAAACCATTTCAGATGTCGTTACATCATTACAATGCCCTCTAGTCCCATTACAGGAATAAGGTGAAGTCAGTGTTACTCACTCAGGAATACAAAGAGAAAGAGCTGGAGAAACTCAGCAGCTCTGGCAGCCTCTTTCAAGTCTGGTCATTGGAACTTTCAAATTGAACTCAAAACATTAATTCTGTTTCTCTCTCTCCACAGATATGTTGAGCTTCTCTAGCAGATCTCCAGCCTCCTCAGATTTTAGCTCTTATTTTAGTTTCGGTTCATACACAACTTTCAAAAAAGGTGCATGACTGCAATTCAATTTCCTGCTGCTCATCGCAAATTCTTCTGAAGACATTGAGCTAGGATATCAACTCACATTTATTGAGATGAGTTGTGTTGTCACATTCAGTTACACTGTGACATGAAAGCACATTGGATTAGTTCAAAACCTATTCAGATACATACACACCACCCCCATCTCCCTCTCCACCACCACATTCAAATTAAAATGTCTTCTACAATATCTTGACTTTCCCCTTGATCTTGTTGGATCAGTTCTCAAACTGACTTTTAAACAACATATAAGTGATTGAAGATATGGCTCAGTACGAAGAAGGGAGCGTACTGCCCTGACTTCCCTTGGCTGGAAGGGAACAGTGTTGCAAAATTAAACAAGCCTCACTTTTGTTTCCTTTTTCTGAAGGCTTGTACTCACTCCCACTTTTCCATTAATCCCCAATCCCTCGTATTGGTTGAATTTAAACATTCATCTATTCAACTATAATTTGCCTAAGAGGTGATGAATAAAATTATTATAAAACCACACTGAGATAATGATTTGTCACTAGCCCTGACGGGGAAAGTGAAATCTTGTTTGCACTTCCCCCCCAACCGAAATCACCGATTATACGTTCAAGGTTAAAATTGATCCTCCAATTAGTTTGCTACAACCTTTTGTAAAATTTCATGTTCACGTAAATTACGATGTCACAACTGAAACCTAATTTAGTTTATAAATTAGTTGACTTTCAACTATAGCAGCAAAACAGGTCTCTAGTGATGTACATTACATTGAATTTAACTCAATGCAAGGTTGTTCTGTATCAAAAAGGGAATAAACAGACCAAAGTTCTCACTGTGATTTGTACCATTGGCCAATTCAATAGCAATCTCAAAGTTATCCTTGACCTAAGAACTAACTTCAGTCCAATTTTGTCTCTTTCTAACTGAAACTTACTTTGATATCGAATCTCACCTGCCTACTCAATCTTCACCTGTAGACCATTCTTCAAGAATTATTCTTAACCGTGAGCAACCATCTGCTGTGTACTGTTTAGAAGGATGTAGCTGACATTGTTGATTTATCTGCAGACTTAGTGAGAACACGCCTAGAGTAGAGTATTGTGTGCAGTTCTGGTTATAGACGCAGTGCAACAAAGATTTATTTGACTGTCTCCTGGAATGACGTATGGATTGGATTGGTTAGGACTGTACTCACTGGAGTTTAGAAGACTTTTATTACCCATTCAAGGGATGAGGGCTTTGTTGGCCAGGTCAGCATTTATGATTCACTCTTAATACCCCAGAGGGCAATTAAGAGTCAGCTACATTGTTGTGGGTCTGGAGTCACATATAGGCCAGGCAAGGACGGCAGTTTCTTCCCTAAAGGGCATTAGTGAACCAGATGTTTTTTTTCTGACAATCAACAATGGATTCATGGTAATTGTTAGACTCTTAATTCTAGATGTTTGTTCTGAATTCAAATTCCACCATCTGCCATAGCGGGTTTGAACTCGGGTCCGCAGAACACTATCGGAGTCTCTGGATTTGGTCACTTGGTCTTCACCTCCCCCTTTGAGGGGAAGATTGAGGTGTTGGGGAATCTCCCAGCAACCTATAAAATTCTAACAGGAGTAAGGAGGATAAATGCAGAAAACAATGAACCGGGGTCACAGTCTAGGGATATAGAGAAGGGCATTTAGGAGCGAGATGAGGAGAAATGGCTTCACCCAGGAGAGTGGGTGGGGAGCCTGTGGAATTCTCTACCACAGGACGTGGTTGAGATCAAAATATTGGATGTTTTCAAAAAGTATATAGATCAAGTTCTTAGGGCTAAAGGGATCAAGCATATGAGGAGAAAGTGGGAACTGAGGAGTTGGATGATCAGATTGAATGATGGAGCAGGCTTGAAGGGCTGAACAGCCTTCTCCTGGTCCTACCTTCTATATTATCAACCAATGTCATCATCTGTCACTTGTACATACACAGATAGACTGTCTACAACACACACACACAGCTCTAATCCCAGATGATGGTAATATTGGCCAAGTCAGATCTTGGATAAAACCTGGCTTGATTGATCTTTGTTTGTTCATTTGATGGTCAGTCACTGAAACATTTTATGAAGATGCCACTCATGCTCTTTAACAGTAGAACAGGAGTTTATTATACAAAAGAAACTCAAATCGTGGGAAGTTATATTATTGCAATACTTTCACATTTCTACTTAACCGTTTCCTTCCAGTTTGTTTCTCTTGAAGTGTAGAAACAATTCTATGATTCCTGATATTATGAATCTATCACAATTCTGATGGCTCAAACTTTTTCTGTTCTAACGACCGAAAGATTTCTATTGCAAACCTGCCATGACCCCTTGGGATAATGCTATGGAAATCAAACCAGAGTCATTGCAAATTAAATATTCAATTAGAACACAGAATTGCCCAATTTTACCAAACTGGCTAATTCAACTTGAAAGAATATACACACTAGATTATTTTACAATGAACAAGAAAATCACTATTTATTGTACTCAATCAAATGGCACAATAGAAGCAGGAGTTGGTAATTTATAACTCTATAAAACTTAAACTCTACTCCTTTTGTAAAATATCCATACACTTACAAATAGACAGATAAATATTGCAGGTGAGGAAGGAACTAGAAAGCTAGAGAAGGACAGTTTTGGCACCGATCTGTATCATTGGCATCAATGCATTGTTTTCCTTCAATTTATTTTGACGATTTGATGAGGCACAAAGTTGCAGATATTCCAATAATCAGTCCTTCATTCACTGGTTTGGAATTCACTTTTTCAGCAATATGCTTTTTACCCTCTTTCCCTGTCAACAGAGGAATTTGCAGGGAGTATGGTTAAGAATTTGAGTGAGAACAGCTACCAGGAGATTCTCCACACAGTAGCGATAGATAGAAGGCTCCTTCACAAGCTGATGTTACTGCTAGATTGTCCAAACTCAAAGCTGCAGCCTTTTGCCCAGGAAATCAATCAAGAAGTTGTTACTATGCTGAACACACACAGCTGGTCCTGAGTGCAAAACCACTCAAAAGACTGTCTCTGGGCAAAACTGCCCTGAACATTCACCCAAGGATTTGGTTTGATTTATTGTCACGTGTACCTACATACAGTGAGAAGATCATAGGGTGAAAAGAAAACTTGGACAGGGGCATACAGGTAAGATCAACATTAACTAGCTCAGCACTATTTGAAATTAGACAGTCCATTCATCAGTCTGATAATGACAGGGAAGAAGTTGTTCTTGAACCTGCTAGTGCATATGTTCAATTTTCTGTATCTTCTGCCTGATGGAAGAGGTTGTAGGAGGTCATTACCAGGGTGATGGATCTTTAATGATGTTGGTAGCCTTTCCACAACAGCGAGCTGTGTAAGTGGAGTCCATGGATGGAAGGTTGGCTTCCGTGATGGTCTGGGCTGTGCACACCACCTTCTGTAGTTTCTTACAGGCCTGGGCAGAGCAGTTGCCATACCAGGCCATTATGTACCCGGACAGTGTGCTTTCAATGGGGCATCTGTAGAAGTTGGTGAGGGACCTTATGGACATACCAAATTTCCTGGGCCGCCTGATGAAGAAGAGGTGTTGTTGTACCTTCTTGACTGTTGCATCTACGTGGGAAGTCCAGGACATTTGTCAGTTATTGCAATTCTAGGAACTTCATGCTCTCAATCCTCCCAACCTCAGTTCTGTTGATGTAGATGGGGATGTATTCTTCTCCTTTCTTTCTGAAGAAAATGATCAGTTCTTTAGGTTTTGCCGACAGTGAAAGACAGATTGTTTTCATTGCACCGCATCACCAAGCCTTCTATCTCCCTTCTGTATTCTGACTCATTGTTTGGTATCTGTTCTACCACAGT
Organism: Rhincodon typus; assembly: GCF_021869965.1. NCBI lineage: Eukaryota > Metazoa > Chordata > Chondrichthyes > Orectolobiformes > Rhincodontidae > Rhincodon > Rhincodon typus. The sequence continues at coordinate 904,265 of NC_063370.1, forward strand.
GATATCGTTGGGAAACCTGCAGAAGACATTCATTTAGAATTTGGCAACATAGTCGTGTATGCACAGGGAGTACAGAAGAGGACTGAGGATGCATCCTTTGGGTGCTCCAGTGTTGTGTACTATGGTGGAGGAGGGGCAGTTGTCTATACTGATTGTGGTCTATGGGTCAGGAAGCTGAGGATCCAGTTGCAGAGGGCAAAATGGAGACCTAGGTCTCAGTTTTGAGATCAGCCTGGGAGGGGATAATGGTGTTCAAGGTGGAGCTGTAGGCGATGAGCAGGAGTCTGACATAGGTATCATTGTTATCCAGATGTTCCAGGAATGAGTGCTAGGGCTAGGAAAACAACGTCCACTGTGGACCTGTTCTGTTGGTAGGAAAATTGTAGGGGAATCAAGGCAGGCTGGGAGACGAGAGTTGGTTGAGATGAACACCAACTGGCAACAAAAAGACACGACCAATACTCACTCATCTCAATCCACATGGACAAGGAGAACCATCACTTCGACTGGGACAACACCAAGATCCTGGGACAGGCTAGGCAGAGACAAGCACGAGAATTCCTGGAAACATGGCACTCCACGAAGCATGCTATTAATAAACACATTGAACTCGACCCCATATACATTCCACTACAGAGGAGACCCAGAAGTGAGGCAATCCATCGCAACGGACCCCAGAGTTTAAAAACCAGGTGGGAAAACACACCGACACTTCAGAGGCTGCACTGGAGGATGTTACCAAGCACGGTAACGAAACATCTGCGGAACAAACCAGCTCGGCAAGCCAACCAACCTCAACACCCACAACCCGAGCTACATATCTACTCCAAAACCTCTTCCTTTTTAAGTTTTTGGATTTAGCTTTTAGCAGTTGCTGCCAGAGTTTTGAAGAAGTGGAAACTATCTTTTCCCTCACTCAGTTGCAGCTAGAAAAAGGGGGTTTCTCTCTACTGCTGGGTTACTGGTGAGACAAATCTACTTTTTTAGGAATTTACCTTGTTGCCAAGGTGTGAGATTATGGAATGTTACTATATTGGGACAGTTAATTAAGAATAGTTACTGTATATCTTATTCGGTTAAATTTTCCACTAGAGTTGTTATTCTAAATTCCTGTTTTTTTTTGTATTTTAAAGAGTGTTTAAATAAATTATGTTTTACTTCATATTGAGTAATCTGACCAGTCGCATCACATCTGGAACAGACACTTCACATTTGCCATTAAAATAAGAAAAAAATTAGGGTCTAGGCTACCTTCTTAAAATATTTGGAGGAAGTCTGGTCTGGTCCATAACATAGGTGACCAAGAGTTAGTCTTTAAAAAGGAATATCTTCAAGAAGGGAAGGTAGAAAAGGCTGCATGGCTGACTGCAATACAGACTCCTCAATCGAGTGCAGTTTTGCTCAGGTTTCTATACTGCACAGTCCAGGTCCTTGAAATGACAGCTGGACTAGCACCTGTCAACGTTCATTTCTTGACTCACCTTCTGCAATCGATTTCCGAGCTGACAGCTGGAGTACAGATTCAGACATGCTCTTTGTCCTTGTTGGACTGTAACAAGGCAACGCAAAGCTTTAGCAGCACCATTGACAGTGACTGAGTGATCTTGTCTAGAGGCACCTACAATGATTTATGAATCTTTCCTCATTCTCCACTGTCAGCTCTCTTTGGAAAAAAGAACCGGGACAAGAGGAAAGGAGCTGCAAATTGAGACAACAGCTAACTTATGTTTCGTTTCATTTCTCATGAGTTATTTCAAATCAGTTTGAGTACACAATGAAAACATTTCAGTTCCTAAACCGGAGTGATGCCTGGTTCAAACCCAGTCAACAAATCGAGAAAGGGAGAGCTATCACTGAGCTGTAAAACTGCTGAAGGAGGAGTGGCTCAGGCAGTTTTATTTCAGCATCTGGTGGCTTTAATTCACCCACCAAAAATCACGGCTAATACCAACTAATGAGGATTCCCTGAGCGAGATTGTAGGTTTCCTTGCTTTAGGAAGTGGAATTGCTACAGATGCCCATGTAAAACTCAAATTAGAAAGCCTTTTGACTCTTCAATCATCCCTTTTGCAGGAGCTGCCTTGAAGAGGTTTGATTTCTGTTTTGAGGCCAAATAATTTTTTTCTCTCCTCCCCAAAACAACAACTCTTAAGTTCTATAGCAAGTTAAAACTAAGCAAGGCTTCTGTAGCTGGAGAGGATTTTAAATCTGCTTCATGTTAGCTGTAGTTCGTTGATTGCACACTTTCCTCCGAGTTCCAAGTTCAAGGGCCACTCCAGCTTGCCAGCTGCAGTATGATACTGAGGATGTCCTGCTCTGCTGGAAGTGCTGTTTCAGGTCAGTAGTTCAGCTGAGGTTGATTGATTGATTTATTTATTTATTGTCATGTGTACCAAGTACAATGAAAAGCTTCGTTTACAAGCAGTACAGGCAGATCATAGTAAGCAGAGGATGTACAGATCAAAAAGACTAAGACAGAGGCATATAGGTGACATTGCACAGGGCGTGCACTAGGCGAGATCAATGCTAGCAAATCAGCATTATTTGAGGCTAGAGAGCCCATTCATCAGTCTGTTAATGGCTGGGAAGGAGCTGTTCCTGAACCTGCTGGTGCGTGTGTTCAGGCTTCTGTACCTTCTGCCTGACGGAAGAGGTTGTAGGAGATCATTACCGGGGTGCGATGGGTCTTTGATGATGTTGGCCACCTTTCCACAGCAGCGAGCTGTGTAAGTGGAGTCCATGGATGGGAGGTTGGCTTCCGTGATGTTCTGGGCTGTGCACACCACCTTCTGTAGTTTCTTACGGTCCTGAGCAGAGCAATTGCCATACCAGGCCGCTATGTACCTGGGCAATATGCTTTCATTGGTGCATCTGTAGAAGTTGGTGAGGGACCTTATGGACATGCCAAATTTCCTGAGATGCCTGAGGAAGAGGAGGCATTCTGGTGTCTTCTTGACCATTGCATCTATGTGGGAAGTCCAGGACAGGTTGTCAGTTATCATCACTGAGGAACTTGATGTTCTCCACCTTCTCAACCTCAGCTCCATTGATGTAGATGGGGGTGCGTTCTCCTTTCTTTCTGAAGAAAATGGTCAGCTCGTTAGTTTTGTGGATGTTGAGAGACAGATTGTTTTCATTGCACCATGTCACCAAGCCCTCTATCTCCCTTCTGTATTTGGACTCATCGTTGTTAGATATCTGTTTCGCTACGGTGGTGTCATCAGTGACCTTGTAGATGGCATTCATTTGGAATTTGGTAATAGTCATAGGTATAAAAAGGTAGTACAGTAGGAGGCTGAGGACACATTCCTGGGGAGGGGAGAGAGGTTTCAGTGGTGAGTGTTATTGTGGAGGAGGTGCAGTTGTCTATCTTCACTGATTGTGATCTGTGGGTCAGAAAGCTGGGGATCTATTGCAGAGGGCAGAGCTGAAACCAAAGTTTTGAGATCAGTTTGGAGAGGATAATAGTGTTGAAGGTGGAACTGTAGTCAATGAGCAGGAGTCTGATGTAGGTGTCTTTGATGCCCAGATGTTCACACTTTGATGTGATTGTTTGGGTTAACTGGGAGCTGGGGGGAGGTGTTGTCTCGTGCTCTGGGCCAGCATTTACTCCCAACCAACATCACTTAACACAATAAAACAAAGAACTGCAGATGCTACAACTCTGAAACAAAAGCAGAAATTATTGGAGAAACTCAGCAGGTCTGGCAGCATTTGTAGAGAGAGAAAGGGATTTAACATTTCATGTCCGGTGACTGTTTCCAAAGACAGGGTCACTGGACTCTGAACATTAACTCTTTCTCTCTCCACAGATGTTGCCAGACTTGCTGTGTTTCTCCAGCAATTTCTGTTTGTGTTGCTAAAAAAGATTCTGGTCATTGTCACATTGCTGTTTGTGGGAGCAGGCTATGTGTAAATTGACTGCTATGTTTCCTGAATCACCGCAAAGATAATCTTTGGGAGATCATGAGGTCATGAAGATTCTGCCTGAACACAAGTCTTTGTTTCATTTCTTTCCCAGACACAATGTGACAGGGTCAGCTTGTGATGGATGATCTTTCTTACACCTGTCTGTAACCTGTCCTGTTTCCTCCTGATCCTCTCTCAAAATCTTAGCACTTCCCTCAGTCTTACTTTTACAATCTTCAGCCTTTTACACTCAGAGCTTGACAATGATGGAATAAATGCTCGTTTCTGTCTTCCCCCCCCCTCCCCAATTTCCCAAGCTTTCTGCAAGCTCTAAGTTCAGAAGATATAGGAGCAGAATTAGGCCATTCAGCCCATCAAGTCTGCTGTGCAATTCAGTCATGGCCAATATGTTTCTCCTGCCTTCTCCCTGTAACCCTTGATCTCCTTACTAATCAAGAACCTACCTATCTTCGCAAGAACCTTCATCTCCATCTTAAATGCACTTAATGACTTGGCTTCTGCAATAATGAATCCCATAGATTCGCTGCCTTCTGGTTGAAGAAATTCCACCTCAAATCAATTTTAAAGGGTTGTTGTTTCACTTTGAGGCTGTACCCTTAGGTTCTAGTTTGTCCTACTAGTGGAAAAATCTTCCCTGCATCCACTTCTTCCAGGCTTCAGTATTCTGTAAACTTTGCTTCTTCAGGCAGATCCCCAAGCCCCTTACAGCTCTGACAATCCTTGATAAGTACAACTTCCCAGCAAAAAGAAACATTGCCAGCTCACTTGGTAACTCTCAGTACTGTTCTCAGAGATTGAGAAACACACCCAATTTACCACCGCAGTCTAATTTCCTTCCACGCACTTACAACATCTCTTCCACATTTCCAAAAGACCAGCACGAGAGAATAGATTCAGGAGCAGGTGGCATCTCAACTTAAACATCATCATCTTTAACCTCAGCTTTTCCAGTTCATTCATGCAATCGGGAGCTGTTAGTAAGGACCAAATTTAATGCCCACCTCTATTTCACCTTGAACACAACTCTGAGGCTTGTTCAGTCATTCAACAGCCAACCCCATCACTGTGGGTCTGGAGTCACATGTAGCCCAGACAGGGTAAGGATGGCAGATTCTCTTCCCTAAAGGACATTAGTGAACCAGATGGTTTCTTTTGTCCCCCCCAAAAGCAATCCAGTAAATTCATGGTCAGCATTACTGGCACTTGTCCCTTGTTTCAACTTAGTTAGGGTTAAATTAACTTTTTTTTATTTCCCCAACTGCTGTCGGGTGGAACTGAGAACCAGGATTTAACTAACCCAGTGCCGTAACCACTAGGCTACATACCCAGTCTGAATATCACACTATCTTGTCCTCTCCACAGAGAGAACACTGACCCATGATAGTTCAGTTCCAATCCAATTCTCCTGTTTCCCAATGAGGTTTTCTCACCTTGATGAGCTGCCAGAGACAATGTTCAACGTGAAGGGAGTCATTCCCTGTCACAGTCCAGAGTGGCATAGCTCAGTGCTGGCTGCCACACAACACTGCCATTTTACAATCAAGGTCAGCCCTGGTAGAGCAGAGCTGATGACCCAGGAGCAGGAAATTTCTGGTGGCCAGGCCAGAGACTGAGTGGGCCTCAGCTATGGCTAACCTGCTGAGGGCAGCTCAGTGAGAGGACAGTGAGATTTCAGTAACAGGAGGATCGCAGTCTCCACGGTTTCCAGTTAATCAGCTAGAGCCCACAGCGTTAGATCTGAATAGTAGACACTGCCAGCACTGTACCCAGTGCCAGGGTGAAAACCACCATGGATTTCTGGTCCCAGATAGGTCAGAGGCATTGGGTGGGGGAGAGTGAGGGAGGGGCGTGTTCCTACCCAAGTGTGGAGAGGGGATAGTGTGACCTTTTGGTTTTAAAGTCTGTGTAGATAGGTACAGAGGGAAGATACTGTCTTCAGAGGGGAGGTTCTCCTGATGGACAACCTCCAAACATCCTAGCCCCTTCCTCCCTGCTGGCTTCCCACTCCCACCCTGCCTGCACACACCAACCAGATTATGTCACAGACAGGGTAACGTTGGGGACAATGGACCCTCGATTATTTCCCTGCAAACCATGAGCAAGCTGATGATTTCAGTACCCATCCACAGAGTGTATTACAGGTCTGCACTTGTAAGTGGGCAGGTAGTGGTACTATGGACAACTGTCTGTTTTTCAGTACCCTCCAAAAACACCCATGCCGACCCGTGCTCTCCCCTCATTGCAAAGACACCAGCAGAGCCCTGTACCAGTCTGTTCAACCAAGAGACAGAGGGGCAGTGGACAGGTTGATGGCCTACACTGTACAGGTAATTGGTTTTGGGGTCTGGGGGATGACCAGGTTTACTGCACTGGGTCACAATTAGACTGTCTCACACCTCATCATTCCTCTCACTCGCATCACCCTGGCTTAACGTTTGCTCAGAAGGTCTGCTTCTTGTCTGGCTCGATTGGAGAGGCTGAGTTTCTTGGACTGCAGGGCACATCATTCCATTGGGAACCTCAATGGAAAGGAATATTAGGCAGGTTGGTTAAAGAACCATGAAACCCTCAATTCAATCAATTCCCATTTCCCTGCAGCAGCTCAATTTCACATTATCTGAGCTACTGTCTCGCAGTGCTCTAATGGGATTTATAGCTTGAAAGGAAGAGCTGAAAGATCTCCAAGAGGAAGCAGTTAGCCATTTAGGGCAATGTTTTTCCCCCCCCCCCCCCCCACCCCTCAGTGGCTCACGTGTGGAATGACCTTCCAGAGGAAGCGGTGGGTGCAAATGCAGGTGCAATATTTAAAAGACATTTAGAGAAATACGTGAATAAGAAGTGGTCAGAGGGATGTGAGCCAGGAGCAGGCAGATGGAAGTAGTTTAGTTTGGGATTATGTTCAGTGTGGACTGTTCAGACTGAATGGTCTGTTTCCATGCTGTATGACTAATTGCAATGAGAAGAAATGCCTTCACCCAGAGATTGGTAAGCCAGTGGAATTCATTACCACAAAGCGGTTGAGGCCAAATCAATGAATGTTTAAGAAGGAATAATATATAGTTCTTGAGGTTAAGGAGATGAGGAGAAAGTGGGAGCAGGATACTGGGTTGGGTAATTGGCCAACATTGTACTGAATGGTGGAGCAGGCTCAAGGGTCCAAATGGCCTATTCCTGCTTTTCTAGTTTCTAAAAAAAAATTCACAGCTTCAAACTTCAAGTATCCACTGTGAAAAGCATTCCAAGAGAATAACCTCATCATTCTGGCAATAAATCTCCCTTCTTTATTATGTCGATTCTGTTCAGAAATCTTTATCTTTGTCAGTGTGGTCTTGCTCTGCTGTGGAGAAGGACTTTGGACTATAATCAAACATTACAGATGGCTGCACCCTACTGAAATGTTTCTGCGCATACATTATTGACTTTTGCCTGTGAGGACAGTGATTTGTTTTGTTAAACTGTTGGCTCCTTGGTAATCCCAAAGCCAGGGAGCTGCTGTTTGCTTGCCCATTTCATGGCTAAATAACTGAGTAGGAAGGATGCAGACTCTTATTTTGGTGGAGAATGACTTTTTCAGCCAGTGAGTAAAACCATCTTGCATCAAGCAACAGAAGAGAAGGGGAAGAATTACAGGAGGTTTAACAGCCATGGGATCTGGTCTCTGTAGTGCAGGCAGAGCTCACTGTAATGCTGAAATTCTAGAGGTCAGGCTTTAGCTGCCAGGAGGAATAATTATACACATTGTTGGCCAGACTCTCATTTCACAGCAAACGTACTAAACACTTAAAGGAGAAATTCAAGGTGAGAAAAGCCATTCAGCTGAGTGGGTAAATACACTGTGTAATACACAGCTCACAGAACTCCCAGATCAATCTCTGGCCTCTGTAGGTTGCGCAGGGAATCAATTGTGGCTGGACCAGGAGATTGTAATGGATCTGTGTTCCTGCAAAGATAAAATCATTAGGACCAAATGCCTCGGCTCATTAATTGGGATTTAATGGTTTTCTTTTACTTGCTGTGCACAAACTGCATGATTACTCTCAAACTGACACTCCTCCATTCATGTAACAAAGCTAAATAGGTTAGAACATAAATATTTAAAGGTGGAGACAGAGACTCTTGATCAGTGGGGAAGCCAAGAGTTATGGGGAAAATGGATGCAAAGAATGTGGGGTCAGCTACAACCCTATTGAATAGCAGAGCAGGCTTGACGGACTAAAATGGCCTACTCCTGGCCCTATTTCTTATGGTCTTAAGAAATAAATTGTAAGTTTTATGAGACAAAAAAAAAGTGTCACAAATCAGGGCATCAAGGCCTATAATGCTCAAGTACAATGGATAAACTCTGACTGTGCAATATGCTAATGAGAGATATCATCACAGGAAGTGATGCAATGTCACATGCTCTGTCTCTTGCAGCCTTGTGGTAAGATGAAGCCAAGGTAAGAGACTCCTTAAATAAAGTCACCTCAGTGAACTGCAAATGTTCCTTCATACAACAAAACCAAGGTGGTCATAAAACCAACTATTAGCAAACATGATTGGGCAGTGGGTGAAGGAACCAGCTTCTGGGCTTTGTGATGACCAACGCTGGGTCATGTGTCAAGGAGGGACAGTGCCAATGTCTTTGTTTTTATTTCAGAGCATGGGCAGTGAAGGCTGAATAGGAAGGAGAATTTTTCACAACCTCAGGCCACCCAAACAGACAGACAATGGTGGAACAGGCTCGAGGGGCCAAATGGCCTACTCCTGCTCCTATGAAATAGATGCTGTAACAAAAAGGGGACACTGCAGAAAATTTGTGCCTGTAAGCTTCAACAGGCAACAAGAAACATGGAACTACAGAGTTAGTAGGAACTATCAATGCTGGAGAATCTGAGATAACAAAGTTTAGAGCTGGATGAAAACAGCAGGTCAAGCAGAGGAGCTGGAACCACATCAAATGTTTTAGACTTTTTTTTTTTTTAAAAAAAGTTTGCTCATGGGCTGTGGGCATCACTTGCTAGATCAACATTTATTACCCAGTGGGCAGTTAAAAGTCAACCACATTGCTGTGAGTCTGGAGTCACATGTAGACCAGACTTAAGGATTCCCTTCCCTAAAGTGAACTATATAGGTTTTTACAAAGTCCACAATGGTTACCACTGGACACCATTCTTTGAAAGATTAATTAATATTAATCAAAACACTGGGAAAATTCCTCTACTCTTCCTCAAATATTTCAGGGAATTTTTAAATCATCAAGATGGATACTGTCTTAATATTTAGGAACATGCATCGCAGAACTCAGCACTGTCTAGCCAATCAATGAGATCATGGCTGCTATAACAGTGTCTGAAGTGATTCAGTTAATAGTGCCTCCTGGCTTCAAGTCCCAGGTACAGTTGGAGCATCAAGGCCCATTCCCCAGCGCTGTACTACAGAGTGCAGCATTGCTAGAAGAGCGTTCTCTCAAATGAGACATTCAGCCAGGGTCCCCTTTTGCTCCTTGGTAGATGCGCCCATGTATTGTTTAGAGAAGAGTAGCTAGAGAGCTCTCCCTGGTGTCTTGACCAATATTTATCCCTCAGTCAACATCACTAAATCATTATCACATTGCTCTTTGGGAGTTTACTGTGTACACATTAGGATCACAGAATCTCTACAGTGTGGAAGCAGGCCATTCAGCCCATCAAGTCCACACAGATTGTCCAAAGAGCATCCTACTACCCTATCCCTCTAACCCCACATTTCTCATAGCTAATCCACCCAGCCTTCACACTGTAGGCAATTTAGCATGGCCAATCCACCCTAACCTGCACATCTTTGGACTGCCCATTTTCTAGCAGTGACTACATTTCAAACATGCTTTAGTGGTAAAGCTGTCAGGATGTCTTGTGCTGCTGCCTCTAAACCAGAAACTCCATCTTCAACACCAAGCCTTGAGAGAGCAAGAACTGCCAATGCTGGAGTCAGAGACAACAGTGTGGAGCTAGAGGAACACAGCAGGCCAGGCAAAGGAGCAGAAAATTTGATGTTTCAGGTTGGAACCAACCATTCTCAAAAGAGAAAAAAAAAAAAAAAAAAGTGGTGAGCTGGGAAAGAGGGGAGGGTTAGGGCTGGGGAGAAAAGGTAGGTAGGGAGTGGTCAGTGGGATGGGTGGGGCAGATAGGTGGGAGAGAAGATGGACAGGTAGTATCAGGTCAAGGAGGCAGGGATGAGATGGAGGGTTGGATGTGGGATGGGATGAGGCCTGGGTGGGGGCAGTAGAATTCACTAGTTTTAAAATCTATGTTAAGGCCATTGGACTTTAGGCTCCCAAGGCAGAATATGGGGCGTTCACCAGGCTTGGTCCTGGGATCAGGGGACTGCCCTATGAGCAGTGATTGGGCAAACTGAGGCTGTATCCTCTAGACATTTGAAGAATGAGAGGTGTTCTCATTGAACCTTACTAATACTTAAAACGGATAAATACTTAGCATTAGACAAGATGTTTCTCCTGATTGAGGAGTCTAGAATCAGGGATTTGATTTGTTTTATTTTGTTGTCACATTTCTCCAAGTACAGTGAAAAGTTGTGTTGTGTTATGTGAGCATTACAGGCACGTTTTAACATACCAGGTCATACAGATCATAATGAAAACAAAAATAAAATTCCTGAGATCACAGCACGTCGAACAGCATCCATGGAAACAAAGCAGCTAACATTGAGTCTAGATGATTCTCTTTGATGCAAAGCATTAGCTTGCTTTCTGCCTGACCCACTGATCTCCAGCATCTTTTTGTTTTCAGTACAGATTCCAGCATCTGCAGTATTTGCTCCCACATCCAGATCATGGGGTGTGGAGATAGGGCAAGGCATACAAGATTACAGCTGTACAGGAGGTGCACAAAGCAAGATCAACATTAGATTCAAAATTACAGAAGTCATTCAACCTAATAACAGCAGGGGAGTAGCTGTTCTTTAATCTGTCGCTACGCGTTCAAGCTTCTGTACCTTCTGCCTGATGGAAGATATTGGGAAAGACTAAAGCAGGGGAGGGAGGGGTCTTTGATAACGTTGGCAGCCTTTCTCTGCGACAATGAGAAGCATAAATGGAGTCCGTGAATGGGAGGTTGGCTTCCATGATGGTAAGAACTGCCAATGCTGGAGTCAGAGATAACAGTGTGGAGCTGGATGAACACAGCAGGAAAGCTAACATTTTGGATCAGGACTCTTCCTGAAACGTCAACTTTCCTGCTCCTCTGACACTGCCTGGCCTGCTGTGTTCCTCCAGCTTCACACTTATCTTTGGCTTCCATGATGGTCTGGGCTGTGCACACAACTCTCTACTTTCTTATGGCAGGTACATTTTAAAGACAAAAGGGAATTCCTCTTAGATTTGTAATGCAGAGAAAATGATTTACTCAACAGGTTGTGAATCTTTGGAATTCTTTTCTTCAAAGATGATGGAAGCTCAGTCTTTGAGACTGTGTTTAAAGTGAAGATTGACAGATTTCTGATTACCACTGACATACAGGCTTATGGGAATATAAATTCCTGCTCCTATGATTGCAGTTCACCACATACCTTTGGAGTACAGGGATACAAAAAATTTTGTTCATTCCTACAAGCCCTTGAGTTAGGAGTCTAATTTCAAAGACAGTACCTCTGACAATGCAGTAAGGAGGCATTTCCTTACATTGATAATGAGAGATAAACCATGGAGTGGCAGGAAATGATAGTCAGCCTAAAATGAATTGATTAAATGGTGAGTAATTTATTTTCTCTTGGTGACAGCTGTTTGGAACAGAATGAAACTGGAAATGAAGAAAGACTTTAGTTCAATGGACATAGGGATGCAACTAAATGAATAGAAAAGTAACGAAGATGCAGAAAGAGATTGTATCTGCCAAATATAAGCTCATGGAGGAGCTAGCTTAGTAAAAACCCAAAGACTGTGGTGCTACAAATCAAAAACAAAAAACAGAAATTGCTAGAAAAACTCAGTAGGTCTGGCTGCATTTGTGGAGAGAAATTAGAGTTAATGTTTTGGGTCCAGTGACCCTTCCTCAGAACTGAGGGCTGCTGAACCCGAAACATTAACTGATTTCTCTTCAGATGCTGAGCTTTTCCAGCAATTTGTTTTTGTGCAGGAGCTAGCTTAGGTTGTGTTCACATCTCTGGACTGAGGCTTGAAGCTACAAATTTGAGTGCAAGAGTTCCAGGCTCTCAACCATGGCTGGAACTTACAGCTGGACACTAGTAATCCCAACATTCCAGGGATGTTGTTTATGCAAACTAGTGGCATAAATCAATTTCACATGAGGACTAATGTCCAAAAGTGTGTTGATTAATTGTTTTAATTAAGTGCATAACCTTATGGTTAGTAACAGTGTATACCCTTTAAATGGGATGTTCTAGATTAGTCATATTAACATAAATTAAAAAGTAAAAAATTACTTAATGCTTGCATTTAATTAATCTTAATTCACAAACAGTTCATTTGAAGAATATGAATGTGGTTTTCAAAATACAAGATGTCTGGTCCAAGGCCAAATATTGTCTATAACATATTTGACAAATTAGAGTTATAAAAACTGCTACAAGAATTAGAATAGACATTTCACCTAGTGCTATGATCATGGATGGAATCACAAAATTGTTAGTGCAGAAGGAGGCTATTTGGCTCATGTCCGTACTGGCTCTTCAAATGAGCATCATTACACAGATCCAATCTCCCGCCATACCATTGCACATTAGGTCTATTCACATAACCCTCCTATGCCTGGTTGAATGTTTCAGTTCAATCTGCCCCCCACCACCTTTCCAGGCAGTACATTCCATACCATAATTACTTGCTGTGTTGGGAAATTGCAGGATGTTACTTTCACGTGAATCTATTAGATGGATTTCTATTGACACCACAAATTGACCAATCCTAGTGGTTAAATTGAACCATGAGAAACTAAAAATAATGCCACTGAGAGAATTTATCTTGTTACTGGCAGAAGGGACACAAAGGACTTTGGCTAACTCTCCATCCTCATGACCCTGAAAGTGGATAATTGAAGCACCCACGAGGCACTCAGTACAGGTCTGAATTGGAACACCTCTGTCCATGTAGTTCAGTGTGCTCCCACACTGAGAGGTGGGCATTTGAGGGTCACAGAGCAAGATGGTACCAATGTTTAAAACTCAAGATGGAAAGCAGTGCAAGAAGCTTTGTAGATGGGAAACCCGAGTTAAGTGAGGAGTTTTGTGGTTTTCCCAGAATCTAGAAAATGACAAGAACTGTCAGTCAATTTCAAAACAATGTTGGTAGAGGAAGGTCAAAGTTTGAGGTTCGGGGGATAGAGAACAAAATTTGGCACACAAGTCAAGTCGGAGAAGGACTATAAACAAGGCGTGCAGTGAGAATCTGTCACAGAATGATACAACACAGAAGAAATCTGTTCGGTCCATTGTCATAATGTTGACCCAATGTCAGAACTGTTCATTACGTCCCAATTGTCAGCTCCTCCCATAACAAATTTAATAGGTGACTTAACATTTAAGTGATGCTGTGGTTTCTCATTGGTACTGGTGCTGATGTGACCAGTGTTCTAAATATCTATTGTGTGTCGAACATATTGATGCCATGTGCATGAACAGGCAGCTGTGCAGGCTGTCAGATCCAAACACCATTGAGCAATGTCAAATTCTCCACACTGGCTCCAGATTTCAAACATCTCTTGGCCATTTTACAGACCTATTGAATTAAAGCTCAGAGCTGGAATTAACTGTTCGGAGGTGTTGCTGATTTGTTTAATTCCCCATGGGATGAAATTTATGATACCTGTTGGAGTTTTAAAGATGCTCATGATGTTGTGCCCAGTCCCAACCTGCTGTCTATATGGAGGTGGATAGGTAAGGCATTTGGCTGCCTGCTCACTCTTAACTAAGTGGCCATATTGATAGCTTTAAGGGAGTCGGTCCACCTCCATAGCACTGACTACTGGTAGACAAGGAGAGGAGGGTAAGTTTACTTTACCTTACTGCTGCACCCATTGCAGACACCATCTCCTCTGCTCCCAAAAATCATACACCGTCTTATTTCTTCCCTATATCCTGAAACCAAAATGGTCCACACCCACGTGTCCTGACTGAGGCCTCCCATTTGGGCCCATTGCAAATCCCTGATGTTAGCTCAGATCCAATACTGAACACTTAGTCCCCCAAAGAACATCTGTAATCCCAGTAGCGACCGTGACCCAACAGCAACTCTGCTAGGACTACTGAGCTGCCAGCCAATCAGACTGTCCAGCAGATGGGGGTGAATGCCTTCTCACTGAAGGCTATCCCTAGAATATTACTACAGTAGGGAGGGAGCTGGAGGTATTGTCTCTACTTTTGGGTTGGATGGAATAGGTTCAAGCCCCTCCACCCCAAAGATGTTGATTAAAGACATATCACCACATCAGGCAGCCAGGTTTCTGCCTGTGTTACCAATGGATGTTTCAATCAGGGAATATCTGAGTTGTCTGTCTCTGCAAATATCTAACCCCATGCAACAGCCAACATATTTTCCCCATTATTTATTAATGGGATGAGAGGGTCACCAGCTCAGCAGCATTCATTGCCCATCCCTAATTGCCCAGAGTCAACCATGTTGCTATGGGTCTGGAGTCACATGTAGACCAGACCAGGTAAGGATGACAGCTTCCTGCCCTGAAAAGGACATTAAATGACCCAGATGGTTTTTCTTTCTAACAATAAACAATGGATTCATGGTTATCATTAGATTCTTAATTCCAGATTTTTACTGAGTTCAAATTCCACCATCTGCTATGGCAGAATTAAAACCTAGGTCTCCAGAATGTTATCTGGGTCTCTGGATTAACAGTCCAGAGATAATACCAATAGGCTATCGCTCCCCACCTCCCCCCACCTCTTCCCCCCCGCCCCTTGTCATAACTATCCCAGTGAACTCCCAAAAAAAATATAATTTTTTAAAAAACATTATTCACAGACGATGGATGTTGCTAAAAAGACCAATGTTTATTGTCTGAACCAAAGTCCCCTGGGAAGGTAGCCAGGAGCCATTTGTCATGTACAAAATGAGAGGTATGGATAGAGTAGACAGCCAGAGACTTTTTCCTAGGGTGGAGATAGCTATTACGAGGGGGCATAGTTTTAAAGTGAGTGGAGGTAGATATTGGGGACACGTCAGAGGTAGGTTCTTTACTTAGAGTGGTCGGGGGTGTGGAATGCATTGCCGGAGAGAGTAGTGGAGTCGGCCTCGTTAGGGGCATTTAAGCAACTATTAGATAGGCATATGGATGATAGTATAAGGTAGCGGTGGAGGTTAGATAGACCTTAGGATTCAGGTAAAAGTTCGGCACAACACTGTGGGCCGAAGGGCCTGTACTGTTCTATGTTTTATGTCAGAGCCATAGAGACCCTCATGATTTTAACCTCCTATAAAGGTCACCCACACTCCCACCCCCCAGTCTCTGATGCTCTGGGAAACTGCTAAAGTCCTTGTGGTGGAGACAGTATTTTGCAGCAGTTTGCCACAACTGAGGGGCTGGCTGGGCCAAGTGGGAGAATAAAGTAGGAGTCAACTGCAATGCGGTTACTAAAACCCAAGCTAACTCAGGAGGTTCTCACCTGCAGGAATAATCAGAAAGCCAGATGGGTTTTTAATACAACAAGCCGATAGCTTCGTGGCTACTATTAATGATGCTAGATACTCTTAGTCCATATTTATTTAATTAACTGAATTTGTGTTCACAAATTACCAGTGGGACATAATTGCTAAAAATATTAGAACAGTAGGGTAACCACAATGTTACTCTACCCCATAAATCTGGAGATAATCTAATTAAGGTTATAGATGTCACAAGTAACTGTTAAAACACAATCATCTGAGTTAGTTATTAGCAATGATTTCAAAATCAAGAAACACAGGCGAAGCAGCACGGTGGCTCAGTGGTTAGCACTACTGCCTCTCAGCACCAGGGACCCGCATTCAATTCCACCCTCAGGTGGCTGTCTGTGTGGAGTTTGCACATTCTCCTCGTGTCTGCGTGGGTTTCCTCCCACACCCCAAAGATGTGCAGGTTAGGGTGGTTTGGCCATGTTAAATTATCCATAGTGTCCAGGGATGTGCAGGACAAGTGGGTTAGCCATGGGAAATGGAGGGGTAGGGCAGGGGAGTAAGATGCTCTTTGGAAGGTTGGTGTGAACGAAATGGACTGAATGGCTTGCTTCCCCACTTGTACAGATTCTATGAAAAAGGATGTAGTTAAAAATATGAAGTCCGGTGAAGCTTTAATTTTTCCAGTTGTGGGTTGTATAAATTAACTTTTTTTAAACACACAGACAGCAGTGTGTCATCTCTGTATATCCCTAAAGCATGAAACAGAACAGGCGGTCAGTTACCCAGGCAAAGCCAGAGAAGGGAACCACTTGAATATCAAAAGGGAGAAAGGAGATTGAGAATAATGGAGAAGTCAGTAGAAGACATGCAGTAGGACTGAGACTAATCGACAAAGGGGCAGTCTTGCTGAACTCTGTCTTTACAAGTTTCTAACAATGCTTCAAATTTCCTCTAAATTCCTCTAAACCTGAATCCTCTAAAGTGCTGCAGTGCAGTCAAGTCAAACCAAAGCAGAAACAAAACTCATTAATTCATGGAGCTCTAGTTATCAAGGTTAGTAACATGTTCACTCGCCTTTAAATCTATGCTAAGGATTCTCACAGTAAATTGAGATGCAGAACAAAGCGGGAGAAATACATTATAAATCATCTGAGTGATTCTATTTGCTGGTAACATCTAAACCATTAGCAGTCGCCCTCCTCTGGCATTGTAATTGGCTGTGAGGAGATTTGTTCTCCCTTGCTTATGTGGGAATATATTCAATATGGTCTGTGAACAGAAAGGTTCAATGAGTTAGGGAAAATTCTGTGATGTGGTTGGCATTTCCTTAAACTGTGTGACAAATTAAGAGAATTACAAAGTAGGAACTGAAGTAGTTAGTGGGGAAAACAGCAACAGGAGGACATAAGTTGGTGAAATGACATGTAGCAGATGAAATTTAATATAAAAAGTGTGAAGCACTGCATTTTCGAAAGGATAAAGAGGCAAAAGGCAATAATTTGTGGTATGATTTTTAAAGAGGACGCAGGAACAGAGACCTGTGGGGTGGCACAAGTATCTGAAGTGATGGCCAAACTGCTTAAGACTGTTGAAAATGTAAAAGGGAATCCTTATGGAATGGAATAATGAGAAAAAAACACCACACAATTTGAGAAACTTCAGAAGCCACTTGGAGGGAGCCGATTACCCTCTGGACAATAAGGGATGGGCAATAAATGCTGACCAAGCCAGCAACATTCACATCCAGTGGATAAATATAAACACCAAGCATAAGGACTTCAACAGAGTGCAGACTGGCAAGGCTGGTCTTGATCTCAGGACCAGAGATGATGACAAGGACATTCAACAGATGTGTTCCGAGTCATGAAGGGGTGGACAGGGAGGAGTATTTCTACTGGCAGGAGGACCATTAACCTCAGCACATTGATTCCAGGTGATTGCCAAAAAGACCAGGAGTGAGTAGCTGTGATCTGGAACGCTCTGCCTGAAAAAGTGGTGGAAGCAGATTACCTTTTGAAAGTCAATTGAACAGTTAATTCCAAAGATAAATACTGCAAACTGTGAAGGAAAAGGAGAGGGGGTATCACTGTGAGCAAGGAAGAACTACCAGGGGAAGGGAAAGTATCAAATACATTATCCCTCATACAAATAGCAATAGTGCAGGCAAGATAAGAGTGGACAAGAATCAGCATATACTTCCTGTTACTCAGTACATCATGTCAGTGTCTCCCAATGATTTATTCTGTAGCACAAACATTTACGTAGACAAATATATCAACCACTTGGCTGAGCTGAATCAACAAACAGCAATGAAGTGACAAGTGGTTTATATATATTTTCCTAATAATATTGGTACCTCACCAAGATAACACTGAAAAGCATTATGTGATCATTGATGATGACTGAAGCTGCCAAAATAGAGTCTTTTTGAAAGCTTACACTGCCATTCTTACCTGGTCTGACCCACATGTGACTCCAGACCCACTGTATTGTGGTTAACTCTTAATTGTCAAGTGGGCAGTTAGGGATGGACAAAAAGTGCTGGCCTAGCCAGCAATGCTCACATCCTGTGAATAAGTATTTTAAAAAGAGGCTATTCATCCCCATCTGTACTAGCTGTCTGCAAGAGCAATGCAGGTCATCCCATTCCCTACGCATCCCCCACCCCACCCCCAAACCACTGAGTTTACCTGAATCAGGAAGACTCTGCAGATTATGAAGAGTGTTTGTTGGGATCCAGATTCAGATTGTCCACCCCCTAGCACTCTGCAGTTTTGTCAGTAGGGGAAGAGGAACAGGACACGAAGCCTGCAAAAAGGCTGAACTCAGCAGGATAATTGGTATTTAGGGCTGAGCTCAATATGTTCACATTTTGGTTGTTGTAGGAACCTTGAACTGCATTGTTAGAATCTTGGATTTGTAGAGTAGGTGTTAATATTCTTAAAGGGCAAGTATTTATTTACTTAGATCGGCAGTTTGTTTTTCCTCATTCCCCTTTCTTTAAAAAAAAAGGTAAAAAACCTGACTGCAACTGTCAGATTTTCTCAAAATCTATTTCCTGAGGCCAATCTGGTGAGTTAGGAGATTGCCAGACCAGAGCTATCAGCCTTAACAGCTCAAGCTTTCTCCTCATGTTTTTGATCTTCTTGCCAATGATACTAAACTGGTTGTCTGCTTCTCACCGTGGAACAGTTTCTCCGTCCAGAACGGCTCATGAAATTGAACACCTCAAAACAAGTTCTCTTTCAACCTCTTCTCCAAAGGGAACCGTTCCAGCTTCTAGTATGTCTACCTCATCAAATCCTTCATTCCTCAAACAGGTACTGAGCATTTTCCCTTCAGTACACGTTCCCTGAAGGGTTGCAGAGTCTTTGCTTTTAAAATGTTCTGTACAAGAGAACATTCCCTCTGTATATTTCCATGTAATGTATTAAAAACTTTCAGACTGCCTATTTGATAACAAAATATTCTCCCATTTATCTTTAGGCAGATTTTCCTGTTCAGTGTTCCACAACTATCATTAGTCAGTGTTGCTCTGTCTCTTTCCTTTACAACTTCTCATTTCCTCCGTTCTTCTCTTTTTCAGTAGTATCCTTCCCAGTTGGAGTCTACAACACAACCAGGCCATTCAGCCCACTTGCCCAATGTTGAGCAGCATTACACCCCACTTCCTTTTACCCCATCAGCCTCTCCTATATTTTATCCAGCTTCCACATCAACGTATCAATGGTATTCACATCATCTATCCCCTGCTGTAGTAACTTCCTCACTGAGGATTTTACTCTTAGGGTTAGGACCTCTGGTGCCAGGTGAATGAGGGGGTGGGGGGGGGGTGGTGGTGGGGGAGGGTGCCATTGTGTGTATGGTGGGGGATGGGGCGTGGGTTGAAGATTAGGATACTAGCTGGATTCAGGGTCATGGTGGGTGAGGTGGATAGAATGCCAAATGGAGGGGAAAGGTGCCAGGTGGGTAGGATGTTAGGCAAGTGTTTGGAGAGGTTCAGCGAGTTTAATCTGGAGTAGAGTATCAGGTCTGGCAGGTGAGGGAGTGTTGTGTTGGGGCCCAGTCTGGTGGTGATGGTGGTGGGGGTACGGAGGGGAGGAGGAGAAAGAGAAGGTGGTGGAGAATGGTGATGTTTGATCCATTGGAATCAGGTCAAATGGGAGGGGTGGTGTGGTCAGGCTACAGGGATGGTGTCAGTTCCAGGAAGGATTGGAAGTGGTTCATCTGGATTTCAGAGTGAATCGGGTCAGAGGGAAATCAAGCTGAGTGGAGGGGTTGGTGAGGTGGGCTGGACCAGGCAATTGTCAGATCGAGGGGTATGTGTCAGGTTGGGCAGTGTGAGGGATCTGCACTTGTGGTTATGGCTTAGGGTTGGCAGTGAGTCGGGGACAGGGGGTGATGTCAGTTTAGTTGTTATCCAGAAGTTAGAGCAGGTTCTGACTTTTTCTGAGTTGATATCAAGTTATGAGTTAGAACCCTAAAAATATCCAGCTTTAAAATATTTAATGAAGAATTGCAGATGCAGAAATTATACATTGGAAATTTCAATTTCCAGGAAATTCCCAAAAACTCAGCTACTTCAGGAATTCTGCACACAGTCTATGTTGCTCCATACACTCAGCCACTAGAATTTCTAGGCCTTTTGCACTGTACATCTAATGAATTCATAAGTGTATATTCATTATAGGTTTTATACACAATCACTATACATAGATAGATAGATTTACTGTATACAAGGTACAGTCATGTTTCTCCTTCCTGATCCCCAACTCTTAACGTACAGATGCTTGAACCACAAATAATCCTCTCCAAAGATTAGACTAATCAATTATCTACCCATTTCCACCTTATTTGTTGTTTTTTAACCTATTCTCCCCATATCAAGAAAAGTTTTAGTTTCCATGGCAAATACTGATTCAGTGCCTTGTTGAACCACTATAGTCCATGTGCTGTAGGTAGACCCGCAATGCCCTTGAGGGAATTCCAGGACTTTGACCCACTGACTGAAGGAATGACTTGTTTCCAAGTCTAGATGGTGAGTGACTCGGAGGGGAACTTGCATGGGATGGTGTTTCCCCTCGTACCTACTGCCCTTGTCTTTTTAGACGGCCTTTACTTGGTCCAACCTCCACATGACTCCAGACCCACCACAGTGAGATTGACTCTTAACTGCCCTCTGAAGTTGCTTGGCAGACCACTGTGTTAAAGGCGATTGATGTGCAGTCATTACTGGCCTTGTCAGCATATGACAGGTGGCCTGAAAGAACAATTTGAGAAAAAATATCGTTCCCCGCAGTGAGTAGTAGGGTCTGGAATTATTGTGGAAACAGGTTCAACCGAGACATTGGATGTTTATTTGGATAGAAATTCTTCATTGATTTGGGGCAGTGCTGGGGGATCATTGGGTTTTATATTTCTGCAGATACTAGGGGCCTCAGTTGTACCTGCCATTTGTTACCTGCCAGATGATCCTCTGTTTCCATTAATCCTTCTATCCTGAGTATTTAGCCTGTTGTAGAATACAATTTCATTTTATATTTGAGTATTTTTAATCCCCATTTTGCTTTAACTTTGATTTTTACCTTGCCATGTTCCTTTTTGGCACCTTTTCAGTTTGCTGGCATACTTCTTGATCTTGTCACCATCTTATCAATGAGCTTTCATGACTGAATAATTTATTTAGGTGTTGTTACGGAATATATTTCTCCTAAACCCTATTGATTGTGGTTTTAATCCTTTCCCTGCTGCTGCCTCTTGTTTCCCCAACTAATTTTCCTGACATTTATTCCTGTTCCTTTAGAAGTCAGCCGATCTCCAAATTGTTACACAGGTTTTTGTCTTGCTTACCTTCTTTGCAATCATTAGTTCAAACCATGACTACTATAGTCTGTCACTGTTGCTCTATTTTCATTGATTGTGCATCTGTATCAGTCTACAGAGAGTGGATCAGTGATTACAACTGCATCGTGTCTAAGAGTAAACAGGGCAACTCTTCCACAATCAGAAAGCATCTCCTTGTCAACAGAGATTTCCCACTTTGCCCCTCAAATTCTTTGCCAATTTGGGGCAGTGTTGGAGGATCATTGGATTTTATACCTCTGCAGGTACCAGTTAACTCAGTCATTCTTCAGACCCAAATGTGGACAGAGTCATGATTCTGAGTGTAATACAGCAAGGGAAACAGACCCTTTGGCCCATGCTGACCATGGTTCCCACTCAGCTAGTTCTAATTGTCCACATTTGGTCCATATCCCTCTAAACCCTTCCCATCCATGTACTTATCCAAATGTTTTTAAAAAAAAAAAAAAAAATTATGTTGCTATTGTACCTGCCTCAACCACTGCCTCTGGCAGACCATTCCATTTACATGCCACTGAAGCAGTTACCCCTTAGGTCCTTCTTAAATCTTTACCCGCTCAACTTAGTGAAGTTTTCTAGTTTTCAATTCCCCATCCCTGGGAAAAAGACTATATGCATTCATCCTATCTATGTCCCTCATGATTTTATACAGCTCAATAGAGGTCCCCCCTCATTCTCCTATGTTCCAAGGAATAAAGTCCTGTCCTGGCCAACCTATCCCTATAACTCAGGCCTACGAGCCCTGGCAACATCTTGTAAAATTTCTTTGCACACCTTTCCAGTTTAACTATGTCTCTTCTATAAAGGAAGTGACCAAAACCATACAGTATTCCAAGTGTGGCCTCACCAATGACTTATACAACTGTAACAGTGTTCCAACTCCTATACTCAATGCTTCAACCAATGAAGGCCAGCATGCCAACTGCCTTCTTCACCACCATATCTGCCGGTGACACCACTTCAACAAACTATGTACTTGTATTCCTAGGCCCCTATGTTCCACAACACTCTTCAGGACCTTACCATTTACAAGTCCTACCTTGGTTTGATTTTCCATAATCAAGGGGTGCCCTACAGAGGTCTCTTGTACAGTTGTGATGGCTGCAGCAATGACTCCCAGTATTCCACTGTGATGACTCTCAGCTGCTCTGATTTGCTCACTTCATCAATTAAGTCAGTCATCATTGTCTAATCCTACCCTCATCCAGTTGTTTTCCCTGTGATGCTTGGGCACTGAGGCTAATTTTCACTTCCCAACTGCCATATCAGTAAAAGGTGGGAGATTATCAGTCACGCTCTTGGAGGTTGTCACTTTTTTAATTAGATTATTTCTAAATTTATTCAGAATTATTACAGAGCAGGAGGCCATTCGACTCATTGCACCTGCCCTACTCCTATCCTCTATTGCCAATCTCCTGCTTTCTGCCCATTTCCCTGCCCACCATTTCTATCCAAATAACCATCCAGTGCCTCAGTGGAACTTGCCACCAACAAATTTCTAAGCAGTGCATTTCAGACCCTAACAACTCACTGTGGCAGGAGAGAAAGGTTTTTCTTCTCAAATTGTTCTTTCATGGGATGCGGCAATTGCTGGCATGGCCAGTGTTTGTTATCCATCAATTACCCTTTAACCGAGTGGTTTGCCAGACCATTTCAGAGGACAGTTAAGAGTCAGTCTCATTCCCATGGGTCTGCAGTCACATGGAGATTGGACCAGGTAATGGCTATTTAGATGGAGAAGGGCAGCAGATGTATGAGAACACCACCCCCTGCAAGTTCTCCTCTGAGCCAGTCACAAAACAAGAGCAGAAATTAGACCAGTCCATAGAGTCTGTGCCGCCATTCAATCATGGTGGATAAGTTTCTCAACCCCATTCTCTCACTTTCTCCCATAACCCTTGATAATCAAGAACCTATCTATCTCAGTCTTAAATGTACTTAATGACCTGCCCTCCACAGCCTTCTGTGGCAGTGAATTCCATAGATTCACCACTCTCTCTGGCTGAAAAAGTTTCTCCTTATCTCCGTTCTAAAAGATCTTCCTTTTACTCTAAGGCTGTGCCCTCGGGTCCTAGTCTCTCCTACCAATGGAAGGATCTTCCCAACATCCACTCTTCAGTATTCTGAAAATTAATTAGATTCCCCACCCCTCCCCCCACCTCCATCCTTCTAAACTCCATAGAGTATGGACCCAGAGTCCTGAAACATTCCTCATATTAAGCTTTTCATTCCTGGAACCATGCTCATGAACCTCCTCTGAACCTGCTCCAGGGCCAGTACATTTTTCCTGATTATATGGGACCCCAAACTGCATGCAGTACTCCCAAACGTGCCTGACCAGAGCCTTTGAGCCTCAGAAGTACATCCCTGCTATTCAAGTCCCCTCAAAATAAATGAGAGCATTGCATTTGCCTTCCTAACTACTGACTCAACCTGCAAGTTTACCTTAAGAGAATCCTGGGCTAGAACTCCCAAGTCCCTTTGCAATTCAGACCTCTGGTTTTCCACCTGCCCGCCCCCCTCCCCCCTTCAATTTAGAGATTAGTCCATGCCTCTATTCTTAGAAAAGTGCATGACCTCACACTTTCCCACATTGTACTCCATCTGCTACTTCTTGGCCCACTCTGCTAACCTGTCCAAGTCCTTCTGCAGCTTCCCCACCTAATCAATACTACCTGTCCCTCTACCTATCTTTGTATCATCTGCAAACTTAGCCAGAATGCCCTCAATTCCTGCATCTAGATCATTAATGTATAAAATGAAGTGTTGTGGTCCTAACACTGACCCTTGTGGAACACCACTTGTCACCAGCTGTCATTCTGAGAAAGACTCTTATCCCCCACTCATTGCTTTCTGCCAGGCACCCAATCTTCTATCCATGCTAGCATCTTGCCTCAAACACCATGGGCCCTTATCTTACTCAGCAGCCTCTTGTGCAGCACCTTGCCAAAGGCCTTCTGGATGTCCAGGTAGATAACATCCATTAGCTGTCCTTGGTCTCCCCTGCTCAATACCTCCTCAAAGAATTCTAGCAGATTTGTCAGGCATGACCTCCCCTTGATTAAACCATGCTGACTTTGTCCATTTTACTACGCACTTCCAAATATTTAGAAGTCTCATCCTTTACAATGGGCTCCAAAATCTTACCCAGGCCTGAGGTTAGGCTAATCGACCTGTAATTTTCCATCTTTTGCCTTACTCCTGTTTAAAAAGGAGTCATATTAGCAGTTTTCCAGACCACCAAGACCCTCCCGACTCCAGTGATTCCTGAAAAGATCACCACTAACACCTCCACTATATCTTCAGCTATCTCCTTCAGAACTCTGGGGTGCAGTCCATCTGGTCTGGGTGATGTATCCACCTTCAGGTCAGTTTTTCTGGCACCTTCTCTTTGGTGATTGCCACCATACTCAGCTCTGCCCCCTGCCTCAAATTTTTGGGATATACTCATGTCTTCCCCATGAAGACTGACAAAATACTTATTCAGTTCCTCAGCCATTTCCTTATTCCCCACTACTATCTCTCGCATCGTTTTTCAGCAGTCCAGTTTCCACTTTTGCCCTTTATATATCTGAAAGATCTAGTCTTCATTTATATTAATGGCTACCTTACCTTCATGTTTAATCTTCTCCCTCCTTATTTCTTTTTGCTGCCCTCTGTTGGTCTTTGTAGGCTTCCCAATCCTCTGGCTTCTCCACATTGTATACTTTCTCTTTTGTTTTTATGCTGTCCTTGACTTCCCTTGTCAGCCATGGTTGCCTCATCTTCCTTTAGCATACTGTCTCCCGAATTACTCCCAGAAACTCCTGCCATTGCTGTTCCACTGTCTTTCCTGCCAGGCTCCTCTCCCAGCCAATTCTGCCCAGCAGCTTTCTTTATTCAGCTGTAATAGCATTACTTCTGATTTTATCTTCTCCCTCTCAAACTTCAGAGTAAATTCAATCATATTATGATCACTACCTCCTAAGGGTTCCTTCACCTTAAGCTCCCTTATCAAGTCTGCCCCATTGCACACCACTAAATCCAATATTGCCTGTTCCCTAGTGGGCTCCATCACAAGCTGCTCCAAAAAGCCATCTCGTTGACATTCCACAAATTCCTTTTCTTGCAACGAATACCAACTTGATTTTCCCAGTCCACTTGAGTATTGAAATCCCCCATAATCACTAACTTGGGCTTCCTTACACATCTTTTCTATCTCCTGGTGTATCTGGTGCCTCAGCTCCTTACTCCTGTTTGGAGGCCTGTACATAATTCCCATTTTTTTTTTTTTTTTTTTTTTTTTTAAAAAACAACTTTGCAGTTCCTCAACTCTACCCAAGCAGATTGTACATCATCTGACCCCACTTCATTTCTTATTATTGATTTAATTTCATTTTTCACTAAGGCAACCCCACACCCTCTGCCCACCTGCCTATCTTTTCAGTAAGATGTATATCCTTGATTATTCAGCTCCCAATCCTGACCCCTTGCAGTCACATGATGCCCACCACATCATCCCTGCCAATTTTGATCTGCACCACAGGCTCACTTACTTTATTCCTTACACTGCCTGCAGTCAGATGTAACACCTTCAATCCTGTATTAACTGTCCCTCTCATTGTCATTCGTTTGTCCAGTGTGCCTGAAGTTTGATACTAACCCTTTCCAAACACTGCCCTATTTGGGCCTGTGCTGGAGATTTAAACAGAGTTCACCTTTCCTGTTAATTATTTAATATTTTTCCATGCAGTTGAATCCACCCCTACAGATGTTAACCTGCTGCTTATTTCCTACTGGGGTAAATTTTACCCTTCCCTTCTTCCTACTTTAAAGTCCTGTTGACCAGCTTATTTACCATTTTTACTAGAACATTGATCCCAGCTCAGTTCAGGTGTAGACCGTCCCAACAGAACAGATCCCTCCTGTTCCAATACTCACCATCCTGACTTGGAAATATATTGCCATCCCTTGACTGTTGCTATGTCAACATCATGGAATTGCACCCTTAAGGACATTGTAGGTCTACATGGACAGTAGCAGTTCATTAAGGCAGCTCACCACCACAAATCCACTTTACAATGCCCCAGAACACTAAGCCTTCCTTCTATTTTTAAACCAATCTTTCAGCCTTCTTTCTGACTCAGCACTGGTTCTGTTTAGTGACCATTCTGCTGTTAACTGTACAAAGCACTGTGGTATGAGGGGCTTTAGTTCATTGGTTTAATGAACAGCAACAATCTGGACCTGTTAACATCTGCCAAACCCACTGTCACGTGCACAATTCCATCATTTCATGACCACCTGAGCATTTACATCCCTGGCCCATGTAGTGAATGAAACCAAGAAAATCTAATCACACAGGAACAAGCTGCAAATCCAGCCTCCTTTGACTTCTATCAATCCCTGTTGCAACAACTGTTCTCTTACGTGTCTTATTTAACATTCCATTGGCATTGTTGTGAAATGCCAACCTTAAAATAAACTTTTACTTTAAACACTGACATTTTGCAGTGTGCTATTACCAAAGAGAGGAAGCTATAACCTCTCCTGGCAACTGCTTGTTTTCAAAAGGGCAGAGAGCTTACTTATGAGCATTTGATTTAGATTGAGAGAGAGGGTGACGGGGACAGAAAGAAAGGGAAAGCAGTTGGAAGGCATCTGCAGTAAGACTCTAATCTTTACCCTCTCCTGCTGTTCCTGAATGTGAGCTTGTCCTTCTATTAAAGAGGAATTTGCCTGAATCGACACACAATACCTCCAGCTCTACACCTTGTTACCTTCCCATCTCGCTGTTGCTGACAATTTTCCCTCTGCAGGCAAAAGCATTCCACAGCAATGTTGACCCAGGGTGCATTTACCTGGAAAGTAAAGATGGGAAAAGCTGGGGATTAAGATCACCACTTCTTCAGCATTGACCTTGATTCTCTAAATTATAGGGGAGTGGCCTGAAGACAGCTGTGAACAAAGCTGGAGGTGAATCAATTCAGTAAGGAGTCACACGTAGCAGATCCCCCAATTCCCCGATTCTGATAAAACCACACGACGTTTGAGAAAATGTAACACGAGACCAAAATAAAGAGAGAATAGAGGATGCTGGAATAGTAGAAACAAAAACAGAAGTTGCTGGAGAAACTCAGCACGTCTGGCAGCATTTATGGAAGAGAAGCAGTTAATATACTGCATCCAGTGACCCTTCTTCAGAAGAAAGTCAGAAGTCACATGGGCACCAGGTTATTGTCCAACAGGTTTGTTTAAAACCACAAGTTTTTGGAGCGCTGCTCTTTCATCAGGTGTAGTCACTTCAGCTAAGGAAGCAGCATCCTAGAAGCTTGGATTTTAAATAAACCTGTTGGATAATAACCTGGTGTCACATGACTTACCACGTCCACCCTGGTACATCACCAGCATCTCTACATCATGCCTTCATCAGTATGATGTTCAGTTCTGAAGGTGGTGACTGGATTCAAAATGTTAACACTACTTTCTCTCTACACAAGTATTACCAGACCCAGTGAGTTTTTCCAACAATTTATTTTCGTTTCATTCAAAAGAGTACATTGATATTAAAAAAAAACTCAAAATAAAATTAAATCAGGTTTGATTTGACCACTTTAAGACTCTTGCATCCTGTTCTAAGTGCCTTTATACAAAAAGATGCGGAGTTACTGAAGGAGAAAAAGACGAAAGTTACCAGCTAGGTGAGGGTTTTTAGTGCAGTTGGCTGGATGGCTGGTTTGCGATGCAGAATCATGTCAACAGCATGGGTTCAACTTCTACATTGGCTGAGGTTACCATGGAGGACTCTTTCCTCACTGGAGGTGTGGTGACCCCCAGGTTAAACCACCAATTGTCCTTTCTCTCTCTGTGACAGCAGTCCTCTGGAATATTGAGGACTTTACATTACCAATATTTATCAGGAAAGGAGTGATAAGCCGAAGTCTTTCTCCCTTGAAAATAGACCCCAAGGGCGACCTAATTGAGGCCTTTAAAGTGAGGAAAGGTTTTGATAGGGTATGCAAGAGGGAATGTTTCCTGTTGTGAAGGCTATGATAACCATGGAGACCAAAAACATTTAGAAACACATTTGAGACACAATCTTAACGGTCAGCCAGCAAGGAATTCACTTGAACCACACTCCAATTAGGCATTGGTGAGGCCACTAATGCATTTCCCCCTAGAACCAAGACCCCAGTGAAGACAGGGTTTTGCCAAGTGAAAGCTGTCATCCAATCAGAATGTGCAGTTGCACCAGAGAGGGCCATTACATCTGTCAACAGGAGTCTCAGAAAGGCAGAGGACTTGGGTCAGTGGGATCACAAGGTGGGGGGCAGTGGAAGTGAGGGAAGGTCATGGGCAGAGGGGATGAGGGGCATCAGAAGCATGGGCATGACTCCAAATGGAGCCCTTCCATTTCTGGTGCCCAGTCCTTGATAGTGAACTGAGGGCCTTTAAAAATCAAGAGACTCCCTCCCCTCCTTCTCTCTCCCACTCCAAAAGTGGCATCTCTCACTCATTACCCACATTGTGCAGTGAGAGACTTAACTTCACCCGGATCAATCTCAGAAGGAAGTGAGGCCCTGAGCTGGTTATAAATTGGCCAACTGGCCACATTGGGCAACAAAGTTGGAAGATTGACCAGGGTCTTCCCTATCCAGAACTATTTTCAGGTGTGGCTCCACCTTGTCTACAGGCCTTTCTACATCCAAGTCCATCACCTAGACAGAGTTTACCCTTGAACTTCAAGCACTAAGAATTACAAGTTATGATTTCACTTTAGTGGTAATAAATGTCTCAAAAACACTAGTGACAAAACACCATGTTGCCTTTGTAAGCAATTTGTACTTTAAATGAGAGAGAGAGAGAGAGAGAGAGAGAGAGAGAGAGAGAGAGAGAGAG
>NC_063370.1:933543-965101 GCF_021869965.1 Rhincodon typus
GAGAGAGAGAGAGAGAGAGAGAGAGAGAGAGAGAGAGAGAGAGAGAGGAATACTCCCCTTTCATTTATTTTACTGTTCTAATTATCTCTCCAACCAAACCCACGACCACTTGATGGAGAAGGACGAGGGCAGCAGATACATGGGAACACCACCACCCCATACAAGTTCCCCTCCAAGCCAGTCACTCATTCTGACTTGGAAATATATTGCCATTCCTTCAACAGGGTTAGGAGTTGAGGACTACAAAGAGCAAGAGAGAAGGAGGCTTGGGCATAGCCACGTGATCTTATAGATCAATGAGGGACTGAATGGCCTACTCCTAGTTCTTTGTTTTGATGAAGTTTCTTGACTATGATTTAAGGCTTGACTGAAGTGGCACAACACAATCTGGGATACAGTACCTCCTTTTCCCCCCCTGACAGTGATGAGGGAAAGGAATCACTGTCTTGTATTTCACTACAACGCACCAAAACAAAAAAGGACATATCCATTACACAATATTGTAAGTCATTCAAACGGAAGCTGATCAATTATTGCATCCTTTTCCACTTGTTATTTCTTGGACCAAGTATTATACCAAGGTCCCTTCTGCCTTTCGGAAGACAAACTGACATTTTGACAGAGATAGTAGGAACTGCAGATGCTGGAAAATCTAAGATAAGGTGTAGAGCTGGACGAACACAGCAGACCAAGCAAGTGTATTTGTTACTCCTGATGCCTTGGACAACTTTCCATCCTTTCAATATCACTGAAACAGAAGAAGGTCCCATTGCAGCCTGTGGGATCTTGCTGTGCAGTAGTTAGCCATAAAACAGCAGCTGTTCCCTAACCAGAATGTCTGGACATCCTTGATTAGGCACATGCATGGAAGTTCTTCCTTTCAGAGAGTGAAAGGAGAAAATGGAGCAAGGTGGGATGGTGGGGGTAGGTTTCAGAGGAGAATGTGAGGGGGAAGGGACAGTTTCTCCTCCTCCTAGGGCCCTGGCTTTCACCAAGCTAGAATTAGCTAGTATGAGTTAGTGTAATAGGGTATCTACTCACCACATAAGCCAAAAGGAAATTATCTAAATTTTAAATGGGTTCTGTCACTTTTAATTAACACAAGTGACAGAGCATTTTATTACGGTGGATAGAAATGAATAGTTCTCAATCCAGTAAAAGCATGTAGCTTAGCCAGTTTAAAGATTTTGCATTTGCCACTCGTTAGTAAAAATTAAAGACTTTAAGGGTGCATTTTGGCACCAATTGTACTTCTGCAGATTATCTGATCGTTATCTCCACGTCTCCCAGCCACTAAAGGCTGGGTCTAGCTGGATGCCTCCACATGCTCGATCCTGTCAGAGCCCACACACTCTGGGTCCTGTGTCTCCTCAGTTTGACACCTGTGAAAGTGTAAGCAGTTTGCAGCGTGGAGTTTTAAACACTGATCTTGTCAATCATTGTCCTCACACTTTGACCAAAGCTTCCAACTGATTATTTCAGCGTATGTTTGTGATGCTGGTTGTGGAAGCCTAACACCAACAGGCAAATAAACCACCCAGGGCGAAAGTTAATTTACATTAAACTCCATCTGTGGCACTGACCAACGGTTTGTAAAAGTGGTTTAAGACCAACTCAATTTTCTGTTTGAAATCATGACTCAATGCCTGGAATCAGGTTTTATACTTTGAATTCTATTGGTGACAGAGCCCAGAGAACTGTGGATGTCTTCACCACAGCTACAGTGTGAGGCCTGCTAAGAAAGTCTTTTATAGTCATTCGTACAGAATGGAAACAGACCCTTTGGTCCAACCTGTCTATGCTGACCATAAGCCCAAACTAGTCCACTTCCTGAGCTTAGCCCGTATCCCTCCAAACCTTACTTATTCATGTACTTATCCAAATGCCTTTTAAACACTAACTGTACCTGCATCCATCACTTTCTCTGGAAGTTCATTGCACACATCACCTACTGTAAGATATGCCCCTCCTGTTGTTTTTAAAGTCTTTCTCCTTTCATCCTAAAAGTATGCTCCCTAGTCTTGAAATCCCCCACCCTATGGGAAGAGATACCTGCCACTGACTTTATCTATACTCCTTACAATTTTATAACACTCAATAAGGTCACCCCTCAACCTCCTAAGCTCCGATGAAAAAAGTCCCAACCCAACCATCTTGACGGTCTCAAATGGTCAGTTCCAAACAAAGTTGCCATTTCTCTCCAGAAGGATTGAGAGTCCCAGCGCGTTCTAGCCCATGGTCCAAACAGCCCATCACCATGTGAGAGATAGTAGGAACTGCCGATGGAGTCTGAGATAACAGCGAAGAGCTGGATGAACACAGCAGGCCAGGCAGCATCAGAGGAGCAGGAAAGCTGACGTTTCAGATCTGGACCCTTCTTCAGAAATGGGGGAGAAGAAAGGGGGCTCTGGAATAGAGAGGAGGAGGCAATGATAGAAGGTGGATAGAGGAGCAGATAGGTGGAGAGAAGACAGAAAGGTCAAGGAGGCAGGGATGAGGGTGGCTGGTCTTGAGAGGAGGTCAGGGATGGAAGATTTTGAAGCTTGTGAAGTCCACTGAGACCATTGGGCTGCAGGGTTCCCAAGCGGGATATGAGGTGCTGTTCCTACAACCTTCGGGTGGCATCATTGTGGCACTGGAGGCGGCCCAGGATGGACATGTCATCCAAGGGTAAGGGGGGTGGAGTTGAAGTGGTTCGCGGCTGGGAGGCGTTGTCGTTTGTCACAAACCGAGCATAGGTGCTCCACAAAGCGGTCTCCAAGCCCCCGCTTGGTTCCCCAATGTAGAGGAGGCCACATTGGGAACAGTGGATACAATATACCACATCAGTGGACGTGCAGGTGAACATCTGTTTGATGTGGAAGGTTTTCTTGGGGCCTGGGATGGGACTGAGGGGGGAGGTGTAGGGGCAGGTGTGGCACTTCTGGCGGTTGCAGGGAAAGGTGCCGGGCCCAGTAGGGAGTGTGGAGCAGACGAGGGAGTTGCGGAGAGAGCGGTCCCTCCGGAAGGCACATAGGGGTGGGGAGGGAAATACATCCTTTGTAGTGGGGTCAGATTGCAGGTGGCAGAAGTGACAGAGAATGATATGTTGGATACGGAGGTTAATGGTGTGATATGAAAGGACAAGGGTGATTCTGTCTTTGTTATTGCGGGAAGTGGGTGTGAGGGCTGAGGTGCGGGAAACGCAAAGGATGTGGTCGAGGGCATTTTCAACCACTGGAGACTGCAGATGGGGATGGAGCAGCTCCAAAATGAAGTCTTTACTGATCCCAGCCAACCGCCTGCCTGAGATGCTAATGAGACCAGGTGGGAAGCAATGTCACTTGATTGTAGCCTCTCACAGCCCTGTGGCAAGATGAAGTTGCAATAATATGTTTCATAAAGAAAGTTAATGTTTCAGTTGCCTCAACACACCTTACAATGCTCCTCAGCAGCACAGGGCCACTGAGAATATGATAGAAGAGCAAGGGAGAAAGGATAGGGGAGAGAAAGTGGGGCCATTAACTTCTACATAATCTATTAAGACTTCCTCTTGTATACAGGTGAGTCATAAGACAAGTTTGGATAATTTAGCTACAGGTTGTTCATTTCTGACACTGCTTTCAGCCATTAGAACATCAAACAGTACAGGCCCTTCGGCCCATGATGTTATGCTGACCTATTATCCTACTAAGATCAATCTACCCTGCATAACCTACGTTTTACTATCCTCCATGTGCCTAAAAGTTGCTTAAAAAGTCTCTAAAGCATCTGATTAACATAGTTATTTCTAAGTGTTTACAATGAGTCATCCAGTTGTCAGCTGTTTTATTGACTTTCCTTCTCCAGTCCCAGTATTTGTTGTTTTCTTCACTAGGGCCAGTTTCATTGCTACTATTTGATTAATCTTCAACCACCTCAAACCAACAGCTTCAAAAACTTGTAAAAAAATGGTAGGTGAATGGCAGTGGGTATAATCCTGAACTGTCTCACAGCTGCAGCTTTCAAGCTTTGTTTTAAATTGTTCATTTGAACTAGAGATAAAAATGACAGGGTTGAATAAATCACTCAACTGTTACTTCCCATTATGGGGATTCAGCAAGATCAAAGCTGTTTCAGTTAACGTGGGAAAACAAATTTCCATAAATTTATGTTAATCAGATTGTGCAGATTAATAAATTTATGGAAAAGCAAAACATGAGATCCTGGAAACCTGATATAAAAATAAGTGGCATATCTAAGCAAGATGCTCAGTTATAGATATAGCACAGATAGGATGGACTGAATGGCCTTTTTCCATTCTGCACTTATTCCATGATTCAAGAGGCAATTAATCTGACAATTTAAATTGGCCTTTCTCTCTACAAATGCTGTTCAGTTAAGCAATGTAATTATCTTTTGTTTCTGATGTTGGAATCTTGGCTATTTCTTCTATCTATTCCAAGCATTGCGACGAGTCAGATGTAAACCGAGTCAGATGTATAGCATGGAAACAAACCCTTTGGCCCAATTCATCCAGGCTGGCCAGATATCTTAAGTTAACCTTGTCCCATATTCCTCTAAATCCTTCCTATTCATATACCCACCCAGATGCCTTTTAAATGTTGTATTTATACCAGCTTCTGCCACTTCCACTGGCTGCTCATTCCATACATGCACCACCCTCAGTTTAAAAAAAAAGTTGCCCACTAGGCCCCATTTAAATTTTTCACCTCTTACCTTAAACCTATGCCCCTCTAGTTTTGGGCTCCCCTATCCTGGGAAAGAGACCTTGCCTATTCACCCTATGCATGCCCCTCATGATTTTATAAACCTCCATAAGGTCACCCCTCAGCCTCCAATGCTCTAGGAAAAATAGCCCTAATGTATTCAGCCTCTCCCTAGAGCTCAATCCCTCCAACTCTGGCAACATCCTTGTAGATCTTTTCTGAACCCTTACAAGGATGGTTGTGAGCCTTGAAGTGACTAGACTATCCTCTAGTAGACTAGAATTGAACACAGTATTCCAAAAGTGGCCTAACCAATGTCCTGTACATCCACAACATGACCTCCCAACTCCTATACTCGATGCACTGACCAATAAAGGCAAGCGTACCAAACACCTTCACTATCCTATCTACCTGCAACTCTACTTTCAAGGAACTATAAACCTGCATTCCAAGGTCTTTGTTCAGAAACACTCCCCAGGATCTTACCATTAAGTCCTGGCCCAATTTGCCTTTCCAAAATGCAGCATCTCAGTTACCTAAATTCATCTCCATCTGCCACTCCTCAACCCATCAGATCAAGATCCTATTGTAGCATGAGGTAACCTTCTTTGCTGTCCACTTCACTTCCAACTTTGGTGTCATCTGCAGACTTAAGTATACCTATGTTCACATTCAAGTAAATTTCATATAAATGACAAAAAGCAGCAGAGCCAGCACCAATCCTGGTGGCACATTGTTGGTCATGGGCCTCCAGTCTGAAAAGCAACCCTCTACCACCATCCTGTCTTCTACTTTTGATCTAGCTCTATATTCAAATGACTAGTTCACCCTGTATTCCATTTGACTTTACCTTGTTAATCAGGTTATCCCACATTTGTCTTGTAATATTTTAGTTTTATCATCATTTCCCAGGTGTAATCATGACACCCTTCATTCTCACAGTAGTGCTCTGCAGGGAACAATATCAATATTCAGAAGTGAGTGAAACAGGGATTCAGATTAGGAAGAGATAGTAGGAACTGCAGATGCTGGAGAATCTGAGATAACAAGGTGTAGAGCTGGATGAACACAGCAGGCCAAGAAGAAGGGTCTAGGCCCGAAACATCAGCCTTCCTGCTCCTCTGATGCTGCTTGGCCTGCTGTATTCATCCAGCTCTACACCTTGTTATCTCAGATTAGGAATATGGGATTAAGGTATCAGTTTAGAGAGAGTCATAGACCTTTACAGCATAGAAACACACCTTTCAGCCCGACTTGTTCATGCCATACAGTTAATCTAGTTCCATTTGCCTGTGTTTGATTCATATCCCTCCATACCTATCCGTGTACTGGTCCAAATGTTTCTTAAATGAAAAACTTGAACTTGTGTCTGCCACTACTTTTGGCAGCCTGTTTCAGACACTCACCACCCTACATAAAAAAAAAGAAACTGCTCCTTTGCACCCTTTGTTTCTCTCCCTCTCACCTTAAACATATGCCTTCTAGTTTTAGGCTCCCCCTACCCTGGGGAAAAGCTGCATTATCTATGCCTCATGATTTTATTGACCTCTATACAGTCACCCCTCAGTCTCCTGCACGAGGGGAAAGAGTCCCAGGCTATCAAGGCTCTCCTTATAATGCTAAACTTCTAGTTCAGATAGCATCCTATAAGTCCTTTCTGCACCCTTTCTAGTTTAATTATATAACTTCTGGAGTGCAGTGACCAGAACTGCACACTACTCCAAATGTGGCCTCACCAACGTCTTGTTCACTGCTAAAAAACTCCATTGAAACAAATAATTTGAAGAATTAAGGCCTCACCATTAGAAAGGCTAGAAACTCAGATGAGAAGCAGACTTCATGCAGAGATAAGATTTAAATACGTAGATGAGCATCCGAGGTAAGCTATGACCTCAACTACCAGGTCAGAGCCTGTTAGCTTGGAGTGTTGACCTGTCACCTCACTATTGTGTACAGAGTATTAATGTGATTTAACAGTGCCCTACATGCCTGGCTTGAACTGGTAATAAACAACTCGCATATCCATAAGGGGAAGCTAGTAACCTAGTTGAGGTCACTAGACTACACTGGAACCCCAGGCTAATAACCTGCAGAGATTATTTTGAATTGCAACAATGCAGTTTTGAATTCAATTTTTTTTTTAAATCTGGAGACACTAGTCAAATGGAAACCATGTGACTTTTGCCAATTGTTGCTAAAACCCATACTACCTCAGTAACATCCTTTAGGGAAGGAAATCTGCCATCCTTACTTGGCCTGGCCTACATGCGACTCCAGACCCACAGCAATGTGGTTGAGTTTTAGCTGTCCTTTAGGACATAAAGTAGTGTCCATATCCCATAAACAAATAAATGAAGCACAATTCAGTGCTTCTGTTCCTAATGAGAAGGTTGTACATCTCATGCTCAGATCTAAACTGGTCAGTGCAGAGTAACAATGCATTAGAAAACCAATTCACATCATCAAGTTGGATGTACTGTTAACAGTTAGACTAATGAGAGGAACTCCCTACTTCTCCAGCAGTCCTGGTTAAAGCCTAAACCCTTATCTGAAGCATAAGAAACCAGCTTGAAGCTCAGGCAGAAATTTTAGAAACCCGGAGAGCAGCCAAATAAGCAATTGTTTTGTCTGTACATGACCCAGTTATGCTGTTAATGCTTACAGGAATAGATACAAGCTGACGTGATCAGCAAATCCCTCAAGATGCAACATTCCCTAGAATACAGAGGCAGGAAGAGCTGCTTCTCTGGGAGCAGGCAAGCTTTCTAATTAGGAATATAAAAATGGACAATTGTTCTTGTGTTATTGAAGGGATCTCAAAGCATGGCCTTATAGGCTATCACTATTCCCTCTTCCTATAAAGTGGGGGCTTGGATTTATGGCCCCTATTCACAGATCTCAATATTCACTTCTGAAACTTCAGTGTGTAAAATACTGATTTGCAAGTGGGCCTTAAACCCATGGTCTATGAGGAATAAGGTGGTCAAAGTGAGTATCAGAGTAATAGAATAGTGTTACACAGAAGGTGCAGATTAAAAAAACAACTTTAATTTATGAGAGGTCTGTTCAGAAGTCTGATAACAGCAGGGAAGAAGCTGTTCTTCAATCTATTGATACAGATATTCAAACTTTTATATCTTGTGCCCCATGGAAAAGGTTGGGCAAATGTATAACTGGGATGGGAGAGGTTTTTGATTATTGTTGCTGCTTTCCTGAGACAGTGGGAAGCATAGATGGAGTCAATGGAAGGAAGTTTTCATGATGGACCGGGCTGCGTTCACAACACTAATTTCTTGTTGTCTTGGGTAGACCAGTTGCCATACCACACTGATGCATTTGGACAGAATGCTTTCTATGGTGTACAAAAATTGTTATGAGTCATTGTGGATATGCCAAATTTGCTTAGCCTCCTGAGGAAGTAGAGGCGTTGGTGTGCTTTCTTGACTGTAGCACTGATGTGGATGGACCAGGACAGATTGTTGGTGATATTTACTCCTAGGAAATTGAAGCTGTTTACCATTTCCACCTCAGCATCATTGATACAGAATTGGGTTTGTCCTCCACTCTGCTTCCTGAGGTCATCGACCAGCTCATGCATTTTGCTGATATTAAGAGAGGCTGCTGTCTCTACGCCATGCCACAAAGCTGTCTCTGCTGTACTGTCTTGTTATTGTTTAGGATCTAACTCACTATGGTGGGGTCATCAGCAACTTTGTACTTGGAGCGAGAGGTGAATTTGGCCACAGTCAGGAGTATAGTGAGAGGCTGAGTACACAGCTTTGTGGGGCACCAGTGTCTAGGATTATTGTGGAGGTAGTGTTGTCACCTATCCTGTTTGGATACAGGAATATCTCACTAATGTCTGCAGTTGGTGACAGATTGCTACTTTTGCAGCCAGGGAGGGGGGGGGAAACCTGGACAGTGACTTGATATGAAAATCTGACCAGTAACTACCATTTATAGCTCAGCAGCATTTTCTCTGGGCTTTCATGCCAGCCAGTGTTCCCCAAGATTGCAAGGCATGGTTCATTGGCAGTGACTGCCTACCACAGAGATTGCTATCAGCATGGCACCAGCCTCACATCAGAGCACTTGGAAGGTCAGTTATTCTAGAGTTCACCACCTCAGTACTGCACAAATACCTTACATTACAGTGCCAGTGCTGACAGGCACCTAGCTCAAGCATGGGAACAGGCTGAAACTCAGGACTTTCCACTTGTTTTCCACCCCCACAACATCTCTGCCTTGCATTGCAGACAGAAAAAGTTATGCAGCTTGGCATGTTTGCCAGCCCTAAGCAGTCAAGGGTAACCATGACCAGTTAGAAGCTGGCCTATCCTCAGTCAGGAAAGGTGGCAAGGTGTACCAACCAAGCGAGAAGACAAAACACAGATCAGAAGTGGTTAGTAGTGGGTGGAAAGCGGAATGGGCTAGATCAGATGGTGCTGCATGAGAAGTGGACACAGTATTAGCAGTGTTAGTGTGAGGTATCAGAATCCCTACAGTGCAGGTAGAGGCCACCAACTCTCCAAAGAGCATCCCACCCTGTCCCTTTAACCCTGCATTTCCCATGGCTAACCCACCTAGCCTGCACATCCCAAGGACACTATGGGCAATTTAGCATGGCCAATCTGCCTAACCTGCACATCTTTGGACTGGAGGAAGAAACCCACACAGACACAGGGAGGATGTGTAAACACCACACCAACAGTGACTAAGGGTGGAATTGAACCCAGATCCCTGATGTTGTGAGGCAGCAGTGTCAACAACTGAGCCATCATACCTCCCATAGCAGAGACACAATGGTAGCATTTACCCTGTCAAGTGCAGTCAGTCATTAACCTTCTTGTAGCTGTATTTCCCTGGACAACTCACTGACCCAGGGGTGTGGGTGGAAAAAGCATTATTGGAGACTAGACAGCCAACATTTGACATTGAGTGACAAGGTCTTCGCTATGGTATCATCCATGTAAACAGCTTAAAATGACAGCCTGAATAAGCATTTCTCCACCAAGCACAGGAGACTACAAGAACAGTACCATGCATGGGGAAACCCTCCATGAAACACTCCAAGATTAACCCTTAACCAATTTTTGGTAAGATTCAGCCCAATGTTTCTTAGAACTCAAGCATCCTGAAGTACTTACACCCTTTTTTTGTCAGCCCTGAGACTGTTACATTGTGGGAAAAAACATAAGCTAAATGCAAGCACACTCAAACTACAATGTGATAACAAACAAACATTATCTCAAATGATTGAGAAACATATTGGCCAGGACACTGCAGATACTCCTGCTGCTCTTCAAAAAGTAAAAAAACAATAGTGCCTTGGAAGCTTTCTACCTACTCAAGAGGCTTGATAAACCTCAGTTAAAATCCTCCTCCAAAAACCATGCCCTTTGACAATACAGCACTCACTTCAATACTGGAGTGTGTAAACTGAAGCTCCACACCTACAGGCTACTCATCTGTCAACACTGCAATTAAATTATTGCCACTAATGGATTTATCTAGCTCCTGAGTCAAATTCATAGGAACAGCACAGAAACACTCACTTTGTCCTTGCATATGTCCTGCTCCCCTCAAAGGATATAAATATCCACATAGACCCTTTGAATGTTTTTCATAATTCTTCAGCAATGCTGCTTGATGGCTGTGGGTTAAAATCCCAAGTGCATTAACCTCATGTGACACCTAGTTTAAATGCTCCTCTTAATAGATGGTAACATCAAACCTGAGCCAATAAAACTGCTGCAAAATCATAGCACAGCTGCCCATAGGGAGCAAGCATCCAATTATAGAGAGGTCATGTCAAACTAGGGGCTGGTTTAAGTATATTTACCTGCACACTTCAGTTCCAACACTGCTGTGTATTGTAACAGGGAGTCTAACTATAAAACACAAGGTTAAAAGAAAGTTTTCAACAGTTATATTGCTATCCTTTGAACACAACCAGTAATTTTATTAGAAAGGCTCTTAACTCAATGGTCCCTCAACCTGTGGCAACTTTTTGATGCAGCATTTATTTTTTTTTATTCATTTTGTGTGATGTGGGCATCGCTGGCTAGCCAGCATTTCTTGCCCATCCCTAGTTGCCCTTGAGAAGGTAGTGGTGAGCTGCCGAATTGAACCGCTGCAATCCTCCTGGTGTGGGTTGACCCACAATGCTATTAGAGAGGCAATTCCAGGTTTTTGATCCAGTGACAGTGGGGTTCAGGTGGCTTTCTTAGATTGAACATTTTGAAGCTACCTTTTCACCTCTGGACCTGACCCCAGGCTCAGGGAATGAAAGTCTTGTCTCTGATACTAGGGGTCTTGCTTGGAACCACATAATCATGGCCCAACTTAACATACAACTGTCACTAATTTATAATATATTCTTCTGAAATTATTGTCTTAAATGAAGCAGACTCCCTAATCTGTATTCAGTACCATAACAGGACACATTACTCCTGTTACTATGTTAATGCTGGTCTGCACAGCCCAGCTGGGGGAAGGACAAGCTATAGTGCAGTAGTGAAAGGTAAAGACACCATTGTCCCACTCTCTCATTAGAGAGAGAGAGAGAGAGAGAGACGGCCAGTTTTTGTTTAACCTGAGGGTCACCACGCCTCAGGCGAGGGGAGAGATTGAAAAGCAGAGTCCTTCATGGTAACCGCAGTCAGTGCAGGAATAGAGCCCATGCTCTTGGTGTCAATGTGCATCACAAACCTGCCACTCAAGCTGACTGAGCCCTGGTACAGCAGTCATACTGCACTCTGGGCCCTTTTAGGACAAAGATGAAGAGTAATGTAAGCCTGTGGAATTCTTTGGCGCAGAAAGTGGTTGAGAGCAAAATATCAAAGACTTTCAGGAAAGATGTGTAACAGACTGTGGGAGTCCCTATGCTGGTCATTACAAAGAACCCAACTTTCCCTCAAAGCTGCGCGGTCACATAGCCACTCAGAGGTTCTGATCACATTAACTGGTCATGCCAGTGCATTGACTTCCAGTTACAGAGGTCACTGCCGCACACAGGACAAAGAGGTCCCAAAAAGGAAATGTAACCAGAAGCCTTTTCTGGAACAAAAACAGAAATCGCCAGAAAAGTTCACCAGGTCTGGTAGCATCGGTGGAGAGAAATCAGCGTTAATGTTTCAGATCGGTGACCCTTCCTCAGAAGCCCTTTCTGGACTCAGTTTTTGGTTTCAACATTTTGGTTTACACCTAGAAAGTCTAAGACAAAGGGAAAAAAAATCAAATTATCAACTGTGAGGTGGTCTCTTTTTCTCTCTCAGTTGAAGAATTTGAGAAACTGATAAAGTTTGCATGCCTCAGTATTTTGATTATCCTGTAAATTCTGAAAAGCTGAACTGTGACAATTGCCTAAAGACATTGATCCAGTTTGATTTTTCTTCTAACTAAAGCCTTGCTTGGAAAATCTTCCATTGGCCTACATATATCACTAATTTGATTTTGTCAACAAGAAACTCAGTGGATTGTGACAATACGTTAAATTATATCCTCTGTATATCAGACTATTAGGCTAACAAATTGTTAATTTATTATCTCTGCAGAGATTTTGGTGTCTTTTGTGTTGTGCAAGGGTGTACCTGCTTTGGGATTAAAAGTGAATGTGGATCTAATTATATCTTTGAGTTAATCAGTCTTGACACTTCTTTTCTGAGTAAGTTTTGCTTTATAATAAATGAATTAATTTTGAGTTTGTTGAAGACGTCTGGTTACAGAGTCAAAGGGAAACAATTGGCAATTGAATCAAAACAATTCATGGTGTAATAGGACTTAATTATCAGTGCATTTCTCCTATCTTGTAATACACTTTTAAAACTAATTTACCAGTGGAAGGGCTGGTAATTTAATCTAGAGTTCCTGTGGATTTTTCCACTTTCCCTCAGCCAGTTAAGTGAGGATACCCTCACCTAGCTCAATCCAATCAGTTTAATCCAATGCAAAATATTCTCAGCACTCTGTTCCTTGTTGATACAGAGTGACTCCCAATCCCCAAATGCCTACAATTTGAACATCACGATTTTGTGTTAAATCCATTGTTTTTTTCATTTTATTATAACCCTCTCAAACCCAACAATTTCCCCGGCCAGTGTGTTTTAAAATATGGACCACATGAGTATGCCATTAGATCCTTACCTGCCAAGATTGACCCACTATGTCCTTAAGAAACACCAACTCTCTCCAGCTCTCTTTCCTTCTTTGAGATCTTCTTAACCTCTATTTATTTGTTGTCTCTTTCTAATATCTCCTCTTAGACTCAACTGCCACTGGACTTATTTCTGATTGTAATTCTACAAAGTCCCTCCAATGGAGACACAATGCAAATACTCATTAGTGCCACTGTTTTGGTTCCAAATTTCGAGTAAAATTTACTCCTCAATAAACGTCACGTCTTTTTAGCCTCATATGCTTATGCAATCATGGCAAAAAATACATATTTTAAAAAGAACTGGAAATGATGTGATAAGTGTTTAGTCATAAATTATTGGCAAAGATGTACAGAAAAGCTCTGTGGATTTATTACTGTGTGTCAGAAAGCATTTGCTGCAGAGAAAAGCTGGTGATTTATAATTTAAAATATTCTGCTTTATATTTTTAGCCAAACCTTTCCCTTCCTCTTTTAAAACTATGAATCCAAACTGGATTAGGGTTCCAACACAGGTGTAATAGTGGCTCAGCGGTTAGCACATCTGCCTCACAGCACTGGGGACTCTGGTTCCATTCCACCCTCGGGCGACTGTCTGCATGGTGTTCTCCCCGTATCTGCATGGATTTCCTCTGGGTGCTCCAGTTTCCTCCTACTGTCTAAAGATGTGCAGGTTAGGGTGGATTGGCCATGCTAAATGTAGGGATAGGGTGGCAGCCTTGGTCTAATTCGGATGCTCTTTGGAGGGTTGGCATGGACTCCTTGGGCCAAATGGCTTGCTTCCACACTGTAGGGATTCCAGTAACCTTTTTCCAAATGACCCTAAGACCAATGGCTGGCACTAGTCCACAACAATTAATTAACCGGTGGCTTTAAACACAGACCCCCATTTGACAACTAAGCATTAGACCATGCTATAAATTGAGAGCAAAACTACAAGGGGAAGTGGTGCTGGCTCAGCTCCAAATCTGCGCAACAGCTTTGTAGGGTAGACAAGAGAACACAAGTTCATCTTCTCCACATTCTATCATCCTGGAAGCTGCATGGTGCAATGATAATGGAGTTCATCCTCCATCAATTTGTGTAGAACTGATACAGACATGAAACCTCAAGATGCAGAGAGCTTTGTTCAGATATTCATATGTCTCCAAAGTTAAAGGCTCTGATCCATCCTGCTTGTCCCTTTCAAATGCAATGAGCAAGTTAGACAAAGGAGAGCCAGTGGACATGGTCTATTTGGATTTCCAGAAGGCCTTTGACAGAGTGCCACACATGAGGCTGATAAATAAAATAAAAGCCCATGGTATTTTTTTTCTTTATTCGTTCACAGGATGAGGGCATTGCTGGCTAGACAGCATTCATTGCCCATCCCTAATTGCCCAGAAGGCAGTTAAGAGTCAACCACATTGCTGTGGGTCTGGAGTCACATGTAGGCCAGACCAGGTAAAGATGGCAGTTTCCTTCCCTAAAGGGCATTAGTGAATCAGATGGGTTTTTCCGATAATCGACAATGGTTTCATGGTCATCATTAGATTCTTAATTCCAGATATTTGTTGAATTCAAATTCCACCATCTGCCATAGCGGTATTCAAACCTGGGTCTCAGAACATTATCTGGGTCTCTGCATTAACAGTCCAGCGATAATACCACTGGGCCATC
Organism: Rhincodon typus; assembly: GCF_021869965.1. NCBI lineage: Eukaryota > Metazoa > Chordata > Chondrichthyes > Orectolobiformes > Rhincodontidae > Rhincodon > Rhincodon typus. Next base: position 948,046 of record NC_063370.1, read on the forward strand.
GCCTTCCCGAATTAGGGGTAAGGTACTGACATGGATAGAGGTTTGGCTTTGGCTGACTGGCAGAAGGCCGAGAGTGGGGATAAAGGGGTATTTCTCAGGATGGCAGCTGGTGACTAGTGGAGTTCCTCAAGGAATTGTGTTGGGACCACAACTGTTCACATTATACATTAACGATCTGGACGAAGGAACTGAGGGCATTGCTGCTAAATTTGCAGATGAGACAATGATAGTTGAAGGAACAGGTAGTGTTGAGGAGGCAGGGAGGCTGCAAGAGGAGTTGGATAGGCTGGAAGAATGGTCAAAGAAGTGACAGAAGGAACACAATGTCGGACAGTGTAAGATTATGTACTTTGGTGGGAAGAATAGGAGCATAAACTATTTTCAAAATAGGGAAAGGCTTTGGAAATCTGCAGCACAAAGGGACTTGGAGTCCTAGTTCAGGATTCTCTTAAGATTAACATGCAGTTCAGTTGGCAGTTAAAAAAGCAAATGCATTGTTGTCATTCGTTTCAAGAGGGTGAGAATACCAGAGGAGGGATCTAACGCTGAAGCTGCATAAGGCTGTGGTCAGACTGTATTTGGAATATTGTGAACAGTTTTGGGCCCTATATCTAAGGAAAGATGTGCTAGAGTTGTAGAGGATCCAGAGAAGGTTCACAATAAACCCAATGATGGAGGTCTTTTCATATGAGGAGTGGTTGAGGACTCTGGTTCGATACTCAATGTTGTTTAGAAAGACGAGGCGGGATCTCATTGAAACATATATCACAGTTTAGGACCAAGCGACACAATCTCAGAGTAAAGGGATGACCCTTTAGAACTTATATGAGAAGGAATTTCTTCAGCCAGAGGGGGGTGAATCTGTGGAACTCATTGTTGCTGAGGGCTGTGGAGGCCAAGTTATTGAGTGCTGTCTTTCACAACCCAACAGGCTATCAGCTCTCATATGTTGGGAAAGATAACATGGGTTAGATATCAGTGGGATTGATAACCATAAGATGTAGGAGAAGGCATAGACCATTCAGCCCATTTTTCTGTTGCACCATTCAATCAGATCATGGCTGATCTGATCATCTTCAACTCCACTTTTCATAAGATCATAATAAATAATAATAGGAGTAGGCCATTCAGCCCCTTGAGCCTATTCCATTGTTCAAAAGGATCATGGCTGATTTGACATTCATCATGTCCACTTTCCTGCCATTTTCCCATAATTCTTGCTTCCCAACTGATCAAGAATCTACCTATCTCAGCCTTTAATATACACAAGGACACTGCCCCCATATCTCTCTGTGGCAAGGTGTTCCAAAGACACACAATCCTCTGAGAGAAGAAATTCCTCTTTGTCTCAGTTTTAAATTGGTTCCCCTTTATTCTGAGACTATGCCCTCTGGCCTATGAGGGGAAACATTCTTTCAGTGTTGACCCAGTCAAGCCTCTTAAGAATCCTATCTGTTTCAATGAGATCACCTCTCATTCTACTAAATTCCAATGAATAGAGTCCCAACCTGTTTAATCTTTGTTTTTAAGACAATCCCTTCATACTAGGGATCATTCTTGTGAACATTCTCTGAACTGCCTCCAATGAAATAATATCTCTGCTTAAATAAGGGGACCAAAACAGCTCACAGTACTCCAGATGTGGTCTCACCAGCACCTTTACAGCTGCAGTAAGACTTCCTCACTCTTACACTCCAACCCCCTTGAAATGAAGGCCAACATTCCATGACCCTTCCTGATTACCTGCTGCCCCTGGGTGTTAGCTTTCTGTGTTTTGTGCACATGTACCCTCCAAGTTCCTTTGTGTTGCAGCTTTCTGCAGTTTTTCTCCATTTATTTTTTTTTTCTTTCTTTATTCATTCATGGGACGAGGGTGTTGCTGGCTAGGCAGCATTTATTCCCATCCCTAATTACCCCAGAGGGCAAATCAGAGTCAACCACATTGCTGTGGGTCTGGAGTCACATGTAGGTCAGACCAGGTAAGAATGGCAGTTTCCTTCCCTAAAGGACAATAGTGAACCAGATGGCTTTTTCCGACAATCAGCAATGGATTCATGGTCATCATTAGACTCTTAATTTCAGATATTTATCAAATTCAAATTCCACCAACTGCTTTGGCAGGATTCAAACCCAGGTCCCCGGGGATATTACCTGGATCTCTGGATTAACAAAATGAAAACCGAAAGAACTGTGGCTGCTGTAAATCAGGAGCAAAAACAAAGTTGCTGGAAAAGCCAAGCAGGTCTGGCAGTTTCTGTGAAGGTAAAAACAGAGTTAACGTTTCGGGTCCAGTGACTCTTCCTCAGAGGTCTGGGTTAACTCTAACTCTGGATTAACAGTCTAGCAATAATAGCGCTTGGCCATTGCCTCCCCTGGTAACAGTAATTAAATAACTCTGTTATTTTGTTGTCCTATCCAAAATGAACAAAATTACATTTTCCCCACATTAAACTCCAGTTTCCAACCTTTTGTCCACTTACTTAACCTATCAATATCTGTCTGTAAACTGTTTGTTTCCCTCTCATAACTTGCTTTTCCACCTATTTTTGTATTGTCTGCAAATTTGGATACAGTAGATTCACTTCCTTCCTCCAAGTCATTAATATACATTATAAACAGTTGCAGTCCCAGCATTGATCCCTGTGAACCTCACTGGTCATGTCTTGCCAACCTGAAGAAGAACTCCTTACCCCCACTCACTGCTTCCTGCCCATGAGCCAATTCTCTACCCATGCCAATATACAACCTCCAACATTGTGGGCTCTTATCTTATGACTTAACTTCTTGTGAGGTACCTTGTCAAACACCTTCTGTATATCCAAATACGATACATCTACTGGTTCCCCTCTATCCACTCAGGTTGAGGCTTCCTCAAAAAACTCTAATAAAGTAGTCAGACACAATTGCTCTTGCAAAAAGCCATTCTGACTCTGTTTGATTAGAATATGATTTTCCAAATGTTCTGCTATGACTCCCTTAATAATTTATTCCAATACTTTTCCAAAAATCGATGTTAAGGCTAATTGGCCTAAAGTTACCCACTTCTTCCATCTCTCTCTTTTTGAAACAGGGTCTTACATTGACAGTTTTCCAATCCTCTGGTACGACTCCAGAATCTAAGGGTTTTTGGAAAATTACAACCAATGCATCCACTATCTCTGTAGCTACTTCTTTTAGGATCCTAGGATGAAAGCCATCGGGGCCAGGGAATGCATTTGTCTTTTTTCCCATTAGTTTGTCTAATACTATTTCCTTTGTGATGGTGATGGTACTTAGTTCCATCCAAGTATTCTTCAGTATTAATAGAATGTTTGAACTATCTTCCACCATAAAGATTGATGCAAAATATCCGCTCAATTCCTCTGACATTTCCTTGTTCTCCATAACTATCTCCCCAGATTAATTTTTAAGGGGCATTTGTTCAGTGTGACCTCTGCCTTCCTTTTTATATGTTTAAAGAATCTCTTATTGTCAGCTTTTATATTCCTCTCTAATTTACCCACATAGTTTATTTTCAGTCCTACTTTGCTGGATTCTGAATTTATCCCAGTCTTTGGGACTATCACTGACTTTTGCTTCTTTGCATTCTCTTTTATTTAACTTAATTCTCTCCATAACTTCCTTGGATGGCCATGGTTGGTTTATCTCTCTCTGAGAATATTTTCTCCTCACTGGGGTGTATTTTTGCTGAAGGTCATGAACTCCCTTCTTAGATGTCTGTCACTGCTTGAATATTGTCATTCCTGCTAATCTATCCACCCAGTTTACTTCAGCTAACTCTATCCCATTTCCTGTCCTTTTTCTTGACTATTTCCCTTACCCCCAATTCCCTTCCTGATTAAAAATCTGTCTATCTCAATCTTAAATATGCTTAATGACCCAGCATCAATGGTAAAGAATTCTGCATATCGACTTCCCTCTGTGAGAAGAAATTCCTCCTCATCTCTGCCCAACTAGGTGACTCCTTACTCTGAGGCTATACCATCTGGTGCTAGACCATTCCACAAGAGGGAGCAACCTTTCAGCATCGACCCTCCAGGAATTTCAGACTTATCTTCAGAACATGGAACGTAAAGTCACCACAGTCTGACCAGATCACAGGGCTGCTCTCTCATCTGAGAGAGACAACTGGTAGTGGTTTAACCTGAGGGTCACCACACCTCACGTGAGGGGAGACACTGAGGCAAAGAATCCTTCATGGTAACTTCAGCCAGTGTGGGAATTGAATCCATGCTGTTGGCCTCATCTACATTCCAAACTAGTCACCTAGCTAACTGACCTTCCATGGACAAGCAATGCATTGTTACAGTATTAGTGACAGCAGAAATGGCTGCTTGAATAACACTCTAGCAGCAGCTAGTTGGAAGCTGAAGATTCCTTCCACCCTGAGATTGGTGTTTGAAGGTAAGACATGATGATGGACGTATTACATGACCAATGACTGGAGAGTAGGGGCGAGACATAGATGACAGCTCCAGGAACACGTTGATCCAGAGTTGAGAACTGCAAGGACCGTCTCTGTTATCATATAAATCCATCAGTCTTCATCTTTCTCTGAGGCTGTGGGAGCGAAAATACGTTTTGACAATTGACATCCTCCTCAGCAAAAGGAAATGTCAGATTCACCAATTATAGCAGTAGATTTTCTTTAAATGCTTCTCAAAGAATAAAGAAAGAGAAGATATTGATTATTTTAAACAGGCTATTTTTCCTTCCTTGTAACCAGCTTGTATTTCAAAACTGTCAAATATCTCTGCTAATAATTTATAAAAAGTAACTAATCTTTTCTGAAAAATCTTCAGCACACTTTCGTGTTACATTATAAAAATGATGCTTTCTAATTTGGGATTGGACTGTGTTGGCATATTTTGACTGAGATTATCATGCCCACTCCTTAATTTCTCACATTCTGTCAGGTTTCAAAGGATTGGAGAATGATATTTCACACCATTTGCAGTACATTTGTATGCAAGGTACATCTCTTACATTCCTACCCTCAGGCAACTGTCTAATAATCATTAACACTTTTATCATAAACTTTGAAATAATTACTTGATAGAAAATTTGTCCTTCATCCCTAGAATCCAGTCTTTCCTTTCACTCCTTATTGGATCAATTTATATATTCCCATTCTCCTACCTAGTTTACAGCTCCCTAAACCCATACTGTGGGAATAAAATCAATTTTAGAAAAGCATCCGTAACCTCGAAAATATAGAACTGTTCAAACCCTCACCTCAGTCTCCTTCCCTCCTAAATGCCTGTGCTTGCAGTGCTGAATCATTGGTTAGTGATTTATCCTGGCTTCCCTTATGTAGATAAGCCAACAAGAGGCGAGGCCACATTGGATTTGGTACTGGGTAATGAACCAGGCCAGGTGTTAGATTTGGAGATAGGAGAGCACTTTGGTGATAGTGACCACAATTCGGTTACGTTTACTTTAATGATGGAAAGGGATCCGTATATAAAGCAGGGCAAGAGTTATAGCTGGGGGAAAGGCAATTATGAGGCGATGAGGCAAGATTTAGGATGCATAGGATGGAGAAGGAAACTGCAGGGGCTGGGCACAATTGAAATGTGGAGCTTGTTCAAGGAACAGCTACTGCGTGTCCTTGAGAAGTATGTACCTGTCAGGCAGGGAGGAAGTGGTCGAGCGAGGGAACCGTGGTTTACTAAAGAAGTTGAATCTCTTGTCAAGAGGAAGAAGGAGGCTCATGTAGAGATGAGGCGTGAAGGCTCAGTGAGGGCGCTTGAGAGTTACAAGTTAGCCAGGAAGGACCTAAAGAGAGAGCTAAGAAGAGCCAGGAGGGGACATGAGAAGTCTTTAGCAGGTAGGATCAAGGAAAACCCTAAAGCTTTCAATAGGTATGTCAGGAATAAAAGAATGACTAGAGTATGATTGGGGCTGGTCAAGGACAGTAGTGGGAAGTTGTGCGTGGAGTCCGAAGAGATAGGAGAGGTGCTAAATGAATATTTTTCGTCAGTATTCACACAGGAAAAAGACAATGTAGTCGAGGAGAATACTGAGACACAGTCTATTAGACTAGACGGGATTGAGGTTCATAAGGAGGAGGTGTTAGCAATTCTGGAAGGTGTGAAAATAGATAAGTCCCCTGGGCCGGATGGGATTTATCCTAGGATTCTCTGGGAAGCTAGAGAGGAGATTGCAGAGCCTTTGGCTTTGATCTTTATGTCGTCATTGTCTTCAGGAATAGTGCCAGAAGACTGGAGACTAGCAAATGTTGTCCCCTTGTTCAAGAAGGGGAGTAGAGACAACCCTGGTAATTATAGACCAGTGAGCCTTACTTCGGTTGTGGGTAAAGTGTTGGAAAGGATTATAAGAGATAGGATTTATAATCATCTAGAAAGGAATAATTTGTTTAGGGATAGTCAACACGGTTTTGTGAAGGGTAGGTCGTGCCTCACAAACCTTATTGAGTTCTTCGAGAAGGTGACCAAACAGGTGGATGAGGGTAAAGCGGTTGATGTGGTGTATTTGGATTTCAGTAAAGCGTTTGATAAGGTTCCCCATGGTAGGCTATTGCAGAAAATACGGAGGCATGGGATTGAGGGTGATTTAGCGGTTTGGATCAGAAATTGGCTAGCTGTAAGAAGACAGAGGGTGGTGGTTGATGGAAAATGTTCATCCTGGAGTTCAGTTACTAGTGGTGTACCTCAAGGATCTGTTTTGGGGCCACTGCTGTTTGTCATTTTTATAAATGACCTGGATGAGGGCGTAGAAGGATGGGTTAGTAAATTTGCGGATGACACCAAAGTCAGTGGAGTTGTGGATAGTGCGGTAGGATGTTGCAGGTTACAGAGGGACATAGATAAGCTGCAGAGCTGGGCTGAGAGGTGGCAAATGGAGTTTAATGTGGAAAAGTGTGAGGTGATTCACTTTGGAAGGAGTAACAGGAATACAGATTACTGGGCTAATGGTAAGATTCTTGGTAGTGTGGATGAGCAGAAAGATCTCGGTGTCCATGTGCATAGATCACTGAAAGTTGCCACCCAGGTTGATAGCGTTGTTAAGAAGGCGTACAGTATGTTAGGTTTTATTGGTAGAGGGATTGAGTTTCGGAGCCATGAGGTCATGTTGCAGCTGTACAAAACTCTGGTGCGGCCGCACTTGGAGTATTGCGTACAGTTCTGGTCACCGCATTATAGGAAGGATGTGGAAGCATTGGAAAGGGTGCAGAGGAGATTTACCAGGATGTTGCCTGGTATGGAGGGAAGGTCTTATGAGGAAAGGCTGAGGGTTTTGAGGCTGTTTTCATTAGAGAGAAGAAGGTTAAGAGGTGACTTGATAGAGACATACAAGATGATCAGAGGATTAGATAGGGTGGACAGTGGGAGCCTTTTTTCTCAGATGGTGATGGCTAGCACGAGGGGACATAGCTTTAAATTGAGGGGTGATAGATATAAGACAGATGTCAGAGGTAGGTTCTTTACTCAGAGAGTAGTAAGGGCGTGGAATGCCCTGCCTGCAAAAATAGTAGACTCGCCCACTTTAAGGGCATTTAAATGGTCATTGGATAAACATATGGATGATAATGGAATAGTTTAGGTTAGACGGGCTTCAGATTGGTTTCACAGGTCGGCGCAACATCGAGGGCCGAAGGGCCTGTACTGCGCTGTAATGTTCTATGTTCTATGACCCACACTATTAACCTTCACAACCAGTTTAAGGAAAATCTGCATTTAATCAGTCCTTAAAGAAGTCTCCCTAACTCCACTTCCATCTCCTCTTACCCTCGACACACTGGTCCATGCCTGGAGTCACCACTTGCAGCTAAGATTACTGAGTAAGCCCATCGTTTTCAATATTCACTCCCTCCACCATTCTCACTCAGCAGGAGCAGTGTGTACAAGATGCACTGCAAAAATTCACCAAAAATCCTCAGACAGCGCCTGCCAAATCCACCACGTCCATCATCTAGAATGATAACGGCAGTCGATACATGGGAATACCACGCCGTGCAAGTTCCCGTCCGAGTCACGCACCATCCTGACTCGCCATTACTTCAGTGTCGCTGGGTAAAAATCCTGGAATTCCCTCCTTAAGGGCATGTAGGTGTTCCTACAGTACATGGACTACAATGATTGAAGATGGCAGCTCACACCCACGTTTCCAAGGGCAATTCATGATAGGCAATAAATGATTCTATTAATATTAATTCTGTTAATTAAAAACAAACTAAAATAAGTGAACTCAGCACAGCCTGAGATCAAACCCAATCTGTCTCATGGGCTCTGTAATTGGGTAGTTTCAGCAGTGAACCATTTCTGATCTGAATTAGACTTTCAGCTGCATAATAACTTGAACAATGAATGTATGTTGCTGCAAGTGAAGTTACACATCAATTATTTTCTGATCATTTCCCCCATTTTATTACTGGAAGAAGATGACTTTTTGGAAACGAAATTAGGTTTTTGAACTTCATAACACCTGACATTAACATTTAGATGCTGAAGAGATCAGCAGAATTGTCATTTAGAGTCAGACATACAACATGTTATCTCATGAAGCAGCATCATCAGTTTCCAATTTACCTGGAACCTTTCCTATTATCCAGTTTATTTCTTCATTTTCTCTATTTTTATCACTGTTCCGCTCTTGTGGTTATTTTTGGTTGTCTAGGTGAGCAGTGTTAGTGTTGTGCAATGCAACACTGCCACATCAGCAATCAGTTTCTTCAGCTCCACGACATCGTTCCCAGATAGAGAGCAGAACTCACGCCCCCCAGCTCAGAACTCACGCCTCCCAGCTCAGAACTCACGCCCTCCAGCTCAGAACTCACGCCCCCCAGCCCAGAGCTCCCTCTCCCTTGCCCAGAGCTCCCTCTCCCCAGCCCATCATACAGTTGTCAAAGGGCCATGAGATGGATGGAGTTGGATATTTCATGTTCTCCACTCTCCTATCCACACCTGAGCTCACCCCCATCATAATATTGTTGGTGTGATGACTCAATATACCAGCCTGTCTGCCAATAAATAATGAATGGTTAACTGTGCTTGTTAAATAGCTCAATTAACCCCGTCATTACACTTCCCATGCAATGAAACAGTTGACATGGGCAGCCAAGTGTGAGTGGGTAATCCTGTTTATTTATTTGTGAAATGGCTAGAAGGAAGGGGCTGTCGTCTTTAGGGCGGGTCCTCTCTGTTCATAAGGAGCACCCCAGTCCCCCAGAAGATAGTCTCCTTGAAAACCCACCCAGTCATCTCCCTCACACTTTCCTCCTAAGGTAGCAGAACACCTTCCTTTGCCCTAAGCCTCTTGACTTGCCTCGGCCTGCCAGTACATGGGGTCTTCATCCTGGGACAGGGTGCAGTCCTGGAGGTGCCCACTACCTGCACCACCAGACCTTGGCGAGCTGGAAGCCAATCAGATTGGCCGGTATCTCCACAGAGTGGGACGTTCATGTCCAGAGGGGTAGAAATCCCACCCTACACTGATTTACCACACCCATAGCTTGTTAGAACTGCAAGATGGGTCTGTTCTTTGTTTACTTTGACTTTTTGTTTGGGAATTAAGCATTCCACTTGAGCCCCCACCCCACTGAGCCCTGTATGTCTCTGCCCATGAAACCAGATTAAAGCAGGGCCTGAGGAGGGTCAGAATGAGATTGCAGCCAGGGGCAGGAAGATGGACCTTCTCTCTGAGCTAGTCCCTGAAGCAGCATTACTAAAAATAAACCCAGCTAAAAATACAAGAGGGAAATAAGTGAGCTGCAAGTTGATAGGGCAGGTTCAAACAATGCTTCCTTACCCCAATAACTGAGGGAACTCCAATCTTTCAAAGCTGCACACTAATACCTAAAAATCCTGGAATCACTGCATAGCTTCAGTGAAATTAGAACAGACATACATGGAACAGGCCAAATGGCTTAATGTTGCACTGAGATGTTTATTCCTGAGTGTTGTATGTGGCTCCACAAAGCTTGTACCCATCTGTTAATAACTTCCCCATGGATGTAAGGTCAGGCTGCCAAGGCAGAGCTTAAATCAATTCATTGGCCCCCAGGGCTGGCATTAAAGTTGGGATCTTTCTATCCTATGTGGCTCAGTTCCACAGCAGACAGATCTAAATGATCCATATTGGCAGCTGTTTTATTTACACTGTGAAAGAAGGGCATGTGCATCTATATTGGATACTGCAGCCATTCAGTCAGACAGCAATAACTGCAACACCCCCTAGGTGATCTCACTTAATTTGTTCAGTGAAAAGGTGAAGAAGTGGTCTATCTAATCTCTTTATATCACCTGCTTTTACTATCATTTGACACCTGTGTCCCATTGACTATAACTCCCTATCCACTGCCTGTTGCAATGCTTAGTATAAACCAATGTTAATCTTCAAGCTGCAATCTCTGCCCTGATTAGCCATACTTTCCCATCAACTGGGACATGGATCCAGCACAGAGTTAATTACTTAGCAGCACCACACCTTCCGTATGCTTTCTGCAAACTATAGTGGCTGGAGTTCATGGCACAAATTCATGAAGGACAGTTAATTTGTACCCTTGCCTGAGAGTCAGGAAACAGTGCATACAAACCAAATAAAAAAAAGATGAAATAATCATGTAATAGTGAGATCTACAATTTACAACAGCTACAGACAAAGCAACGTTTGGTTCAAGTAATCTGCAACATTAGGTACTGAGAGCGACATTCTGGTACCCTACATGTAGAGGTGATGTCACCACTGAGAAACCCAACTAAAAATACAAAGTGTAGGGCACACTCAGAGCCTGGGAAGTGTAGAGATGGTGCATAAACAGAAATTGCTGGAGAAATTCAGGAGGTCTGGCAGCATCTTGGGTCAGGGGGAGGCAATGGCCTTGTGGTATTAATGCTGGACTGTTAATCCAGAGATGCAGGTAATGTTCAAGGGAACTAGGTTTGAATCCCACCACGGCAGATGCTGGAATTTGAATTCAATAAAAATCTAGAATTAAAGGTCTAACAATGACTGTGAATCCATTGTCCATAGTTGGAAAAATCCATCTGGTTCACTTTTAAGGAAAGAAACCACCATCCTAACCTGGTCTGGCCTACATGATACTCCAGACCCACAGCAATGTGGTTGACTCTTAACTGCCCTCTGGGCAATTAGGGATGGACAATAAATGCTGGCCTGGCCAACAATGCCCTCATCTGGTGAATGAATAAAAAAAGAATTAGCGGAGAGAAAGTAGACTCAATGTTTTGAGTTTCTTCAGTTCTGGACTCAAAACATCAACTCTGTTTCTCTCTTCACAAATGCTGCCAGATGTGCTGAGTTTCTCAAGCAATTTCTGTTTTACTTTCAGATTCTCTAAGGTTTTGGAGTAGTTTCAGATTTCCATCATACACCATTTTTTCTTTGATTAAAGAGTAGGGATGGTATTTTGCTTGATTGTCCCATTTGAAGCAGTTTCTGGATGTTGCAACCCCACCTCCTGAGTCATCACCATGAGAAGGAGCTGGGGAGTGCCTGGCATCAGTGTTGCCACCTCCAGAAACTGGTCTGAGGGAGAAAGAGAGGCAGGCAGTTCATGAAGCAGGAAGGTTAGAAGGCTTATCTCCATACCCTGTGACATGGGCCCAATACTATATGTGGCTGTTAGCTACCTCATGCTTTCACTTTTATTCTGTAATCCCAAATCCCATTGCAAACTCCCGAACTTATTCACCTAGCATCCACGTTAGATAGGATGTAGAAACTCTGCAATAATGTTGGGGAGCTTCGAGATGGTCATAAAAATAAACAAACAGCCCTTGAAAACTTTCTTCAAAAACCTTAAGCTACTGGGAGCTCATAATACTGTCAATCAAACACAAAGCCCTTTAAATACAATTTGAATGGAAAGCCTAAAAGTTTTAATTGCTCTTAGAACTGTCAAAATAGGTAAACAGCTATTCAAAAGACTCTTTATATTAAACACTTTAACCAGGACACTCCATATGAGTAGTGTTAGATTTCAACTTTTAAAGTTTTCAAATAATGTCAAAAGATTATGGTCAGTGAACTTAAAGTTTATCTGTCACCACGTCAGATATGGAATTCAAAGTGCCAATAAAAATATCTAAGTCTCAATTTCTATAGTAGACCACTTCCTCTGATACTAGTTTAATTTCTTGTTCCCCGTTGGGTTCTCTATTCCTGACACATCATTTTGTAACAAGATTGCCCACCTGGAAGTCACTAGCATAAATCTCCATTTAAAAATGGTTAGAAAAATCAAGAGTGGCCAAAACTAGTTTGTACGCTAGGATTGCCTTCAGCTTCCAAAGGCTGCTTGATATTCTGTTAACTATATCCCTTTTGATTATACCTTTAACAAATTCATCAACGGTCTAGATATTGTGCTGAAGTTATACATAGTTATCCAGTAAAACTCAGACGTTCTGAAATACTTGATTATTTTCCATTTAGTATTAGGGACAGGGAATTCTTTTCTTTTGTTGATCTTGGCAACGTGTCTCTTTGCTTTACCATATGTCCCAAATAATGTCCCACTATAGGAAAGATGTTGTGAAACTTGAAAGGGTTCAGAAAAGATTTGCAAGGATATTGCCAGGTTGGAGGGTTTGAGCTATAGAAAGAGGCTGAACAGGCTGGGGCCATTTTTCCTGGAGTGTCAGACACTGAGATGTGACCTTATAGAAGTTTATAAAATCATGATGGGCAAGGATATAGTGAATAATCAATGTATATTCCCCAGGATAGGGGAGTCAAAACTAGAGGGCATAGGTTTAAGGTGAGAGGGGAAAGATCTAAAAGAGTCGTGAGGGCAACTTTTCCACACAGAGGGTGGTGCGTGTATGGAATGAGCTGCCAGTGGAAGTGGTGGAGGCTGATACAATGACAACATTTAAAAGGCATCTGGATGGGTATACGAATTGGAAGGGTTTAGAGGGATATGGGCCAAATGCTGACAAATGGGACTAGATTAATTTAGGATATCTCGTTGGCATGGACGAGTTGGACCAGAGGGTCTGCTTCTGTGCTGTACAGCTCTATGCCTCTAATAAATTACTATTGTTTTTTTGTGAATTCACTTTTGGTCAAGTTTATTGCTAAACCAGTCAATTGCAATTTCTTAATCAGGTCCCCTAATTGTGTTGCATGCTCTCCCCATGTGTTACTGTATGTTATAACATCGTCTAAACAAATTACACAGCTAGGTACATCAGTTGTGACTTAATTCATAAGTTTTTGGAATGTAGCTGGGGCACTTCTAAACCCAATGGCACATCTCAACATTGATTCAATCTATTTTCCCTGCAACCGCAGGAAGTGCTACACCTGTCCCCACACCTCCTCCCTCACCCCCATCCCAAGAAGATGGCCCCAAGAAGACTTTCCACAACAAGCAGATGTTCACCTGCACATCTGCCAATGTGGTATACTGCATCCGCTGTACCCGGTGTGGCCTCCTCTACATCAGGGAAACCAAGCGGCGGCTTGGGGACCACTTTGCAGAACACCTACGCTTGGTTCGCAATAAACAACTGCACCTCCCAGTCGCGAACCATTTCAACTCCCCCTCCCATTCCTCAGATGACATGTCCATCCTGGGTCTCCTGCAGTGCCACAACGATGCCACCCAAAGGTTGCAGGAACAGCAACTTATATTCCGCTTGGGAACCCTGCAGCCCAATGGTATCAATGTGGATTTCACAAGTTTCAAAATCTCCCCTCCCCCAACCACATCCCAAAACCAGCCCAGCTCATCCCCGCCTCCCTAACCTGTTCTTCCTCCCACCTATCCTCTCCTCCCACCTCAAGCCCCACCCCCATCTCCTACCTACTAACCTCATCCCGCCCCCTTGACCTGTCCGTCCTCCCTGGACTGACCTATCCCCTCCCTAACTCCCCACCTACACTCACCTTTACTGGCTCCATCCCCGCCTCTTCGACCTGTTTGTTTCCTCTCCACCTATCCTCTCCTCTATCCATCTTCTATCCGCCTCCCCCTCTCTCCCTATTTATTTCAGAACCCCCTTCCCCTCCCCCATTTCTGATGAAGGGTCTAAGCCTGAAACGTCAGCCTTACTGCTCCTATGATGCTGCTTGGCCTGCTGTGTTCATCCAGCTCTGCACCTTATTGTCTCAAATTTAAAATTCTGTTTTGATTGGTAGAGGAATCCTGATAATGAAGCCTTTTTTTCAGTTTCTCAGGTTAGCGCTAAGCTAGGTTGACATGGAAGAATTCATTTCGCTACGTATTCAATTTCAATCTCTATTAGTGTTTCATCCTTCAAACATCAACATATCTCAGGGTGTAAAGCATGACATTCAGAACATAATTCCTGCTGTATAATTAAAAACACATGTACACAACAACAAAAATCTGGCAGCATTAAAGCAATGAATTAATTTTGCATTAGCTCCTGCCTCTATGCTGGTGAAGTTCTGATCTATTGCTATCTTACACGGCCTGTGTTTAATGTAATGGATGCAATTCAGACAGACAAGTGGCTGAGCTATACAAACCTCTGAGCTGCCCCCTGGCTTAAATCAAGAGGATGACCTAAACTTGCAATTTCTAAGTGTGTGGCTGCTACTGTGTGGATTTCAATGGATTCTTAGAGGGATGTATTTGCTTAATAAGAGTTTCATTATTGATAGAAAAGTCAAAATACCTGAGATTTTCCAGGAATGTAAGGAGAATTTTCAGCTCCATTGGGCAAACAGCATCCAAGCACGCAGTCTGCGGGTGATTCAGAACAGAGGGGAAGCGTAAACAATATACCAATGACTGAGTTGTTGGGATTTGGGCTTGCTCCAATTCCCCAGTCACACAATCATCCAGGAGAATGAATTAAAAGAAACATAGTCTGAATGGCTGGGTCACACAGGATTAAGGAAGGACTCAGGAAGCCATTGTGGATGTTCAACCTATCCTATCCCATCATCTCATTCTTCCTGACCTGGAAACAAAGCATCCATATAACCATAAGGGGTAGTCGCAGAATTAGACCATTCGGTCCATCGAGTCTGCTAAGCCATTCAGTAAGATAATGGTTGATCTGATACACTTCAGCTCCACTTTCCTGCTTTTCCCCATATTACTTGATTCCCTTCCTGATTAAAAATCATTCTCTGTTCAACCCCCATCGATTGCTTCATATGAAGAAGTGGTTGTCTGAAAAAAACAGGATTCCATTAAAGACTCAGTAATTAACAGGAGAAAGAATGATCAGGAATTCTACAAAGGGAGGAACAAAGGAACAGCGAAACTGTGGGAGAACAGATTATCAAGGGAACTGTAGTGTCCTTCACTCCCAATGTATCAAGCCACTTCCTATTCACCAAATTGTAGCTACTGACAACAGAGTAAACCTCTTCGTGTTTTGGTGCTTTGCATAAAATGCTTTTGGTCCATTTATTGCCATTGAATACAAAACCAAATAAAACTTTCAGCATTGATTAATCCTGAAGGTCTTCAGTAATCTATGTGCATTAACAGCACTTGTGCCACTGAAGAAAGAGGCACTATTCAGGTATTGAATCATTTCAGTGTTAGATAACATGTTGTTGTGAGAAGTATTTTGTCGTGATTTGATGGATTAACTGGAGCAATGCTTAAATGGACCATGAGACGGATATTTGCAAGATAGCTATTTATACCTAGAAGTTGCTGTATCTCTGACCCAGAATCTTAATCTCTTGGTGCACTGGTTGTGTTTGTCTGTCAAGATTCAAACTGTCCACAATTCTGAGCCGTTCCTAATATATTGCACTTTTTAAAAAATGGCACCATCTGAACCATCACATTCCTTTCTCTGTGATATATACTTTTTTGTTCAGTATGACAGATGGATCTTCCTTTATCAAGCGAATTAAACCCCATTGTCTAATTGATTATGTGTGTTGTCATCACACAATACAGAAATACTTCCTACCTGGTGAAGCTTGCTCTCTCCACCTCGCTTTCAATGACGGCAAACACGGCAAGATTAATCTTCTCAAGAATAAGGGCAACTTGTGCCTTCTGTGAATTTTGATAAAGTTTCCTCATTTGGTGCTATGGCCAACATATAGACCATTTGCAGGCCATTGAGACAAGACTGTCTGAGGGGGATACAATTCCTTGGCGTTTGTAATGAACTCATTTCCTGAGGGAGTACTCATCTTTTCCAAATGATATACCCCCTCCCTCTTAAATGAAACTCAGCAATATAAAGTCAGAGTTTTAATATGTTCCATTTTGTTCAGTTGCTAACACATATGTGAAATTCACAATAAATCCTCACAGAATATTTGTGTAAAGAATTGTTCTGATTGGCATTAGCAGCATTTTACCTACTAATACAGGTGGACTGAGGGCTCTTTGCAATTGAAAAATGAATGGTTCATGGCCTTGTGGTCAGTGGGTTGTGTGACAGTCCATACTGATTTTCAAACAGATTCGGAATTCCATGACTGAAGCACACAATTGAGGTGTAAACAAATCAGGATCAATCTTCAAGTTAAAAGTCCCATATAACTGGTGTCTGATCCTGCCTAACTGCAGCCAGGCCCTACTCCTACTCACTAACAAGGAGACAATAATTAAGTCAGGATGAGACTCTTTAAATGGTCAAACTGTATCCTTCCTGTTCACCTGAGAAAGCAGATAGAGTCTCATCAGACAATACCCGATTATTGCAGTACTGACCCTCTGACAGTGTGGCATTCCCTCAGTACTGACCCTCTGACAGTGTGGCATTCCCTTAGTACTGACCCTCAGACAGTGTGACATTCCCTTAGTACTGACCCTCAGACAGTGTGACATTCCCTTAGTACTGGCCCTCTGACAGTGTGACATTCCCTCAGCACTGACCCTCTGACAGTGTGACATTCCCTCAGCACTGACCCTCTGACAGTGTGACATTCCCGTAGTACTGACCCTCTGACAGTGTGGTGCTCCCTCAGCACTGACCCTCTGACAGTGTGACATTCCCGTAGTACTGACCCTCTGACAGTGTGGTGCTCCCTCAGCACTGACCCTCCGACAGTGCGGCGCTCCCTCTGCCCTGACCCTCCGACAGTGCGGCACTCCCTCAGCCCTGACCCTCCAACA
>NC_063370.1:965111-967428 GCF_021869965.1 Rhincodon typus
TCCAACAGTGCGGCACTCCCTCTGTACTGACCCTCCGACAGTGCGGCGCTCCCTCAGCCCTGACCCTCCGACAGTGCGGCTCTCCCTCAGTACTGAACCTCTGACCGTACAGCACTCCATCAGCACAGAACCTTCAACAATGCAGCACTCCCTCAGCTCTGACACTGCAACATTGTAGCTCACCTTGAGTACTGACCATCCAACAGACCAGCAGCCTGCTGGGTCTTGTCAATGACATTTATATCCTTGGAAGCATAAGGTTGAGTTCTGGCTAACATTGTTATGTCAATAATCTCCACCAAAGCAGATTAGAGAGTCATTTATTTACATGAAATGCTGGATCGTGCTGTACACATACTTCCGTCTTGAGAGGCTGCTATCAGACTTTAAAGTGTGTGGTTCAAGGCCACAGCCAAGCAAAGGAAAGGTGGAATGAAGGTGAGTGTGCAGGATGGAGGGGGTTAGGGAATCAGAGATTGTAGAAGAAGGTAATCTGCGTGGATTCAGAGGGAAGGGGAGCGATAAACTCCTGCTGCTCGTGGCCACAAGCTGTGCTGGAAAGAGACTTACATCTTGATCTTGGTAACTATCTTACCAGCTAGATTTCCTGAGTTTGACTGCCTATACCACTACCAGTTATGCCAAAAGAGAGCAGATTGGGCCAGGTTTGAGTCATTAAAAATAGTTACATCCCACTCAGGCTTGTAGGTTAAAATCGTCCCCAAACTCTACCAGGTCAGGCAGAATATGATTGTGCTAATGTCACATAATATAATTGCCAAGGCAAGAAGCCTATTTCACTTGGATGAACACTGAACTGTGTTCCAAATATAGTTTCACATCCTAAACTGTGAAAGGCAAGTTGAACTCATATCACAGGCAACAGAATTTATTTGCTCATGTTCCAGCTTGCAACATTATTTTAAATTTCCATAAATAAGAAAAATTTCAACTTTTTTTTGCAAAATCTTTTATTGAATTGGTGGACAAGTGTTAGGCAGGGTTTTTCAAAAATTTCTAAGTAGAGGTCTACAAAATTATGAGAGTTATAGATAGGGTGGATAATCAAAGGTTTTTTTACACTGGGTGGAAATGTTAACTACAACAGGGCACGTGTTCAAGGTGAGAGGGGTAAAATTTAGGGGAGAAGTGCGGAGAAAATTTTCACACAGAGGGTGGTGGGTGCCTGGATTGCAGTGCCAGTGGAAATGGTGAAAACAGGCACATTAGCAACCTTTATGGCATATCTCGATAGACACATGAGCGGGAGGCGAACTGAGGGATAGAAACCCCATATGGGCAATAAGTAGTGGGTCTAAACAAGGATTAGGAATCAGCGCAGGCTTGGTGGGCTGAAGGGCCTTTTCATGTGTTTTATTGTATTGAATCAGGGGAGTGGGGTCACAGGATGAGGAGGTGCGTCCGTGCGATATGGTGGGGAATAGGGAGAGGGAGGTACATTAATGTGAAAAGCATTTGAAAAGAAGATGTGGGTCTGAAATATCTGAGTAAATATTTGCGCTGATACATTCTGAATAACGTATTCTTCTCACGCACAAAGACAAAAACAAATCTATGGCTGTAATCCACAGCTGAAAGGTACATCAGCACCACGGACAGCGCTCTCAGTTCCAGCTGCGTGCCAGTGATGAGTGCCCGTGGTGTTGGGTCTGTTGCTGGAACATGCTGGGCAGACAAGCTTAATGACTAAGGTAGTATTAACGTATGAGTTTAGGAAAGGGTTAGTGGAAGCAAGCAGCAAGTAAAGGATGGACAGCACACACACACACACACACACACACACACACACACACAGAGGCAGAGCCAGAGAAAGGCTCAATGTACTGAGCTATCAATCTTGTTTGGACAGTAGGACTTTGAATCACTGGACTTGAAACAATGCTGAAGCCTCTCCTGGGTACAAGAAAATTATTGTCCCTTGATGTCGTCACAAGGCATTAAGTATACAAGTTGGCAAGTCATGTTGCAACTGTATAAGACTTTGGACAGGCTACATTTGAAGTACAATGCACAGTTCTAATCACTGCACTATAGGAAGGATGTGGAGGCTTTGAAGAGGTTTACCAGGATGATGCCTGCATTGGAATGTATTTGACATAAGGAGAAATTAGATAAACTTGGATTGTTTTCACTAGAGTGTCTGAGGCTGAGGGGGGTGATTTGATAGTATATAAAATTATGAGGGGCATGGATAAGATTTATACTCAATCTCTTTCTCAGGTAAAGCTTAAAGGAGATGTGTGAGGGAAGTTATTTACACAGAAACAAAGTTGCTGGAAAAGCTCAGCAGGTCTGG
>NC_063370.1:967828-992118 GCF_021869965.1 Rhincodon typus
TTTACAGCATCCGCAGTTCTTTTGGTTTTTATTTACACAGGAGGTAGTAGGTGCTGGAATGCAATGTCAGGGGGGGTGGTGGAAGCAGATACGATAACAGCACTTAAAAGGTATTTAGACAGACACATGGACAGGTAGGGATTAGAGTCATATGGAGCATGTACAGGCAGATGGAATTAGTTTAGAATGTCATCATGGTCAGCACAGACATGGTGGGCTGAAGGGCTTGTTCCTGGGCTGCACTGTTCTATGTTCTAATTTGCTATCCCAACTGATAAATGCTGGAAAAGGTAACTGTAAGTGTTAGCACCCTTTGTTGACTGAAGAGAACCTGGCTCAGTAGTGCAGGAGTTGAATTCAGTGTCTATGCCACTCATTGCTTTAGGCCTTGGGAGTGTGAGTTAACATTGTAAAACTGCCACAAAACAGGACTACCATACACAATATTGGATTCCAGGATCTCCATCATGCCTCATGTGCGATTAATGTCTGTTACTTCATTGCAGCAACCAATTTAACACTCCTGGCATCACAGTGGCACTGTCCCTTATACAACAGCCAGGGTTCACACTTAAAACATGAACAGAGCTGGACTACTCCACAAGCACAAAGACCTGTCATTACAACCAGGAGAATGAACCCATCTGACAGCATTTCACCAAGGGCGTGCATGGCACAGGGACACAAACACAAGATGCGGTTTCAGGATGAACACCTCACTGGTATCTTAGGCACACACATTTTGTAAAGCTTACTGTATTTGCATTAACTCTGTTTGTTAAAACTGAGCCATCTTTCAAACAGCATTCTTTAACCCATAACATTCTCCACAAAACATTCTCCTTATTAGTAACACATGCAAATAATCTCAGTTCTAGAGATTGCTATCTCTGTCTGTAAATGTTATTGTAGACGAGATGCTCACATGCTCTTACTAGTGTCTCTTAGTTATTCTCTCTTTCTGCAGGAGAATATTATTTACAACAAAAGGTACAGATAGTGGAGGGGCGGTGGTGGATAGGGAGATGGGGAGATAGGGAGTGGGGGGACAGCACTGGTAAAGCTTGAGGTAAGGCTCTTCAACTCATTTAAGGGGGTCACTGAATGGGCAGGACGGTAAGGGGAATGTGCCTTTGCTGAAGGAAAGTATTGGAAATCAAGGACACCTTCTAAACCTATGGACTGAAATGAGAAAGACCTGTGTTTTTGTAGTTATTTTTATTGTTTAAAAATACCAATGTGGCTAGTGCAACATTAACCAGCAAAGTCTGATGATGGCAAAGGTTACATCAAAAAAGGGGTAGGTGGAGTAGGGAGAGAAAAAAGAGATTAAATCAAAATAGAGTTGGAGGCAGAAATAAAGCACTCCATCCCCTATAGTGCCCACCTCTCCCCAAAGGAATCAAGAGTGCTGATGGACATAGTGTGCTCCCTCTCCAAGGATGCCCGGGCTCTAATGTAACTGCAGAAGAGGGGACAGGCAGTCTGCAGAGATGACCTGCTCCATGGCCCGCTGCCTGGACCTAATTGTAGCCAGCTGGCCAGGCCAATGAGGAGGACCTCTGATCTGCCCATACTCCTCCACACCAAGTGCCCAAAGATCAGGAGCGTGAAGCTGAAGTGCAACCAGAAAACTAACAGAAGGTTTTCTGAATAACAAAAAAGGGAAAAAAACTGTTTTAAAATTAGTGTTAGGCATTTTATAAACAATTATTGGGACAAATAGTAATTGAAGTTTGAGATGCAGACAATTTGGAGCCAAGAGGGTGTACAGATGCAGTTTTGATTGGCATCAGGAAGTTAATTGGTCGATGGACTAGTGATGAGTTATCAATGGCAGAGACCTTTTCAGCTGCCAACAACTGTGTGATTGGCTCTCTGGGAACTAAACAGCTTGGAGCTGGGAACAAGTTACAGAGAGAGAGAGAGAGAAGTGTCCACTTCTTTCCCAGCTCATTAGCTGTTCCTCTGTTCTCTGCAGTCAAAACTCACTGTGAACCTGAAAGTGAACAGTTTATCTTTTCTGCAACCATTGTTGCATGCAATGATTTTTAATTGGTAAGTCAGAGGCATCTTATAATTGAACTTGTCAGCTTATTAATAAAGGGATGTGAGTTTTAATTAATAGTGTTATATGCCAATGGTTATAACCGTTTACCTGTCACTATAGGTTAATTACTCATAATAAGTGGTGATTCTTGTTCAGTACTAGTCCACACTTTCTATCAACCTGGAACTGAAAATCAAGAAAATTGGGGAACTTGGCATATTTTATAAAATCCTTAATTTATGTAACAAATCCAGGACAACAGGATTTCATTTCCAGCTCACTGCCCCAGAGAGGAACAACAAAAACAAAATCTTTACGTTTCAGTGAGAAATAGAATTTTTACTTCTTGCCCAATTACATTTCCTACCTGCCCTACTGAAAGCTTCGGGTGAGGCCGGAAGATTCCACCCAATGACTGATCAATTTCAAAAATTCACAATAAGAATGTGCAACAGGGAGCAGGTGTGGGGAGTGGTCCCACCTGCAGCAGCAGTGGGTCATTACACGACAGAACAGGTTGATTAGTTACTATCTCTAAAGTAGGGAAACTGTAGGGTAATACAAATCAGAATGTTTGTTTTAGTACGTGTGATTAGGGAGTGAAATTCTGCAGTAACCTGGACACCCTTTGTAGCACTGTGAACAAATAAAACTCTGTTTGAAATGAAAGCAGTGTGTGTGAATGTATATGTAAGTGAGCGTGTGTGTGTGTGTGTGAACGTGTGAGTGAGCGCGTCTGTGAGTGCGAGTGTGTGTGTGCACGTGAATGTGTGTGAGAGAGTAAGTGTGCATCTGAGTGAGTGAATGAGTGTGAGTGAGAGAGACTGCTTCAACATGGTTGCCCAGCATCTGATGTTTATTACAAATGTGGAATTTTTCACAGGGAGCAGAGCCAGGCTTGTACACAGATTAAAGAGTGGAGCTGCTCAGTATTCCTGAGAGAATTGGGAGCTGTCTATATTTGTAATAATGAGGACATTACGATTTCAGTCAGAAAAATATTATTGCATCTTGATGAAATGTATTGAGGCATTTTTTGATTTCGGAACCACTTCATAATGTATCATCAGTGGTGTTTAAAAAAACTCATAAAAATACAAAAAACATCATCACTTTTCTCTATAAAACAATGAATAATAATTACCTTTGAATCTTTACACTGTTGGTAATTTTGAGTCACCAGGCAGGGTGAGATTTGGAAACAGGAAAGCGCCTTGTGCCAGAGCCTGAGTGACCAATCTGACAGTTGGTGGATGATTGAGATGTTTTGGCGCTTTTCCATCCCATAACTGTGTTCTTTCCCATCAAATGCCATGTCCCAATCCACACAGCTCAAGCTGTGGGATGGTCCATGAATTTAGTGTCCACCTCCAGTTGGAATGGGCACAGAGTGGAGAAGATGATGTGCACTTGGAGGGCCAGGGTTTCTGGAGGCTAGAGATGGTGATGAGAAGCAAGGGGACATTTAGGGTGGTGCAGTGGCTCAGTGGTTAGGGACCTGGGTTCGATCCCAGCCTCAGGTGACTGTCTGTGTGGAGTTTGCACATTCTCCCTGTATCTGCATGGATTTGCTCTGGTTTCCTTCCACAGTATGAAGATGTGCAGGTTACGGAGGACTGGCCATGTTAAATTGCCCATAGTGTCTAGGGATGTGCAGGCTAGGTGGATTAGCCATGGGAAATGCAGGGATAGGGTAGGGGGTGTGGATCTGGGTGGGATGCTTTTTGAAGGGTCAAAGTGGACTTGATGGTCTGAATGGCCTGCTTCCACACAGTAGGGATTCTATGAACCTAGCGCATGTGAAAACACAGCTTGAAGTGCACACTGCTGTAAACAGATGTGTGTACGAAACTGAAACTTTAACATACTTAGTGTTTCAACAGAACATTGGAACAGCCTCCCTGCTAGTTATTACCTTTTACTGAAATGGCTAGATCAGGGAATCCCATTTGATGAGAGAAAATAGGAAATGATTTAGTTAAACAGACTTTTATTCCTGAATCAGCCCATCATTTATTTGCCAGTTTGCTGTAATTCAACTGAACTGAACTTGCAGGTCATGGCCGCTTTAGTCACCTCCGGTGGAGATGACGGATCACCAATACCTACCACTACATGTAATGTAGAAACCAATATTCGAGGCTTGTTTTTATTTTGAACTCATGATGCAGCCACCACACAGAATTACACAAATTAAATCCCGGTACAGGTCTTTTTAATCAGAACACCTATCCTATTAGGAACTCCATTAGAAATATATGGATTTTCTGTGCGGATCTTCACTAAGTCTTAAATGATCTCAAGTGTGTGTGTTTTCTTGTCTACTTTCCTGAATTTAAACACAAAAGAAAAGCAAATGAGGAAGTGGAACCTCCAAACTGCTGAATGAAAACTGAAAGGACTGCTGATGCTGTAAATCAGGACCAAAAACAAAAGTTGCTGGAAAAGCTTTGCAGGTCTAGCAGCATCTGTGAAGGAAAAATCAGAGTTAATGTTTCGGGTCCAGTGAACAGTTCTGAGGAAGGGTCATTGGATCCAACAGGTTAACTCCAAACTGCTGGTGTGTCCTATCTTACCCATTGTCAAAGGTGATGAAATGGTCACCCCAACGTCACTAGAAAATGGGATAATGGGATATGAGAAACTTAATTCCTCCAGATTCTTCTTAGCAAACAAGATCAACTACTGCTAATCAATCATTCCTGTCCGCTGTGACTCAGTTACTTGCATAAGGAGAGTGTTGCCACACCAAGGCCCCAACCCTCCCTTCCCACAACCACCTTTTGCAGCAAGTGTAGCAGAGTCTGTGGAAGTGCATTGGACTGTACAGACCCCTACGGACTCATCCTGAGAGTGGAAGAGAGTCATCTTCATCTATGAGGGACCACCAATGATGATGACAGTAGCACCTCAGAATTGCAGGTTTGTGATTTCATGTCTCTTCCCAGACTGACACAAACAACCCATTATTTAAATACAACAAGATCTGGACAATGTCCAAGTTTGAGCTCAAAAGAGGCAACTATCACTTTTGCCACACAAGTGCCAGGCAATGATGACAATCTCCAACGAGAGAGAATCTAACCCTTGACTTTCAATGGTGTTGCCATCACTGAATTGCTCTGTATCAACATTCTGGGGGTTACCATCAACCAGAAACTGAAGTGAACTAGCCATATAAATACAGTGCCTACAATAGCAGGTCAGAGGCTGGGAATCCTGCAGTCAGTAAGTCATCTCCTGACTCCCCAAAGCCTGACCACCTTTGATGAGGCACAGGTCAGGAGTGTGATGGAATACTCTCCACTTGCCTGGTTGCGCATAGCTCCAACAACACTCAAGAAGCTTGACACTATCCCAGACAAAGCAGTGACTTGTTTGACACTTATCTTTCACTCTCTCCACCAACGCATACTGTCTTCAAGATGCACTGCAGGAATTCACCATGACCCCTTCAACAGCACCTTCCAACACCTGCAAGTTCCCCTCCAAGCCACTCACCATCCTGACTTGGAAATATATCGCCGTTCCCTCACAAAATCCTGCAATTCCTTCCCTAATGGCATTGTGGGTCAACCCACAGCAAATGGATTGCAGTTGGTCAAGAAGGCAGCTCACCGCAGATATCATTTCCAGGGGGCAACCAGCTGTGTGTACACAAAAATCTGGTAGACACTGAGACTAGCTTCTTATTTCATATTTTGTTTAATTAGTTGAATGTAAACTCCCAATTGCCATGGTCAGGACTGAACTGTGGACTGTTAGAGGTGATCTGTGAATTATTCATGAAATTACAAAGCTACAATAGAACTGCTTGGTGATGAGTGCAGGCTGTGAGAGCCATCAAAGCTGGATCTTTTTTATTCATTCTTGGGACATGGGTGTCACTGGCTAGGCCCATCCCTAATTGCCTAGAGAATAACCACATTGCTGTGGGTCTGGAGTCACGTGTAGGTCAGACCAGGTAAGGATGGCTGTTTCCTTCCCTAAAGGACATTAATGAACCAGACGGGTTTTTTCTGACAATCAACAATGGATTCATGATCATCAGTAGACTCTTAATTCCTGATATGTACTAAATTCAAATTCCATCATCTGCTGTGGCAGGATTTGAACCTAGGTCCCCAGAACATTGCCTGGGTCACTGGATTAATATTCCAGTGATCATACCACCAGGCCATCATTTCCCTGATCTGAACTACAGCTGCTCATGTGTCAACTGCCAACAGTGGTCATTAGTACAAGTTAACTGAAGTCAGATTAACAAGTTAACTGAGGTCACGTTAACAAGTAACTGAGGTCAGGTCCATCTGGGCATCTCAGTGTGAATGCATGAAACAGGCACATCGACAAGCTGAACTGTTGGCTGAAGCTTAGAGAAATTTGCAGAGGTTTTCCTTAATTTCAGAAGCAGTAAGAAAATAAATGTATTGTCATGTAAGCTAATGTTCTGAAAGAGTTGATGTGAAGTTGCCTTCAACTCCACCCAAGCTGATGATGTCACATTGTTTTTGGATGGAGAATTGGGCAGTCTAGAATGAGGTCCTGATGTAGAGTGATTTCTCATCTCTGGTTCCTGTTAGTGTATGTAATTATGGCCACACTGTAAATGTAACATGTACCTGTTTCTATTGTGCAATTAACTGCCTCTTTTTAGGTAAGCAAGTGCCTCTTCTCATTGAGAGACCCGACTAGGTTATCTTCTTTCAAAACAAATTACACAGGCCCCAGACTCAACACAGGCAGGAATATTAGAGTCATAGAGTTTGTACAGCATAGGAAAAACCTTTTGGCCCATTGTGTCCATGGTGGTCATCAACCAGTCATCCATTGTAATCCTACTCTCCAGCATTTGGCCCATTGTCTTGTGTTTTCTGGTGTTTCAAGTGCTCATCAAAATACTTCTTCAATATCTTGAGAGTTCCTGCCTTACCACCCTCTCAGGTAGTAAGTTCCAGAATTGCACTGTCCGCTGGGCGAAAATAATTTTCCTCAAATTCCCTCTAATCTTCCTGCACCTTACTTTCAAAATGTGTCTTTGGTTATTGACCCCTCTATGAAGGGGAGAAGTTTCTCCTTATCTATCCTGTCTATGCCCCTCAGAACTTTATACACTCCAATCAGATCCTACCCCCCTCAGCCTTCTCTGCTCTAAAAAATAATCACAGCCTACCTAGGCTCATCATCGCTACCCAGGCAACATCCTGGTGAATCTCCTCTGTACCCTCTCCATGCTTCCACAGTATGCTGACCAAAACTGCACACAGCACTCCAGCTGTGAAGCCTAACTTAGGTTTTATATACAGCTCCATCATTACCTCCTTGCTTTGAGGATTGGAGGCAGGACCTAGGCCAAACACAAGCCACCAGAGATTGGTCCTGCAATATTCACCATTTCTAAGAATCAAGCAGAGTAGTGTGCTCAGAGCAACAGTATAATGTTTACAAAACAGACAGGCTATTCAGCCCATTATGTCTGTGCCAGACAAGGAAACAAACAAATCACTCAGCTTAATGCCACTTTGCAACTATTCGTCCGTATCCCTGGAGATTCTGGGATTTAGAATATAAGAACATAAGAACTAGGAGCAGGAGTAGACCATCCGGCCCCTCGAGCCTGCTCTGCCATTTAATAAGACTATGGCTGATCTTTTTGTGGACTCAGCTCCACTTACCCTCCCGTTCACCGTAATCCTTAATTCCTTTACTGTTCAAAAATCTATCTATCTTTGCCTTAAAAACATTCAATAAGGTAGCCTCAACTGCTTCACTGGACAGGAATTCCACAGATTCACAACCCTTTGGGTGAAGAAGTTCCTCTTTAACTCAGTCCTAAATCTGCTCCCCTTTATTTTGAGGCAATGCCCCCCCTAGTTCTAGTTTCACCTACCAGTGGAAACAACCTCCCTGCTTTCTATTGTATCTATTCCCTTCATAATTTTCCATGTTTCTGTAAAATCCCCCCTCATTCTTCTAAATTCCAATGAGTATAGCCCCAGTCTACTCAATCCCTCCTTGTAAGGCAACCCTCTCAACTCTGGAACCAACCTAGTGAACCTCCTGTGCACCCCCTCCAGTGCCAGTACATCCTTTCTGAAGTAAGGAGACCAAAACTTTACCCATTTTAGCTGAGTATCCAGACCACTCTTCAATAAGGTGAGGGTCATTGCCTCAAATATCCTATCAGACAGTGGACTCTCAGCTCATTTTGGAATATATGCTCAATATGAAATGTTCAGGCAAAGTCACTGTGAATAGCCAGCGCTTGGATAAACCTCAATTTCTGCATAGGCCTCTCCAACCTGCCTCAATCTCAATTCACCTCATCACAACAGAGACACACACGTCCTACCAGCCTCAGAGCCTCAGGCAATCGTCACTGACTGTAATCTCCCAGTGAGATGGGAGGAAGAGACCAGTGTGGCTTTGAGATATGTTTTTCTCTTGAATTCTAAGGTAAGAAGAAGAGAGGCAGTGATGGACAAGAAATACATTGAAGTAAAGGCTCTGATGTACTGAGTCATGCCACAGTGTACTGAACAGAACGCTGAAAACAGCGGGCCATACAGCTGCTATTTTATTCATGACAAGCCCTTCATAACTCATGTGTCAAGGAGACAGCTAATGTCAGTGATATTGTACTGATTTGGTTAAAAATACCCAATGCACTCACTCAGAATGAATTATTGAATTATTGATCTGGCTTTGCAAACATTCTCGCTGCTGATGCTTGGTCAGGTTGTACCTCGTATTAGTGAAAACCTTTTGCACAGCAAACTCACAGGCCCCTACATAATCTGGGGCGAACATACTCACATGGGGGCGGGGTGATATTATTGCTGCATGTATTGTGGAATAAAGCTGAAAGTTCATAATTTCTTTACACATATTGCAGAGAGGAGACTTCCACTGTTTACTCTCCGTTGGTTAGTGTGGAACTGATTCACTGATCTTTTCTAAAAGGAGCCAGGACTCAGTATGGTAAAAAAAAAAGTCTCTCTTTACTGCAGTATAGCTGGGAAACTTTCTGACTGTTAAGGTACAAAGGAAAAGGCTCCAATCTCACATTACAGCTGAGGATGAAAACAACGAACATGAAATGACAGCACCATAGATAAAACAACTCAGTTCGTGCTGAGGGAGCATCGCACTGTCAGAGGATCAGTGCTGAGGGAGCGCCGCACTCTCGGAGGGTCGGTGCTGAGGGAGCAGGCACTGTCGGAGGGTCAGTGCTGAGGGAGTGCCGCACTGTCAGAGGGTCAGTGCTGAGGGAGCGGGCACTGTCGGAGGGTCAGTGCTGAGGGAGCGCCGCACTATCGGAGGGTCAGTGCTGAGGGAGTGCCGCACTATCGGAGGGTCAATGCTGAGGGAGTGCCGCACTGTCGGAGGGTCAATGCTGAGGGAGTGCCACACTGTCGGAGGGTCAGTGCTGAGGGAGCACCGCACTGTCGGAGGGCCAGTGCTGAGGGAGCACTGCACTATCGGAGGGTCAATGCTGAGGGAGTGCCGCACTGTCGGAGGGTCAATGCTGAGGGAGTGCCACACTGTCGGAGGGTCAGTGCTGAGGGAGCACCGCACTGTTGGAGGGCCAGTGCTGAGGGATTGTTGATTTATCTCAACAATAATCTGATCAACAAGATCCCACTCCCACATAGTAATCATTGGAAGCAATGGAAGATTTATAACTCGTGAAGCAGTTTTCACTTGGGTCGCATGATTATGCGGGCTCACATCAGACTCTGTGTGAAATTAGCCGAGGACATTTCAGAGAGTTTTTCTGAGACCGGGAACTGAAAGTGCCAGGGTTGAAGGTGACTCTGTACCCATTTAGCCAGACAGGTGATGAGAATCCACCGAGATTACTGCCTCTTGCCTCCAATGCCCTTTTAAGAATTAGATCAACGGCGAATGAACAATTCTCACTTCTGTCTCTTCACCTTGTTGCTATGGCTACACAAAATGTCTTTTGCTTCCAGCAGCCTCAACAGAGAACAGATGGAGCTGGTGAGAATTCCAACTTGCCCCCACATTGTAGTTATGGTAATAATCCAGCCCAATACCATTTCTACCTCGTGCAGTTTTAACCCTTCATCTGCTGTCATTTTCAGGATAAAACTCCCCCTGAGCCAACCTGTGTTGGTGTGTACTCAAATTAGAGTCACCATATGTCCTACCCAGGCCATCGGGCTGCTCTCTCGTTACAGAGAGATGACTGGTGATGGTTTAACCTGAGGGTCACCATACCTCAGGCAGGAGTGAGCTTAAGAAGAAGGTTTCTTCATGGTGACCTCAGCTGGTGTAGGAATATGAACCTATACTGATGGTGTTACTTAACATTGCAAACCAGTGACCTGCCCACTGAGCTAACCAACTATTCAAACTCTTCAAAGTACTGAAACATTAAACCGGACAATACTATTACACTGAATTAAACCAAAATTTAACAGCAAAAAGTGAAATGTTTACCTGAAGACATAAAATTCAATATTGGAAAGAAATGCCCATGTTCCAAGCCTACCTGGTCACATTATTATGATTTACATTGTGGGCCTTGCCTTAGAGTCATAGAGCTGTACAACATGGAAACAGACCCTTCGGCCCAACTCATCCATGCCAACCAGATATCCTAAATTAATCTATTGTCTTTCAGTTCAGCTGCTCGACATAAAATATAGTGATTAACATAGTGACATTGGTTTTCAACTTACAGGATAAACCATAACTGGCTGCTGGTAAACACTGAGGAGTCCTCGGGCAACCAGGCAATACTTACCCCAACTCCTAATCAATAATACAGAAAGGGGAAAGCAAGGGTCTACCAAAGCATTCAGCTCAACATACTTCAGTACCTCCAACTGATTTTATTCCAAAGCACCACTATTTTCTAGAACAATCAATGTTTGAAAGAGTTAGATATAAAATATGTTGTAACTAAAGACTTAATTGATTTGAAAACCTGCTGTTTTATGTGAGTGAGGTGCCTCTGGGCTGTAGGCTGAATCAACAGGCTTATTAATTTATCCCCAGTGAAAACTGTTAAACAGCAATCTAATGGTATATAAAGAGTTTAATAATTGATGTTTAATAATTGTAAAGATTAGTTTATAATTTGTTACAAGGAATTCCATGTGAGAGTTCTGTATGAGGGATTAGGAATGACCTTCTTTCCTGTTCAATTTGAAATTCCTTAATTAAAGGGGACAGTGTGTGATAATTAAACTTGATCAGTTTACAATTTAACATGACAATGATTAGAGAAATGAATCTATAACATGAATGAGATTACCCTGGCCTAACACTGACATGTATGAGACAGGTAAAATGTCCAGGGCAAAGATCCTGGCTGTTTATTGAAAAAGCATCTGAGAAAAATGGAATAAGTGGTTATTGTGTGAACGGAGTTTGAGGGCAAAAATATGAAATGAACCCAAATAAAAGCATTAAGACACAGGTATCGACTGTCCAGGTTCCTGGCGTGAAATTCTCATGTCAAAATTCAGGTATGTGACATCCTGGGTAAACGACGCTTGGAGAGAGACAGAGAGAGACTGAACTGAAGCTGTAAACCTGGGAGGGGACATACTAAAGCACTGTAAAGGAGGTCCCTGTACGTATCCTCTCGGTGAATCTCTGAGGAATAAAGCCCAACAACATGATCTTGCCGACACTGTGTCACAACTTCTGCTATTTGATAACAAAATATGGATATCGCAGAAAAAAGACATGTTTTGCCCCAATCTCTTGCTTGGTACTCATCAGGACAATGCTCAAGAAACATAAAGGCAAGGGAAAACCACATGAGGGGGAGAGTCCTGATTCTAATGGGCAGTGGCATTGCTATTGAGAATGCACAAGTTAGATAGTGACTCATGTCTTCTAACAGTACCCTGCCAACATGCCAGGAAAACATTCTGCCTATCACACTAATGAGTAAGAGCATGGTATATGAATTGCAGTGACAGTGTGATGGCAGGTATGTGTGTCAAACATCCAAAATACTGGCAGATTCAATCAAAAATCAAGGCACTGACCATACCTGACCCTCTGACAGTGCGGCACTCCCTCAGCACTAACCGTCTGAAAGTGCGGCACTCCCTCAGCACTGACCCTCCCACAGCGCGGCGCTCCCTCAGCACTGACCCTCCGACAGTATAGCACTCCCTCAGCACTGACCCTCCGACAGTGCGGCTCTCCCTCAACACTGACCCTCCAACAGTGCAGCACTCCCTCAATACTGACCCTCCGACAGTATAGCACTCCCTCAGCACTGACAGTTTGACTGTGTGGCACTCCCTCAGCACTGACCCTTCCACAGCACGGCACTCCCTCAGTACTGACCCTCCAACAGTATAGCACTCCCTCAGCACTGACCGTTTGACTGTGCGGCTCTCCCTCAGTACTGCCTCTCCGACAGTGTGGCACTCCCTCAGCACTGACCCTCCAACATTGCGGCACTCCCTCAGCACTGACCCTCCAACAGTGCGGCACTCCCTCAGTACACCACCCTCCGACAGTGCAGCACTCCCTCAGCACTGACTCTCCGACAGTGTGGCACTCCTTCAGCACTGACCCTCCGACAGGATAGCACTCCCTCAGCACTGACCTTTTGATTGTGCGGCACTCCCTCAACACTGACCGTTTGACTGTGCAGCACTCCCTCAGCACTGACCTTCTGACAGTGCAGCTCTCTTCAAAACGACTGTGGTTACTGCAGTTGGGTGAAGAAGATGGAGTACTGTCTGCAGTTCTGGTTACCCCACTGTAGGAGGAGAGAGGAGTGAGAGAGGGAGAGGAGTGAATGTGGAACATACCAGGAGACAGTGTCTCAGCTGACCTTTGTATTCTGACTCTTCAACCTGTCAATTTCAACCCAGTTTAACTGCTTTTCTCATTACTTTATTGACATTATCTGTTATCCAAAAGAGATGGGTAAAGGGATTATTTCATCAGTGGGGGTCTCACCTCATATTTTTAAATCATTCAATCTGCCCTGTCATGTTTTAGCAAGTCGAATAAATTCTTTCAAAACAAAATTACAGCTTTATTGTTTATTCCTACTGATCTCAATGCCAAGTATTACAGAATACACAGCACCAATTGCCAATACTTCATCTCTATTGTCAATACACGCTTCCATCCCACACGTGTGTTTGCATTTTCAGTGGTGACTGCTTTCAAGTCTCACTGAGGTTGATGAGATGGAAAGGTGTCTTCTATCTGATGGTACAGGCATTGGAATGAGTTTGGGCAGAAGGCATATACCATTCTGTTTTACTGTACATGAAAGAGGCTCCATTGTGTCAAGCTATTTTGTTTTATTGAACACCGCGTTCTGCAAACTGATTCCAACTGCAGTGATCCTGGCTCAGAGGAATGTGGTGGAGCTCCAAGCACCTCTGGTCTCTCAATATGTGATTACACTGACGCCTCTTGCTACATGACTAGACTTGCTGGCGATGTTTAATTCAATATCTCGTTGTGCGAGTGACCCAGTAGAAAATGTACGCTGCCCTGCTCTGCATTGAAATGATCTGATGAATAAAGATGAGATTATTCTGGGCTACCTTTCTACACTGGAAATTTTAATCAATATACAAGAGATTATTTACATCTGCAAGTTGACAAGTACAGCTGTCAACACTGAATAAATTTGAGATACAAGATTTTCAGGTGCAACTAGAAGTGTTGCAGTCTAGTTAGAGACAGAACGTTAATGGGAAATGAAATGCTATCCCTGTCACACGGAATTGGAAGAGAGCAGGAAATGTTATTGAAGGGGTCTGCTTCCTATACTCCCTTCACTGCTCTGACACTATATCACAGATTTAATCCCAGAATTTTATCTCCTTCAGAAGTGGAGATGGTCTTGTCTCTACTCCTGTTCAACTTGATTCAAAAATCACCTCCTATCTTTAATGTGTCTGCAAATAGGAAATCTCTGAATTATAATAACAAGAATCTTTAAAATAGGACACAGTCTCACCGCTCAATGAACTGTAAAAGGAAGGAAAGGCTATGCTTAAAGTAAAATGGTTTCCTTTAGCTTTCTTTTCAATTCCTACAAATCATAGCAGCTGGTCATTCATTTCACAGCCATTTGTGGGATCTTGCTGCTTACAAAATGGCAGGCACAGTCCAGTATTAGAATAAGCACTGCACTGAGAGAGCTTTGCGCTGTTGGAGGGTCACTGCTGAGGGAATGCTGCACTGTCGGAGGATCAGTACTGTGGGAGTGCTGCACAGTCAGAGGGTCAGTGCAGAGGGAGCACCGCACTGTCAGAGGGTCAGCGCTGAGGGAGTGCCACACTGTCGGAGGGTCAGTGCTGAGGGAGTGCCACACTGTTGGAAGGTCAGTACTGAGGGAGTGCCGCACTGTCAGAGGTGCTGTCTTTCAGATAATATTGCAAATTGAGAGGGAACAGTCCTTTTTGGAGGACATAATGTGATCCTGAAGACAATGAGATGATTTTTCCCTCAATCAACATTACGAATACAATTTCATCATTTTCATATTGCTGTTTGTAACAGGTAGTGCTGCATTCCCACAATCCAACAAGCCTTGGCTTCGTCAAAAACTATTTTCATCGTCAATCAGGCTATTTCGGTGTACTGGAAGGTCACTATGTAAATGAAAGTTTGTTTTGTAGCCTGTATGCAGAGATTGATTTGTGACCAAATAACATTTCAGCAGAAATGGTATTCCGAGGACATTTTGTTGTTTTCAATCTGGTACATCTGGTTTGATCTTTTTCTAGTAAAGAGCTGTTACACACTCTGACATCGCAAATATATAATCGTTGCAGAAGGTTAGAAAGCCATTCAGCGAATGTAGATTTATCACATCGAGCTCTTGTGTGGATGTTAATTGCGAATCAGAGATGTACAATAGTTTTCTCATCATCCTGACTCTCAAGCACTGATGTCACTCATCTTGATCTGAATGTTCTTTACTGTGGAATGGTACAATGGTTTGTCAATAAAACAATCCTGAGAGGAACAAATCCGTCTTCATCATCCAGTCTGTGTCGTGAAACCCCTCTCCAGATTTCCAAATTACGCATTTCGCCTCCTCAGATACCCTCACCCCTAAATACTGAGACCCTGGTATGGCTGTGATTCCTCACCCTGTCGGTCAGCTACACACCGATTATAATGTTCATCCAGAAACCCCAACAGCAAACCAGTTCCATTCCAATGATCTTTGCAATTTGCGACTGAAGCAGGCATCCAGACAGTCATTATGAATTCTAACTTAATAATGAGATGCATGTGATGTTTCCAAATCCCTCTCATGCATTTAGGACCTGAATCTGAACTCTCTTTGTTGCTGTAATAGCTTTGCGTCTCACTCCTGGGTGTCCATTATTTCAGACATCACCATCCATTTACCAGCCTGTCAGCCTTTCTATGTACAAAAAAAACACATTGCAATTGTAGGTACAGGAGTAGGCCAATCGAGTTCGACCTGCCATTCAGTATGGTCACGCAAATTGACCAATTCGATGCCTTTTACCCACCCCTTCCCCTTAACATAATATGCCATTGGTCATCAGAAACCTATCAATCTCTACCTCAAAAACTGAGTTTTCCACAGCCTTCTGTGTTATTCCAAAGGTTCACAATCCTCTGATTAAATAAAAAATATCCTCACTTCAGACCTACCGGCATCTCCTTGGTTTTTAAACTGTGCCCGATGTTTCTAGACTCCCCAAACCAGGCATAACACCTTACCCTGTCCGTCACTTTAAGTATTTTGAAGGTTTCAATGCGATCATCTCTCATTCTTCAAAGCTCTTTAGAATCCAGGTGCAGTTTGTTCAATCTCTCTTCCCAATCCCAACGCTGCACTCTGTCTGTGATAGGAATATCCTTCCTGAGGTAAAGACACCAAAACCAGCCATGCCGAATCGTTCACAATGTCCAGGGATGTGCAGGCTGGTGGGTTAGCCATGGAAAATGCAGGGCTACAGGGATAGGGTAAAGCGGTGGGTCTGGGTGGGAGGATGTTCATAGGGTTGGTGCAGACTCGATGGGCAGAATGGCCTGCTTCCACTTTACACAGATTCAAGGATTTTAACTCTAGGTGTGGTCTATCCAAGCTCGTATACCATTGAAGCAATTCACGTGAATAACTGGCCCTTTTTGACATTGACACAGATTAATGTGTTTGAAGTTCACGTCGGTGAATAATCCATTACATTTCCACAATTTACACAATCTGTTCAATCTGTGGTTGTATGTGTTAGAGAGTGTGGTGCCAATGGATAAAGGAGAATTGTATCACTCACACCTCCAATTACTGAACAATCACTGACTCATCCCATTTGTGTTCTATATCGTCCTTCCATGATGTATCCCTTCCCTCTGTCTCCCCCTTCCCACGCACATTCTTACTCTGAGATAATGCCCTCTGGTCCTAGACTGTCCCAGAAGGTAAAACAATCTCTCTGCATCTACCCTGTCAAATTTCCTAAGAATGTTAGGCTCAGTGGTTAGCACTGCTGCCTCACAGTACCATGGACCCAGATTCGATTCCACCCTCGGGCGAATTTGAGTGGAGTTTGCACATTCTCCCCGTGTCTACGTGGGGTTTCCTCCGGGTGCTCCGGTTTCCTCCCACATTCCAAAGATGTGTAGGCTGGGTGAATTGGCCATGCCAAATTGCCCATAGTGTTCAGGGATGTGTAGATTAGGTGGGTATTGGGGTTATAGAGGTATGGGTCTGGGTGGGATGCTCCAAGGGTCAGTGTGGACGTGTTGGGCCGAAAGGCCTGTTTCCACACTGTGGGAATTCTATGATGAGTCTGTGCAGGTTAAGGTGGATTGGCCATGGGAAATTGCTCATAGTGTCCAGGGGTGTGCAGGCTAGGTGGGTTAGCCATGGGAAATGCAGGGTTACATAAGATAGTTGGGTGGGTTTGGGTGGGATGCCCTTTGGAGGGTTGATGTGGACTCAATGGGCTGAGTGTAGGGTGCTTCCACAGTGTAGGGATTCTATGATTCAATAACATCACCTCTCATCCTTCTAAACTCCAAAGACTACAGCTTGACCTCTTGTCTGAAGATCAGTCACCTTAGCTCAAGGACATTTCTGCAGGACTTCCTCAGGATAGTTATTTTCTCATTAACCTGTTCAGAGATGTCATCATACACCTTGAACCTGAGCCTCCAGACTCAGACGCAGGGACACTACCATTGCATCATAGGGATGCTTCGTTCCCCAGGGTAGTGTCCTAGGCCCAACCATCTTCAGCTGCTTTATCAATGACCTTCCCTCCTTCATAAGGTCAGAAATGGGGATGTTTGCCGATGATTGTGTAATGTTCAGCACCATTCATGACTCCTCAGATACTGAAGGAGTCCGTGTTCAGATGCAACAGGATCTGGACAATGTTAAAGAGAAAAGTTAGATTCACACCACACAAATCCCAGACTATGACCATTTCCAACAGGAGAAAATCTAACCATAGTCCTCAACATTTAATGGCACTACCATTACTGAATCATCCACTATGCTCCCAGGGTTTACCATTGATCAGAAGCTGAACTAGACTCGCCATATAAATACCGTGGTGATTAGAACAGGTCAGAGGCTAGTCATTCTTTGGCAAGTAACTCGCCCCTGACTCCCTAAAGCCTGTCCACCATCAGCAAAGCACAAGTCAGGAGTGTGATGGAATATTCCCCACTTGCCTGGATGGGGGCAGCTCCAGCAACACTCAAGAAGCTCGACACCATCCAGGACAAAGCAGCTCCCACTTGATTGGCACCACATCCACAAACATCCCACTCCCTCCCCCACCGACACTCAGTAGCAGCAGTGTTTACCAGCTACAAGATGCACTGCAGAAACTCACCAAAGATCCTCAGACAGCACCTTCCAAATCCATGACCACTTCCATCTAGAAGGACAAGGGCAGCAGATGCATGGGAACACCATCACCTGCAAGTTCCCTTACAAGCCATTCACCATCCTGACTTGGTTCCTTCACTGTTGTTGGGTCAAAATCCTGGAAGTCTCTCCCTGAGGGCATTGTGGATCTACCTACAGCACATAGATGTCAGTGGGTCAAGAAGGCAGCTCACCCCCACCTTCTCAGGGCAACTAAGGATGAGCAATAAATGCTGGCCCAGCTAGTGACATCCACATCCCGTGAGTAAATACAAAATACATGAATGTTGGTTGAGCCAGTGACAAGTGGCCCGACAGCAAATTTAAAAAGGTTATTTCATTTTTCAATATTTCACAAGACAGAACACCTGCTCCAGTCACAGTAGAGCTTCCCTTTAGTCAGTCCAGGCTGACTGTGAGGGAGGTGAAATGTACATGGTATTCATTGCTGTTCAAGTGTCCAGGCAATCAACAATGTAGCTAATGCTGTCTGCGCTCTGAAATTATTCAAACAACTGAATCTTGCATGTGTTAACATTGGATCTTCAGCTGCACGGTGGCTCAGTGGTTAGCACTGCTGCCTCACAGCTCCAGGGACCCGGGTTTGATTCCACCCTCGGGTGACTCTCTGTGTGGAGTCTGCATGTTCTCCCCCTGTCTGCATGGGTCTCCTCCCATAGTCCAATGGTTAGGGTGGTTTGGCCGTGTTAAATTGCTCATAGCATCCAGGGATGTTTAGGTTAGGTGTGTTAGCATGGGAAATGCAGAGATAGAATGGGTCTTGGTGGGTTGTTCTTTGGAAGGTTGGTGTGGACTTGTTGGACTGAATGGCCTGTTTCCACACTGTAGGGATACTATGATACAACCAGTTTACAGAGAGATGTTGATAGGTTAAGTTGGTGGACAAAAGTTTGGTATGGTATGGTGGTTCAGTGGTTAGCATTGCTGCCTCACAGATCAGTCGGGGAATCGGGTGTTACAGAGAAAGGGCAGGAAAGTGGACATGAGGAATGTCTGATTGGCCATGATCCTAGTAAAAAGTGGGCCAGGCTCAAGAGACTGAATGGCCTACTCCTTTTCCTGTTTCTTTTGGGCTTATGTCTAATTTTGGTTGCTAATGAATTTGCTCCTTCAAATTGTGGTGTTAGTGAGGAATGAGATGATTGTGTTATTTGGGAGCGATCATTGCACAAATGACTTCTCGCTGTATGTTTGTTGGGATCTTTGCTGCTGTTATAAAACAACAGGAAATTGAATTAAATTCTGTTTATGTAATCCAATTTCACTCTGTTAACCTTTGACACAACAACTGTAATATCCAAAGTAGTCCTGGGGAAATTATCTTCTTTGCCTGAACTTACAGTAACTTCAGGTAAAGAATTGAAAGTGTACTGATGATGCCAGAATTTAGCAAAATACTTTGGTCACCAACTTAAATCAAAGTTGATTGCTTCGAAGATTCTGCAGACATTAAGTGGCTAATAAATTTGACTAAGTGCATCATTATTCGATACAAGTCTTCCTAATTGCATCGTTACCAATGTAAGTTGTGATCAAGATCATTTATATTCATGTTCACAATCTCTCCACTCACTGAGAACCACTTAGGCCTCTACGAACGTACAGATAATGT
Organism: Rhincodon typus; assembly: GCF_021869965.1. NCBI lineage: Eukaryota > Metazoa > Chordata > Chondrichthyes > Orectolobiformes > Rhincodontidae > Rhincodon > Rhincodon typus. Next base: position 987,404 of record NC_063370.1, read on the forward strand.
AACAGAGAATCAAATGCTGCATCTGCACATTATCCAATCTTCACATTGTTCTTGTCAACTCGTGTGTTAGTCCAGCTGGCTGGCTGGTCTCTAACCAAGGGTAACACTGATAGCATGGGTTCAATTCCCATCGCTGGCTGAAAGTACCTTGAAAAATTCTCCTTCTCTTCACTTTGCCTGAGGCATGGTGACCCTCAGGTTAAACCACCACCAGTTGTCTCCCTCTAATGAGAGAGCAATGTCTGCTAAGATTATGCTGACATTACCTTTACTGTCCAAAATACCATTGCAAGTAAATCTTTAGATCCACTTGGCTCAGTGTGAGCTCTGTACCTCTGTTTGGGGTGATTATAGGCCCAAGCTGTAAGTCAGGCATGTGAAGTCTGGATAGCTCTGCTCTGATTGCCCATGCTTTGAGCTGCTAAAGTAAATCATGCTGAAATGTATAGACATTGCACAAGCCCAAGAAAAAGCCTGGAAGGAATCGTGATCTTGATAACATGATTTAATCCTCCTTGCGTGGCCCTGTTGAGTAATGCAGTAAAAGCTGACTATTTATCCATGTATTATTAAGTTGAACTGTTTTATCGAGCAGGATGTCTTCCCAGTGCGCTAGGCCCACAGTCAACATCAACAAACATGGCTAATTGTCCAATCTTCCCAATGTTCCTGTCATGTTGACAGTCACGACATTATGGGGAGATAATAGTGAAGTGGAAATGCCATTGGACGACTAATCCAGTGATCGAGGCTTATGATCAGATCCCACTACAGCAGCTGGTGGAACTTAAGTTCAATCAATAAAGTCTGGAAATAAAACTAAAGAACTGTGGATGCTGGAAATCAGAATCAAAAGCAGAAATTGCTGGAGAAGCTCAGCAGGTCTGGCAGCATCTGTGGAGAGAGAAACAGAGTTAACGTTTCGGGTCCAGTGACCCTTCCCCAGAGTTGGAATTCTGTTGAACATGAAGCTATTATCAATTGATGTAAAGATCCATCTGGTTTGCTGATGTCCTTTATAAAAATATAATCATACAAACAAGGAACAAGAATAGACCTATGGGCCCTTCGAGCCTGGTCCCCCATTTGGTAAGATCATGGCTAATCACTGAGCTAAATAGCTTAAAGTTAAGGCCATTGAAGTGAAAGTTTTTTTTTATTTCTCTGAGATTAAAGTTATTGAACACATTAAGCAACAAAAATCAAAGCATAACATTGCAGTTGCTCAGTGAAAGGGGTTGACACTAAACAGCTGGAAATCTGGCTTTACCTTTGTTCTCGAACCTGGCAGGTTCTCTTCAGCTTATCCACCTAGCATGGTACAGACAGGGATGGTTCAGTCTGTACACCCAGCATGTTCTGGTTAAATACAAGGAGAGCAGGGAGCTGCAATGCCTTCAAGGTGACAGTTCATGGTTACTCCCTGACAGGGAGGATGAGAGAGTTGCAGCCGGAAATGGCAGCTCTATGATATAGAGGTTACTAACTGCTACCCTCCATTGGTACAGAGTTGAATAGCAGCTGCTGTTAACGCAGGTTCCTGTGACTTTAACATCAGAAAGCAGACAGGCTTTTGTTGACTGAGACATTTGAGTGTTGGGAATCTGAAATCTGATCAAAACATGTCTCCAAGCCACTCACTAACGTTCTTGTTAGAGCTGGGGCAGAGGGCAGGACAAACGGCAGTTAACAGCACCCAAGTACTTACTGGTTTCCCACACACCAACAGGCCAAGCCAATCCCAGAGGTCACAAGTTAAAATCTCTCTCCCCACCAACCCCCCAACTCTCAGACACTAGCAAGAGGTAAGAATTGAAGATCTGTCTTCAATCATTTGAAGTCAACATAGAGAGTGAAGATACCAAAGACCCAACCTTACACCAGGCTCTGGTTATAGTGATATCTATTGGATAGGTGCTCCTAACATCTCCTACGAATCTTCTCCTCTGATTGGAGGTTGAAAACAAGAGCACCAGTGCCCAGCAAATTCTGGACCTTCTCAGACACTGTCTCTCTCTCTGCACCAAATGTGTCAGCAAAGACCAGGCCCCTGAGCTGCACCAACATGATTAACACTGAAATAAAAACAAAATACTGCAGATGCTGGAGATCTGAATGTGCTAGACAAACTCAGCAGGTCTGGCAGCAACAATGGAGAGAGAAACAGAGTTAATGTTTCAAATCTGATACAACTCTTCTTCAGGACAGTAAAGGGTTTAATCATTATGGGCTTAATCTTCTTGTGTCCAGCTCCACCTTATCCCAAGTGGAAAGCAGATTGATGTGGCTGTGAAGTCACAGATAGGCCCAGAGTGGGTTCAGCACATGGCTGTCCCTTCTCTAAACAACAATAGGAACTGGGGTGTGTATTTATGATAGTCTTTGAGGTCAGTTTTACTGATGCCAGTTTTGAAACAGTAAATTTTTAAGACTGAGTTCCAATGCTCAGTCTGTGCTGATGGTAGTCAATGTTGAGTTTGTTGGTTTAAACCAGGCAATGGCCAATATACAAAATAAAAACCGAAAGAACTGCGGATGCTGTAAATCAGGAACAAAAACAAAGTTGCTAGAAAAGCTCAGCAGGTCTGGCAGCATCTGTGAAGGAGAAAACAGAGTTAACGTTTCGGGTCCGGTGACCCTTCCTGAGGACAATGTACAAATGTACGTTATGGAAGCTGTTTATAATGGACATAATAAGCAAGCAGTAAGCATCGATAAAGTTATTACCGAGAGCTGCCTGTCATTATCAAGATATTGATTTCTGTTTTGGCCTGATTCTAAATCCCATGTTGTTCAATGGAAATGTTCATATTTATCATGAAATGTGAACACACCAGCTGATATTGCACACAGCCACTCATTCTCAGTCTGCAGGCCACACATTCACCTCATCCCCCATCCTACGTTGTGTCAAGTACAGAAGTCAGCCAGAAATGCTAAGAGGATGATCTTTCTCAGCTCCTCTAAAGTTCTTCAGCATGACAGATACCAGTCTTCAGCCAATTCTATTCCCTCCACGCAATATCAAGGAATGTTTCCAGTCACTGGATATTGTAAAGGCTATGGGCCCTGACAACATTTCAGTAATAGTGATGAAGCCTTGTGCTCCAGAACTTGCCACTCCCCTTGCCAAGCTCTTCCAGTATAGCTACAACACTGGCATCTATCCAAGCATGCCAAGTACGTCCTGTACACAAAAAGCAGGACAAATCCAACCCGGCCAATTCCCGCCCCATCAGTCTCCTCTTGATTATCAGTAAAGTGATGGAAGGTGTCAGTAACAGTGATATCAAGCAGCACCTGCTCAGCAATAACCTGCTCAGTGACGCTGTGTTTGGGTTCTGCCAGGGCCACTCAGCTCCTGACCTCATTACAGCCTTAGATCAGACATGGACAAAAGAGCTGAATTCCAGAGATGAGGAGAGACTGACAATCCTTGACATCAAGGCTACATTCGACGGAGTGTGGCATCGAGGAGCCCTGGCAAAACTGGAATCAATGGGTATGGGGGGCAAACTCTCTGGTGGTTGGAGTCATACCTGACACATAGGAAGATGGTCGTGGTTGTGGGAGCTCAGTCATCTCAGCTCCAGGACATCTCTGCAGGAGATCCTCAGGGTAGTGTCCTAGGCCCGACCATCTTCAGCTGCTTTATCAATGACCTTCCCTCCATTAGAAGTGGGGATGTTTGCTGATTGCACAATGTTCAGCACCATTTACAACTCCTCAGATGCTGAAGCAGTCATGTTCAAATGCAACAAAACCTGCAATAAATCCAGGGCTGGGTTTGGGCTGAAAAGTGGTAACTAACAATCTCACCACATAAGTGCCAGGCAACGACCATCGCCAACATGAGACAATCTAATCATTGCCCATTGACATTCAATAACGTTATCATCACTGGATTCCCCCCACAGTCAACATCCTGGGATTTCCATTGACCAGAAGCTGAACTGGACCAGCCATATAAATGGCCATCCTGACTTGGAAATATAACGCCATTCCTGCACTGTCGTTCAGTTAAAATCCTGGAATCACCCTCCGTAATAGCTTTGAGGGTCTACCTACAGCACATGGACTGCAGGGGTTCAAGAAAGCAACTCACTATACCACTGACTCGAGGGCAATTAGGGATGGGCAATAAATGCTGGCCCAGTCAGAGATACCCACAACCCCTGAACAATTAAAGGGAAGGATGGAACAGTGGTATTGTCAACTTTAATCAAGGGAGAGTGGAACAAAATGGTTGATGACAGCCTGCTTTTAACAGAAGTGTTCAGGAATCAGCTGTAACTGAGTGGACGACATCCAGCCTCTAAGTCTGATGATCATGACTCCAGATTGTTGTCAAAGATTCAAGCACATAATTCAGGCCCAGAGCAGAGCCTTGGGGGTGCTGCATCATCAGGGGGCTGCTGTGGTTCACAATGAACCCAGATCGAATCTGCCCTGGCCGATGGAAAAAAGCAATCAACCAATTCTATCCCCGGCACACTGCCGGGACTTGTTCTACATGGGCCAGAACTGTGCTCCAGTATGATCAGAGCATTCATCTCCAAGTCTTTCCCTTCGGCCTCTCAAGTGGGAGGAGGAGATCCAGTCAGAGACAGTAGGAACTGCAGATGCTGGAGAATCCGAGACAACAAGGTGCAGGGCTGGATGAACACAGCAGGCCAAGCAGCATCATAGGAGCAGAGAGGCTGACGTTTCGGGCC
>NC_063370.1:992518-1001714 GCF_021869965.1 Rhincodon typus
GTTTCGGGCCTAGACCCTTCTTCAGAAAACCCTTTCTGAAGAAGGGTCTAGGCCCAAAACGTCAGCCTTCCTGCTCCTCTGATGCTGCTTGGCCTGCTGTGTTCATCCAGCTCTGCACCTTGTTATCTCAGATTCCCCAGCATCTGCAGTTCCTGCTATCTATTAATGAGATATTGATTTAGTCTGAGCTGAACACCCCCAAAAAATCAATTTCACAGCAGAAGGGAACAGTGTGAGCTGCCCTTCCGATACACAGAAGGAAATCCATTCAAATACGAGAGCCTCCCAACCCTGCTTTCTATACCATGCGACCTTCTCAGGGATAATTAGGGATTGGCCATAAATGCTGACCTTGGATGGAAATCCAGCCCCAGCCATGGTATTTGTTATATTGCGCAAGCAGGAATGGGGCAGTTTGTATTTCAGACCCACATGTTCTGTGAGGCTCCCATAAACTCGGTAGCTGCTTCAAAACTGACCTGGATTCGGTGATCCAAGGGGATGGAATGCAATGTACACAGAATAATCCTTGGCAGAGCAGGTCAGTACTTCGTAGACAACAAGGTGCAGGGCTGGATGAACACAGCAGGCCAAGCAGCATCATAGGAGCAGAGAGGCTGACGTTTCTCACTTGGATAGCCGTGGTAACTTTTCCAAAGGCAAAGGTTTGGATGTGATTCTAAGACCCCTTTGCAAGTGGCAAGGTACCTTCTGAGATTGTTAGAAATAGACTTGAATGTGCCTAAACTCCTTAACTGTCCAACTGATTGGAACTGCCAACTGACCTATCATTAACAAGTGTGAAAAGTTCCAAAAACAATTCTTGAAAGGAGCTGTTAATAATATCATGGAGTCCTGACAGTGTGCAAACAGGCCATTCAGCCCAACACGTCCACGCTGCCCATCTAAAGAACATCCCATCCAGACTCACTCCCTATGTCTAACCCACCTAACCTAAACATCCCTGGACAGTATGGAGAATCCACCTACCCTGCATGTCTTTAGACCGTAGGAGGAAACCCACGCAGACAATGTGCAAACTCCACACAGACAGTTGCCTGAGGGTGAAATCAAGCCTGGGTCCCTGGTGCTGTGAGGCAGCAGTGCTAACGACTGAGCCACCGTGCCAACCTTAAGTGTCAAGACATTTAAAAACCCTTGCATTCGGTTCGAATCTTATAAAAACATTTCTGCTTGTTATTTCTCTCTGTATGGCCCCATAAGCCCAAGGGCCTCAGTTACTGGGTTGCTGCATGTCAGTTTCCACAATCTTCCCTTCTCACTGTCTGGCAGCTGTAATTTCACAGCTTGATTGACAGTTTCAAGCAGTTATATACACTTTGAAGTGAGACTATGAATTCAAATCATTGTTTTTCTAAGCGATTACGCACTTGAATAAATTCACTGGGTCACAATTGAGGAGACAGGAAATGCCACACACTGTGCTTTTGTTTATTCATTTTTGGGATGTGGACATCTGTGGCTGGGCCAGCATTTATTGCCCATCCCGAGTTGCTCTTGAGAAGGTGGTGCTGAGCTCCATTTTTGAACTGCTCCAGTCCCTGTGCTGTAGGTTGACTCACAATGTCTCTTAGAGAGGGAATTCCAGGATTTTGACCCAGCGACACTGAAGGAATGACATATTTCCAAGTCAGAATGGTGAATGTCTGGAGAGGACCTTTCAGGGAGTAGTGTGCCCATGTATCTACTGCCCTTGTCCTTCTAGATGAAAGTGATCATGGGTTTGGAAGGTGCTATCTAAGGATCTTTGGTGAATTCCTGCAGTGCATCTTGTCAAGGGTACACACTGCTGCTACTGAGCGTCGGTGGTGGAGGGAATGGGATGCTTGTGGATGTAGTGCCAATCAAGCGGGGGCTGCTTTGTCCTGGATGGTGTTGAGCTTCTTGAGCATTGTTGGGGCTGCACTCATCCAGGCAAGGGGGAGTATTCCATCACACTCCTGACTTGTGCCTTGTGGATAGTGGGCAGGCTTTGGGGAGTCAGGAGATGAGTTACTCACCACAGTATTCCTAGCCTCTGAACTGCTGTTGTTGCACTGCATTTATACGGTGAGTCCAGTTCAGTTTCTGGTCAATGTTTATAGTGAGGGATTGAGTGATGGTAACACCATTGAATGTCAAGGGGTGGTAGTTAGAATGTCTCTTGTTGGTGATGGTCATAGCCTGGCATTTGTGTGGTGTGAATGTTATTTGCCACTTGTCAGACCAAACCTGAGTCGCTAATGGTGCTGAACATTGTATAATCATTGGCGAACATCCCCACTTCTGACCTTATGATGGAGGGAAGGTCATTGATGCAGCAGGTGAAGATGGTTGGGCCGAGGACACTACCCTGAGGAGCTCCTGCAGAGATGTTCTGTAGCTGAGATGACCTATCTTCAACAACAACAACCGTCTTCCTATGTACCAGGTATCACTTCAACCTGCAGAGTGTTTGCCCCCTGATACCCATTGATTCCAGTTTTGCTAAGGCTCCTTGATGCCACACTCGATTGAGTGCAGCCTTGATATCAAGGGCTGTGACTCTTACCTCACCTCTGGAAATCAGCTCTGTTGTCCATGTTTGAACCAAGGCTGGAATGTGGTCAGGAGCTGAGCAGCCCTGGCAGAACCCAAACTGGGCGTCACTGAGCAGGCTTTTGCTGAGCAGGTGCTGCTTGATAGCACTGTTACTGACACCTTCCATCACCTTACTGATGGTCGAGAGTAGACTGATAATTGGCTGGGAGATAGTAAGAACTGCCGATGCTGGATATTATCTCTGAGTAAGTTATAACGCTACTGATGCTGCCAGGCCTGCTGTGTTCCTCCAGCTCCACACTGTGTTATCTCTGATAATTGGCTGGGTTGGATTTGTCTTAATTTTTATGTACAGGACGTACCTTGTCAATTTTCCACATTGTTGGTTGGATGCCAGTGTTGTAAATGTACTGAAACAGCTCAGTTAGGGGTGCAGCAAGTTCTAGAGCACAAGGTCTGAACTGCTACTTAAATGTTATCAGGGCCATAGCCTTTGCAGTATTTAGTGCCACACAACACTATGGAGGGTATTCTCAATGTGAAGGCATGACTTCGTCTCCACAAGGACTGTGCAATAGTCACTCTTACCGATACTGACATGGACAGATACATTTGCAGCTGGCAGATTGATAAGGATGAGGTAAAGTATGTTTTTCCCTCTTGTTGGTTCCCTCACCACCTGCTGCAGACCCAGTCTAGCAGCTATGTCCTTCAGGACCTGACCAGCTCGATCAGTATTGCTGCTGCTGAGCCACTCTTAGTGGTGGACATTGAAATCCCCCACCCAGAGTACATTCTTTATTCATTCACAGGATGAGGGCGTCGCTGGCCAGGCAGCATTTATTGCCCATCCCTAATTGTCCAGAGGGCAGTAAGAGTCAACCACATTGTTGTGGGTCTAGAGTCGCATGTAGGCCAGACCAGCTAAGGATGGCAGTTTCCTTCCCTAAAGGACATTAGTGAACCAGACCGGTTTTTCCGACAATCGGCAATGGACTCACGGTCATCATTAGACTCTTAATTCCAGATATTTATTGAATTCAAATTCCACCATCTGCCATGGCGGGATTAGAACCCGGGTCCCCAGAACATCACCTGGGTCTCTGGATTAACAGTCCAGCAATAATATCACTAGGCCATTGTCTCCCATTAGCCAAGAAGCATTCAGCAGAGCTTAGGACTGAATACAGCAAGTCCTAGCTTCAATTCAATGCAACAAAATCATTGATTGTAACACTCATTATCTTAAAATGCTGCACTAACAAGTGAGCCCATGTTCCTCACTATTCACAAAACTGTCAACACTCTAGGCTCCGGACATTGCTGGCACAGATATTATGGACTGAATGGCCTCCGTATGCACTATATCAATTCTGTGATTCTGTGGCTGCATCCGCCTTTCACTGCTCCCTGTGATACTGCTTCAAACACCCTCCTCTGTCGGTCTCGTGTCTGAAATCAGCAGCAAATACACCGGAAGGACACTCACAAACACAGAATGCACTCCAAGTACATACACACACACACACACTCTCACACACACACAGAGGCTCACACACACACACACACATAGGCTCTCACACACACAGACACACACACACACACACACACACACACAGAGGCTCACACACACACACAAACACACACACAGGCTCTCTCACACACACACACACACACGCACACACAGAGGCTCTCACACACACAGACACACAGACACACACACACACACAGAGGCTCTCACACACACACACACACACACACACACACACACGCATAGACACGTATACACACACAAACACACAGGCTACACTGACACGCAGACACACGCACACACTGACACAGACGCAAACTGACACACACACACACACACAGGCTCTCTCTCTCTCTCACACACACACACAGGTTCTCACACACACAGACACACTCACACTGGCATATTATATCTATACTACACACACACACACAGGCTGTCTCACACACACACACACACACACACACACATACAGAGGCTCAGACACACACAGAGGCGCTCTCTCACACACACACACAAATACACAGGCTACACTGACACACTCTGACACACAGACACACAGACACACTGACACAGACACAAACTCACACACACACACACACACACACACACACAGACAGACTCCTTCGATTTGTCCTCATTAAAGCTGGTACATTGCAATTGAGTTTATGCTGACAGCATTTTTGACGTTCTTTACTTTGTGATGTTCCTATTACAGATCCCATGATTGATTCTCAGTCCTTAAGAGAAGGAGCTCTGTTTGTATTGCTGACCCTAATGAGGAAGTGAGATGGTGAGGGGGTTAAATACACACAGCTTGGGGAAGGGGACAGAGTTAAGAAGGCGCCTCAATCTTTCGATTTATTTTTACTCCAGAACAGAAAGTAGCTGCAAGGCAATTCTCGATGACAGACTGTGAGGCCGGCTATTGAAATGTGCTTCAGGGAAACACTGACAATGGTCTCAGAGGAGTGAGGAGCACCATTCATCACCCTGCTGTTTGCAGCTTTTTGACTGCCTTTAATAATCTGACTGGGTACAAGATGATACTGCTGCCCAGGCCAACATCCACTAATTGCAAAAAAAAACAGAATAGTTGCTAGGTGACAGAGGCATTATTTGAAGAAGCAGCCAGCTTCCCCTTGCCCTCCCATTGTGCTGCAATGCCATTCGGAACCAGCTTACTGCCACCCTCTCCTTTCCCTGATGGGTCAAAGGCCCTATCTGTCACAGTGGTACAGGAACAACCACGAGAGAGTATTAATGAGTCTTAAGGCTACTGTCTCAAACAAGATGTTGATGATTGCATGATAGCAATCAGGGACAAGTCACGTTATTAACTGATACATTGCTGCTGAGATTATTGGCACCCTACTCCCCTCCTCACTTGATGCACTACCCTCTGACCAGTGGGCACCTGACCCTCTAGAGACATACAGCACAGAAACAGACCCTTCAGCCTAACACGTCCATGCCAAACAGATATCCTAAATTAACCTCATTCATTTGCCTGTATTTGGCCCATATCCCTCCAAACCTTTCCTACGCATGAACCCCTCCAGATGCCTTTTAAATGTTATAAACGTACCCACTTCCACCACATCCTCTGGAAGCTCATTCCATATATAAACCACCCTCTGTGTGAAACAGTTACCCCTCAGGTCCCTTTTAAATAATTTCCCTCTCAACTTAAACCTATGCCCCTCTAGTTTTGGACTCCCCCACCCTAGGGCAAAAACTTTGGTTATTCACCCTATCCATGTCTGTCATGATTTTATAAACCTCTATAAGGTCACCCTTCAGCCTCCAACACTCCAGGGAATAAAGTTCCAGCTTATCCAGCTTCTCCTTATAACTCAAACTTTCCAGTCCTGGTAACAACCTGGTAAATCTTTTCTGTACCCTTTCCAGTTTTAATAACATCCTTCCTATAGCAGAGCGACCAGAATTATAAGCTCTGCTCCAGATGTGGCCAAATGTCTTATACCTTCTCTATTTATCTGGTACCTTCCTTACCAGACATCTTAACCCCTGCCAAGTCAGTACCAAACCAGCTGGCATGCTACTTATTTGGCACCTTACCCTCTTACTCATCTGGTATCCTACACAACCTGCGCAGTATCATCGCACTATCCTTATATGCCCATCACAGGAACTGTCAGAATGGGAGTATGGCCTCCTATTTCTGATGGAGCCCTGAGCAGAATCCCCCTTCGGAGAAATGTGGAGGCTCCATTTGTTCATAAAAGATGGAAAGGCCAGGGGCAATCCGTAAGAGATAGTCAGCCCTCAGAAAATCGAATTGTGCCACTCAATATTTTGGTGAGAGCTGGAAAGTGTGTTCTAAAAGAGCTGGAGAAGGGAATTCAATAATTAGAATAATCAGCAAGACAGAACTGGGTGAATAATTGAGAAGTGAACATGGGCAGAGCCGTGGGTAAAAAACAAGGATTCAGTTTAATGGTTAACACTCTCAATGCAACAGCATTAACAGCACAGGCCAAATGGTTCTCTCTGAGTTTGTGAGGGAAACATTTTTCTCCCCAAGGGCTGTGTGACTTTTGAAGTCTCTGCCTCAGAAGGATAGAAAAGTCATAGAATAATACAACACAGAAGAGAATCTATGGCCCATTGAGTCTGTATCAACAAATCTGCACTAGCCCCATGTTCCCACAGGAGACCCAGAGCCTTGAATGTTATGATCTTTGAAGTGGTCATCCAAGTACCCTTTAAAGGTTGTGAGGTTTCCCAACTCAACTATCCTCCCAGGCAGAGGGTTCCAGAACCCCACTACCCTCTGGGTGACAAAAAAGCTATTCCCCAAACCTCCTGTAAACCGCCTGCCTTTCACCTTCAGATATGGCCCCTTTTTATTCACCCTATGACTAAGGGCAATAGCTGCTTTCTATTTGCCTGCCCATGCCCCTCATAATCTTATATACACCTCTACCACGTTCCCACCTCCCCGCCACCCGCCCCCCCCCACCCCCCACCCCCCTCCTCCAGCCTTCTCTGCTCCAAAGAAAATAATCCCAACTTCATCCCAGGCAACATCTTGCTAAATCTCCTCTGGAACCCCTTCTAGTGCTACCACATCTTGTTATGTTGATGTTGTACAGGACATTGGTGAGGCCTCCTCTAGAGTATTGTGTCCAGTTCTGTTCTAGCAGGTTCAGAAGAGATTTACCAGGATGTTGCTGGGAAAGGAGGGTTATAAGAAGAGGCAGGATAGGCTTGAACTTTTTTCCCTGGAGTCGAGGAGGTTATGGGGTGATCTTTTAGAGGTTTATAAAATCATGATGGGTATAGATAAAGTCGATAGCAGGGGTCTATTCCCTAGGGTGGGAGATTTCAAGACTAGGGGGCATATTTTTCAGGTGCAAGGAGAAAGATTTTAAAAGAGACATGTAGGGCAATTTTTTTTACACGGAGTGCAATGTGTATGTGGAATGAAATTCCAGAGGAAGTGGTGGATGCGGGAACAGTTACAATGTTTAAAAGGCATTTAGGTACACACATGAATAGGAAATGTATCACTGGGTCATTCATTATTATTAATAATGGACGTAGATAGCTTCATGTTAGGCAGGGGAGTGAAGGTAGAGGTGGGAGGGGGACGGACGGAGCAACAGAGGGGAACGTGGAATTTGAACAGATCAGCCATGATCTTATTGAATGATGAAATAGGTTCAAGAGGCTTCATGGCCTCCCCTTGCTCCTAATTCATCTGCTCATATGGTTCATGGTCCAATTCCATGTTTCTAAACCTTTCAATGAACACAAGACTATAAAGGAAGAGGCTTTATCCCACTGAGCTTTAGGTTCACCAGTCTAAATCTCATTATTGAACCGGCCTCAACCCATTTTACCCGAGGCCTCCCGTAAAGCAAAAGACCCAGGTAATGCGAGATAACAAGGTGTAGAGCTGGATGAACACAGCAGGCCAAGCAACATCAAGGGAAGCAGGAAGGCTGATGTTTCGGGCCTAGACCCTTTTTCAGACTATCTCTGACCCAGGTAATGCACTGTGTTGGTCAAACATCTCATCTCTGCCGAGGAACACAGGAACAGGAGTAGGCCATTCAGCCCCACAATGTTCCGCCATTCAATGAGATCATGGTTGATCTGCGGCCTAACCTTTAGCTCATATCCCTTAATGCCTTTGCTTAACAAAAATGTATCTATCTCAGATTTAAAATTACCAATTGATCCAGCATCCACTGCCGTTTGTGTAAGAGATTTCCAAACCTCTCCCACCCTGTGTGTGTGTCGAATTGCTTCCTAATATCTCTCCTGAACAGTCTGGCCCTAATTCTCAGACTATGCCCTGAGTTTTAGAATCTCCAATCAATGGAAATAGTTTATCTTTATCTACCCTGTCATTTGCTGTTAATATTGTGAAGATTTTAATCAGTTCACCCCCTAACCTTCCAAATTCTCGAGAAAATAGGCCTAACATAACCACTGAAGTCCAGGTTTCATTCAAGTAACCATAAATTATCCTCTTGCTATCATATTCTCCACTAAATATTCGCTATTCTCCTCCTAATCCTGCCACTTTCTATTTTGAATAACATGACTGACTTTAGATAGCACCTTTCAGAGCAAAGCAATGAATAATTTTGGACATGGTTGCTGTTTTACAGGAAAGTTCTGTCGTCATTTACACAATGTATTTTCTCCCAAATTAAAATGAAAAGAATGATCATTTAAACTGTTCTGATGTTAACAGAGGGAGGAATGCAGGTCAGGACTCCAGGAAAAATCTCTGCTGCTCTTCTGCGAGTAATTTCCTGAAATCATTAACATTCAACTGAATGAAGAATTCTCAACATAAAGACAGATCTGAAAGACAAAACCCCCTCAGTACTGACCCTCCCACAGTGCGGCACTCCCTCAGCGCTGACCCTCCGACAGTGTGGCACTCCCTCAGTACTGACCCTCTGACAGTGCGGCGCTCCCTCAGTACTGACCCTCCGACTGTGCGGCACTCCCTCAGTGCTGACCCTCCAACAGTGTGGCGTTCCCTCAGTACTTATCCCCTGACAGTCAGTACTGACCCTCTGACAGTGCGGCGCTCCCTCAGTACTGACCCTCTGACAGTGCAGCGCTCCCTCAGCACTG
>NC_063370.1:1001724-1002321 GCF_021869965.1 Rhincodon typus
ACCCTCCGACAACGCAGCACTCCCTCAGTACTGACCCTCTGACAGTGTGGCGCTCCCTCAGCACTGACCCTCTGACAGTGCGGTGCTCCCTCAGCACTGACCCTCTGACAGTGCGGCACTCCCTCAGTACTGACCCTCTAACAGTGCAGCACTCCCTCAGTATGGACCCTCTGACAGTGTCGGCACTGCTTCAGTACTGACCCTCCGACAGTGTGGCACTGCCTCAGTACTGACCTACCGACAGTGCAGCGCTCCCTCAGTACTGACCCTCAAATAATGCAGCACACTCTCAGCACTGACCCTCCGACAGTGCGGCGCTTCCTCAGCACTGACTCTCTGACAGTGCAGCACTGCCTCAGTACTGACCCTCTGACAGTGTGGCGCTCCCACAGTACTGACCCTCTGACAGTGTGACACTCCCTCAGCACTGACCCTCCGACAGTGCGGCGCTCCCTCAGCACTGACCCTCTGACAGTGTGACACTCCCCCAGTACTGACCCTCCAACAGTGCGGCGCTCCTTCAGCACTAACCCTCTGACAGTGTGACACTCCCTCAGTACTGACCCTCTGACAGTGTGACACTCCCTCAGTACTGAC
>NC_063370.1:1002331-1005936 GCF_021869965.1 Rhincodon typus
TGACAGTGTGACACTCCCTCAGTACTGACCCTCTGACAGTGCAGCTCTCCCTCAGCACTGACCTGTCAACAGTACAGCGCTCTGTCAGTACTGACCCTCCAATAATGCAGCACTCCTTCAGCACTGAAGTGTTTGTGTCATTTTGATTCTGCAATGTTGGTATGGAGAGTCGATTAATAACTTTCTGACCTCAAGACCATAATGTTCCTCCCTGAGCCAAGCTCATGCATCTCCGGCACATGGCTGGATTTTTGTGTTTAATTGGTAATTCCTGTCTCCTGTGATCACAGTTTAACTTGAATAAGCAGCTTATTTCTACATTATCCTGTTTTCCCAGCATGTTAAAAAGCTGTGTTTTTCTTTCAATCCTCCTTTGTGCAATGAGAAACAAGTTTAATTCAGTAATCCTTCCTTCCTATCTTGGAGTTTGACATCAATGGATAATCTCTTTCACTGCTGCCTGAATCCTGTCACAATGAATCAATCAGCTCCAGAGCGGTCGAGAAATACAGTACAGGGTGTCTTTGCAGTGTCTGACAGTGGGTACATCAGCAGAGGCCAAATCGACAAGGCTTTGGGACAAAACTCGAACCTGGGATTGCTCCTGCAATACTTCAGAGCAGGTAAAACCCTTTTGCTTTGTGAGATTTGAACATTTCATTCTACAATTCCAACAGCCTCATGGTGGACCGGACCATGGTAGACATACAGCAGATATTTAGGTATATCCAGGATCAGGAGCCACTGCACAAAGTGCAAAGTTCATTTGCAAAGATGCTACCAGAAGTGTGTTATCACTAAACATATCAGGGAAGGTTGGACAGACTGATTCTCTCTTCTCTTTGGAATGAGTCCAGCGGGTAACTTAATCAAGCTCTTTAAAATGAGGAAAGGTTTTGATAAATTGGACACTTAGACAGTGTGAGCCCAAGTCTGTTATAGATTCCTAGAATCATAGAGATGTACAACATGGAAACTATAGTAGGGAGACCAGAATTGTACGCAGTATGAGAAAAGTGGCCTAACCAATGTCCTGTAGAGCTGAAACATGACCCTCCCAAATCCAATACTCAATGCACTGTCCAATAAAGGCAAGTGTACCAAACGCTTTCTTTACTACCGTATCTACCTGTCAATGAAGCCCTGGCCCAAGATGGCACCAGCCAGATTTTGGGAGTTATCTGGTCAATTATTGCCTGAGGTCATAGTTTCCTGACCCACATGTAGACATTCTGCCTCCCAATGTTGCTGGCCGATTGTTACAGGCTCAGCGGCAGCACCAGGAGTGGTGGCCAATGCTGGGACTGCAGTCTGGCCAGGACACCAAGCTAATAGGTGGTCATATCAGAGCAGCCAGTGAGACAGGTCTTGGGGGTGGGGTGTGATGGGGCTGGAGTTGGGCCATAATTGGGAGGGCTGTGGTGGGTGTTGGGCTGGGGGTTAGCGGAATTGAAGGCTGTGGGGGATGGGCAGAAATCATTTTGGGGGAATAAGCGAATGGGCGCAGGGTGCGTGAGACTTCCAGAAATTCTCAAAGCTCACCAGTAAATGTTGGCATTGACACCAAATGGCATTGGACCTGCCAACTGCCAGCAAGGTACCAGTGGCAGAGAGAGAAGATGCATAATTTGGTGAAAAATGTATTCATTGATGGGATCTGGGCATTGCTGGCTGGAACAGTCACTAGGAGCAAGGACAAATGGTACTGAGCCCGGGGGCCTCCTGCTAACTCATGCCCAGCTCTGGACGAGAAGTGTAAAATCCCATTTTGTGTGGAGACAAGTGTAACTAGAGAATCGAAAGTCAGCAAAAAATCCAGTCGGGAATTTTGGAGTTAACATAAAACAAAATTAAAAAACCCCAAAGAACTGTAAATGCTGGAAAACCGAAATGACTACAGTCAGTGCTGGAGAAACTCAGGAGGTCTGGCAGCATCAGTGCAGAGAGAAGCAGAGTTAATATTTCGGGTCCAGCAACCCTTCTTCGGAGCATTCAATTTTTGTTTGGGAATTCGGGAATTGATTCCCTACCTTAAGAAGAATGAGACTCACCATGACAGGGATTGTTTGAAATGCATAATTTAGGTACGTTTAAGGGACAACCGAACAAACATTCGATGGTGAAGTGACTGGAGAGTGATGGTGGTGGATTTAGATGAGGAAAGGTGGGAGGAGGCTTGAGTAGACTGACCCAGATCTTTGTGGCTTCAGTGAGTTCCCTCTGATCGGCTCCCATTCCTGAAGAGATCAGCCCTGACCTTCTTGAAAGGTGAAGAAGGTTCAAGGGCCTGAATTGTCTCTTTCCCCTCCCAGTTTGTATGTCAGCCCGTGGCAGTTTTGAGATCCAGAATTATAGCCTGTTAGTAAGCGTGCAGAGTCAAACCCGGAGAATACAAACATTGGCTAGGATACTGGGCTTGTGCTATTCCCACACTCCATCTTCTTTCCTTGGCTCTGATCAATAATTCAGGTGAAAATTGGGCTGGTTTCCTGAATTGAAGTTTGAATTTGAATTTCCATGTGAGGACATTTACAAATCACTGAGCGGAGGCCAGGCACAGCATCATCGGGGAATACTTTTTGATAAAAGTAATGGGTAAGGGTGTGGGCAGAAAGTAGGAGATTGTGCTGATTCTACTCTTAATATGTCTGTGATTTGAGAATGTATTTGTTAAAGAAATGAAATCTGCATTAAAAACATTCTTTTACATTTAAGAGTTGTAAGTTGGTATCGTTTAGTTAATAGTTAAATCAATTTTATTTACCACAAAAGGAAAAAAAATCAACATTTTTGAGATGTCAGTCCACCAATTCAGTTTTAATTTAATGAAAACGTCTTTCAGAAATTATCCCCTTATGTCATTTCAATTGTGAGCAGTAATCTGTTGGTACTAAGTTTCTAAGACAGTAGATCTCAGGTTAATGTCTCAATCCAGGGTTAATTGACCAGGAAAGTGTGTTCACACTGTCCAAAGTCAGTTGTTAATCAGCCTGTGAAAACCTAACAAGCTCTCTCCAAGAGACAAATGAGTGTCAAGACACAACAAGCAAGTAGTCTAGTTATTAATAAATTAAATAAATTGAAAGCATTTAAGCTGTGCCCAATACAAACCTTGTGTCTGAAGAACCAACTTAACTTTAAAACCCACTTGAAACTCACAAACAGAAGCAATTAGCAGAACCTCATCAGGATTAATTTGATTCAAGGGCGTGACTGGATTCTTGGGCTGAATGTTTAAACCGACACAAACGACTGTGGGAGCTGTTTTCTTCAAATAGAATTTGTGTTTAAAAGTTCTGCAAATTTATGCATGATTTATGCCAGTCTGAAGTGCAGAAAAGCCAGTACAACTGAGTGGTAATTGTGAGTGTATCAGACCGCGTTCTCTGTGAGACACCACTTGTGAGATCACTTCTGAGGAAGAGTCACTCAATCCGAAACATTAACTCTAATTTCTCTCCACAGATGCTGCCAGACCTGCTGAGCTTTCCCAGCAATTTCTATTTTTGTCTCTGATTTACAGCATCAGCAGTGCTTTCAGTTTTTAATCAGTAGGAGGTTGTTGACTTGCTCGCTGAGCTGGATTGTTCTCGTTCAGACATTTC
>NC_063370.1:1010936-1032777 GCF_021869965.1 Rhincodon typus
CCCCCCCCCCCACCCCCCTCCCCACCAGCCCCCCCACCCCCCCCTTCCCAACCCCCCCCGCCCTCCTCCCCCCATTCTCCCTGCCCTCCCCCCCTACTCTCTCCCTTAACCCCCATCCTCAACTCTCTACTGAGCCCTCCAACTCTCCACCTGACTCCCATTGTCCGTTCCCCTTTCCCCAGTTGTCAGACGCATCTCCAACGTATCTGGCTCCCTATGCACCCAGCCCCCTACCATTGCCTGTTGCATTTGTACTCACTGTTTGTCAGTAAGCGTTGATGTTGATGGCTGGGATTTCACTGTCAGCATACACCCACTGATTGCTGTAAAAACTGGGCGTGATGTACCTCCCCTCTCACAGTCGAGCAACAAGAGACTGACAGGTGGAAGCATGGTACCGCATTCCAAAGGAACTCAGTTTGGAATCTCCTCTAGGAAATGCAGAGCTCTCTCCTTCCATATATAAAATAAAGGGACTGAGTCCAGTCTACGTGAGATTGACACTCTGTGGAAAATCCTGTTTAACAACTGACTGGTGACCTGACCCTTCCTTTAACCCCTGACCTCTGTACTCCCATCCAACGTCAAGCCATCATATCACCATCCCTTGCTTGAACCACAGGGAATATTTGCAGATCTCCCATTCTCGGGCTGACAGTTCCTTGAAAAATTAGCAAGTAACATCAACATAGCAAGGGCCATTATTCCAATGGGGCCCTTCCAGTTTGTAGCCCTTGATGCCAAAGTGAGATGTTGATCTGTCCTTTTTTCCCCTTAATTCATTCATGGGATGAGGGCGTTACTGGCTAGGGCAGCATTTATTGCCCATCCCTAACCGCCCTTTGTGCAATTAAGAGTCACATGTAGGTCAGACCAGGTAAAGATGGCAGTTTCCTTCCCTAAAGGACATTAGTGAACCAGATGGGTTTTTCCCGACAATCAACAATAGATTCACAGTCATCTCTTAACTCTTAACTCTTAATATTGAATTCAAATTCCACCATCTGCTGTGGCAGGATTCGAACTTGGGTCCCCGGAACATTATCTGGGTCTCTGGATTAACAGTCCAGCGATAATACCACTGGGCCATCACTTCCCCCAGATACTGTATGGACTTTGAATAAATTACATTCTTGAGAAGATGAGACCTCTATCTTGTTTAGTTCTTGCAGGCTGCTGGCTCAGAGGAGATCCCTAGTTCAGGTGACACTGGGCCTGTTCCCACTGATTCAGTTACACATTTCATGCTTCTCAGGTGCAGCTGTGGAAAATTCCTGACCAAAACACTCAGGCACAGCAGTTATTCCTGGTGTTAATGTCTAACAAGGTGCGTATGGCTTATATATACATAACGACATCCCTGTGTCTGCATAAAAGGTAGTAATATCCCAACAGTGTGACTTGAACACGAAGGGAAGGTTTTTTAATTCATTCACAGGATTAGGCCAGCATTTATTGCCCATCCTCAGTTGCCCAGACGGTATTAAGATTCAATCCCATTGTTGTGGGTCTGGAGTCACATGTAGGCCAGACCAGGTAAGGATGGCAGTTTGCTTCCCTAAAGGACAGATGAACAAAAACAGAAATTGCTGAAGAAACTCAGCAGGTCAGGCAGCATCTGTGGAATGAGAATTCAGAGTTAATATTTCACATCCGGTGAACCTTCTTCAGAACTAATCAGCAGTGTGTTGCTGGGTGAAATTCACTCTGGACACATACTCACACACACAGGCACTCACACTCACACACACACACACAGGCACTCACACTCACACACGCACATGGACAGGCACACACACACACGGACATAAATGTTCACACAGACAGGTGCACGTGCATACATACATAGACATGCACACAGACACTCACATACGCATATATACATAAAGACATAAATGCTCTCTCACACTCATACACAGACACACACAACCTTGGTGCTGTAGCATTTTAAATCCCTTTTCCTGATTGGATCTTAAATCTCAGTGGGATCAAATAATCATGACTCCAAAAGTGCAAATTCTAGATTGACCCCCAGCCTGAGAAACCAGGCTGGGCAGAAAACTGGCCAAAGTAAATCAAATAGCAGTCAGCAGCAATCAGCACCCAAGAACACTGGAAACCATGATCAAAGAGGTCATAAAGGATCAAGAGGGGTATAACCATCCCAAAGGTTGTGTATTGGAGAAATATTGGTCAGATATTCTGGCACCATGGCTGCCTGAGTGTGTACACTTTATACATCCCAGCATGGCGACAGCAAAGGGTATTGGCACGACCCCATTGAATGGTTTGACCTCATGACCTTATTGGCCAAATGCCACATCTGGAAGGTCCAGTGCGAGGAGGGATACACACACAGGCATACACACAGACACACACACAGTCATGCATGGAAACCAGCCCCTCAGTGAAGACTGAGCGAAAACTCACAGGAAAGACTCGACCTAGCCCAACAACGGGGCTTCGACCACCTGGAGAGAAGCAGAGAAGATCTGTCTTGAGCTGAGAGAACAACATTTGTGGAAGAGTGGCAGCTCTACATCAAAGAGGAAGGAAATTCCAATGGCCCAACTCAAACACATGGAGCATTGTGGGTAACATCCTTTCTCAAACTATTGGAGCTTGAGAGAGTGTAAATATTGTGGCAATTTGGGAAATGCTCACATGGTGTTTTCAATGAGAAATATTGTGTTAATAAATTCATGTTGAACCATAAATCAAATTCTGTGTCTCTTGGGTAAAGTGTTTATAATATATACACTAGTTTAGTTCATGGAGAATACCATCCTCCAGCTGTTTGAAGAAGTCAGCAGTGTAAACACAGCTCACAATGAGTTCCAGGAAAATCAAAACAATTCCTTCCACAACCCTTGACTTAAAACAGCCCTTTCTCCCATTTTCATCCGGAATCCAAATCTGCAACAAAAGATAAATGAAAATTTACAGAATGTATGTACTCTAAATAATATGCACATTATACTGCTGGACAAATGGGATACCGGGAAATTATTTAAACAGAGAGGGATTGCAGAACTGAGATGCAGAGGGGTCTGGGTGACCTCGAACATAAATCCCAAAGTTAGTCTGTAGGTACTGCAAGTAATTAGGAAGCTGTTTATTCTAAGTGGAGTGGAATATAAAAGCTAGCAAAGTTTACTTTGGTTGTGCAGGGTATTGGTGAGACCACATCTGCAGTACTGTGTACAGTTTTGGTCTCCTTACTTAAGAGAGGGTATCATTGAATTATAAGAAGATTCAGACAAGTTTCACTCAACTGATTACTGAGCTGAGGGAACCACACTATGAAGAAATGATGGACAGGTTGGGCCTGTATCCATTGGCATTTAGACAAATGAGAGGCGATCTCATTAAAACGTAGATCCTGAGGGGACTAGGCAGGGTGCAAGAGAAAAAGAGGTTTCCTTTCTTTGGAAAGTCGAAAATTAGGGGACACAGTTTAAAAATATAGACACTCTTACTTAAGACAGAGATGAGCAGAATTTTCTGTTCTCTCTGAGGGCTAACAACTTCTCTTCCCAAAGAGAGCAATATTGGGGGGGGAGGGGAGCAGGGGTTGGCTCACTGAATATTTTTACGGTTGAGTTAGGTGGATTTTGGACTCACGAGGAAGTGAACAATTATTGGGGGAGGGGAAACGCGAGGCCAGGGAGTAGGCAGAAGAGTGGAGTTCAAGCCATAATTAGATCGGCCATGGTATTATCAAATTAAGGGGCCGAATGGCCTCTTTCTGCTCCAATGATCCTTTGTTGATATGGTCGCCAGGGGGACTTACAACTGCAGTGCATCTCACAAAAAATCTTCATGTTTTGCACCAATAACACCATGTAGACAGGTCTGGGTCCCTTCAAAAGATTCGACAGCGACAATTGGAGTTTTTTTTTTAATCCTGCATGTTTGCTAGACCAGAAACTCTGTATAGCTGTCAAAACCCCAGCGATTTTCAATTTAAATGTAATTTGCCTGTCACTTTTCGAACTTAATCAGTAATAGGGGTAATTGTATGGATTACTTTGTGTAGAAGTGGATAATTTTCTCTAAATTAATAATTATCTGTCACTGTAGTGAAAAAGGAAATATTTTCATTCCACTAATTTTAGAATTTCTCACAGGAAAACATTCATCAACATCAGGTGGGGTTCAAGAACTTAATTTTCCTCTTAGTCTCATGAAATGCCTCTCGACTATATTTACATTCTGATTTACGTTGATATAGCAACAATTAGTTTTCATCAATTAGTTTATCTTCTCAAGCGAAAACAGAAATTGCTGGAAAAGCTCAGCTGGTACGGCAACAGCCGTGGAGAGAAATCAGAGTTAACATTGAGCCCAGTGACCCTCGCTCAGAAGTGGACCTCAAATGTTAACTCTGATTTCTCTCCATAGATGCTGCCAGACCTGCTGAGCTTTTCCAGCAATTTCTGTTTTTGTCTCTGATTTACAGCATCCACAGTTCTTTCAGTGTTTATTTAGTAATTGTCTTGGTGCATGCTGCATGGGTTAAAACCAGGGGGCAGTGTAATCCTAGTTAAGGGAACTGGTCATCCGAAAGCATGTGCTGGTCTTGAGGCAGGAACAGCACAGATACACAGCCTGATCCCAGAGCTACAAGGGTTAAATAATGAGGACTTGGCGCACAGTCTGAGATTAAAAAGGTCAACAGTGATCCCACCATCTCTGTTCACTGACTTGCATTGACTCGTAATTAAGTCACACCAATTCTTGCCCCTGTTTTCAAATCCCTTTATTCCCTTGCCCCCCCTCACCCCACCCCACCCCGCCACTTTCCTACCTCTGTAAGCTTCTCTAGTCCTCCAGACCCACCATGATCTCTGCAATTCTCCAATTCCGACTCCTTTGAGCATCTCTGATTTCAATCGCTCTACTTTTGGTTGTCTTAAATGAGGGAAAGATTTCCCTCAAAATCTCCATCTCTCTGATATTTCTTGTAACCTGCTTGATTTGTACCAAAGTCTTGCTCATCTGATTTAATTGTTCCTGTTGTGGTTCAGTGACAAATTGTGTTTGATAACACTGCAGTTAACCTATACCTCACTGGAGGTACTATTCAGATGTATCTTGTTGTATGTACTTTTAATCAACAAGCTTGGACACACTGAGGGTGGGAATTAACCCAGATCTCTTGGCCCAGAGCTAGGTACATTCCCACTGCACCACAGGATCCTGTATATTGTTGTATTTAAAATAATTAATTGATTCTATTGGCTAGATCCACAAAATATCTCCCTTCTGGTGGGGGATTTTAGAACAAAGACACGGAATCTTAAACACTCACCCACTGACTCTCAGTAGCAGCATCTAGAAGATGCACTGCAAAAATTCAAGTAAAATCCTCAGACAGCACCTTCCAAACTCACGACCACTTCCATCTGGAAGGACAAGGGCAGCAGATACATGGGAAAACCACCCCCTGCAAGTTCCTTTCAGATCTCAAGGGGATCTGGGTCAACTCACTCTCAGAGTGTATCTAGGCTGATTGATTTAAAATACATACAACAAAATATATTCATCTTTAGTGGAGTAAAGCCAATCACCATCCTTTGTCAGAAACATATCAACTGTTCCTTCAGTGTCGCTGTGTCAAAATCCTGGAATTCCCTCCCTAAGGAAATTTTGGACCAACCTACAGCACATGGACTGCAGCGGTTCAAGGAGGCAGTTACCCCCACCTTCTCAAGGGGGCAACTAGGAATGGGCCAATAAATGGTGACCTACCCTACAAAGCCCACAATTACATGAGTGATCAAGAAAAACTAGAGCTAGATCGTTTAAAAGTAAAATCTAGAAAACTAAAAATGAAAGCAACGAAATGGGAGACATGAGCAACCAGAGAGGGGCTACTGCAGTCGATGGAGGAAAAGAGGCAGGTGGAATAGAAGGGGAAAAAGACTTGATGGATTAGGAGAGACTGGAGATGAGAAAGTTGGAGCAAATAAACTTCAGAGGCACAGAGTGGAAGAAAGAGAGAAATGGGTTGAAGGGTGATGCAGGAAAGTGGAGTTGAGGCCGAGATGAGATCAGCCATGATCGTAATGAATGGCGGAGCAGGCTCGAGGGGCTGAATGGCCTCTTTTTGCTCCTAGCTCTTCTGTTCTTATGAGAAACCACAAGAACACACCAATCATCCAGGGGTGATCGGTGGATGAAACCAGGACCCGGAACTGGGATTGTTTATCTCTTACCTCCAGTGATAGAACCAGCCCAAGAAACCTTCTGACTGGGAATAGTATCAGCTGCACATCAAAGCTGAGACCATTTCTGGGGAGAGCTCAGTACCAGCGAATCATGAACCAAAGTGGGGAGCAGAATTTCCTAATTTGCAACTTTGTGGAAACAATACAGTAAATGGCACCGGAGTCAGTTTTAATTTCCTGCCTAATTAGGTGTGAAAGAATATAATGATGTCCCGAATTAAATAAGGTTTCTACGGAGACCTTACTGCATTGCTTGTTCAAACTGACAAGGACAAACAGCAGTGGGAATCACATTAGTGAAGGCTGACATGGGGGGGGCAGCTACATGTTCATGTTTTTTTGAACCCTTGCACATTGCAGATGAACTACTGCGTTTGGGCCTAGAATCCAGTCCCAATCTATTTGAGCTTGGAATTAAGTTGTTTTGCACAATTCCAGCATAGAACCTTAATCTTAAGCCTGTTTCTTTCGTTTTTTTTCTCTCTTATTTTAATTGCAAAGTTCCAGTCCAATATTGTTATTCTCCCTCTGGCCTGAAAGAGTGCCAAACTCTGGAACATTGATTTGGTAAACCCCTGTCCAAAAGGGGAAGAATCACAGGATGGAATGATATTTGGTTCTGGTGACTGTACACAACATTTCCTCCAAGGGCGACAAGTCCTGTCTAATGTGTGACAATGTCTAAATGTACCCAGCTATTTGAAATCATCAAGCCTTGAACATTACTCCAAATGGGTGGCCCTTCCCACACACAAATGCTAAGCCAGCTCTGTGACATCTCAAGTTAATTTTTAATCTCCTGGTTTGAATATTTTCACAGCTCATTTTTCACTCAAATTAAAGCCCTTTATGTTTGAAAGGACAGCTATCTCCCACTGAAAGATACATCTATTTACCATCATTTACGCCTTCATAATGGCTGCTGCTTGTTTCTGAAATGAGAGTTGAAGTTGACGACCTGACAGTTTGTGAGAATCAGGCTGAAGTAATGAAAACATTTTCAAATGCATTGTCAATCCTCCACCACTGAACACCAATGCTCTCCCCAGCTTCAGGAAACTTTGTGTTGAACAGTTCTTCCACGTCTCCCAATCTCAGCACCACCGACCCAAACAATCTTACACTTTCTCTTAGAATCATAGAATGGTTCTAACAAAGAGACAGGCCATTCAGCCATCATTCGCATGCTATTTCTCTCGTAGAATGGTTCTAACAAAGAGACAGGCCGTTCAGCCATCATTCGCATGCTATTTCTCTAGTAGGGCTGTTCAACCAGAGCCACCCACCCGCCTTTGAGCGGAATTCTAGCTTCTAGATAACTTCTCAATTCCCTTTTGCAAATGACAATCGAATCCGCAGTCATCACACTTTCAGGCAGAACTCGCCTTGGAAGCCTACAGCCCAATGGCCTAAATGTGGACTTTACCAGTTTCAAAATCTCCCCACTCCCAACCTCATCCTTTGTCCATCCCCCCCCTCATCCCCGCCTCCTTGACCTGACACAACCTGTCCATCTTCTCTCCCATCTATCCGCTCCTCCCACCTCACTGACCAATCCCCACTGCTGCCTACCTGCACTCACCTATCACCATCCCACCTACCTTCCCCAGCCCCACCCCTCCTCTCTCTATTTATTTCTGAGCTCCCCTCCCCCTCCCCTATTTCTGAAGAAGAGTCCTGACCCGAAATGTCAGCTTTCCTGCCCCTCTGATGCTGCCTGGCCTGCTGTATTCATCCAGCTCCACACTGTGTTATCTCGGACTCCAGCATCGCCAGTTCTTACTATCTCTCAATGCCAGATCCTAACCAAGTACTGGCAAAAAAAGGTTTTTTCCTCATGTCACTTTCTTTCTATTCATCTTAAATAGATCCAAGATGGCAGCAGAGCAAGGTCCCCCAGGTGGACCACATCCGCTTCAATCATTTTCCTTTCTTATCTTGCTTTCTCTTTACTTTTTAAAGTTTTATGTTTAGTTTTCCTTTTTTCTCTACTTACTTCCTGCAGGGAGCTCAGTCGTGGAGGCAGTGGCTGGGGACCCAGAACGGGGACTTTGGTGGTTGACCGTGAGGCAGTTGGTGTGGCCCAGGCAGAACTCTCAGTTGGTGACATTAAGGAAGCGGCTGGGGCCTGGAGCAGACCAGAGTGGGACTGGTGAGCCCAGAAGGTGGTTCGCATCAAGATGGAAACACAGAAACACGGAAGCACAGGGATTGAGAGATCGAGTCCAGCATGGGGGAAGAGATTGATCCCTTGTGGGGAAAGCCTAGTTTGGGGCAACTGTAGGCCCATGACTAAAGAAGGACTGTAATTTGGAACTTTATTTCTTTATTCATTCACAGGATGAGGGCGTCACTGGTCAGGCAGCATTTACTGCCCATCCCTAATTGCCCAGAGGGCAGTTAAAAGTCAACCACATTGATATGGGTCTGGAGTCACATGTAGGCCAGACCAGGTAAAGGTGTCAGTTTCCTTCCCTAAATGGTATTAGTGAACCAGATGGGTTATTTCAACGGCAACAATGGATCCACAGTCATTGTTAGATTCTTAATTCCAGATATTTATTGAATTTAAATTCCACCATCTGCCATGGCAGGATTAGAACCCTGGTTCCCGGATTAGCAGTCCAGCGATAAAACCACTAGGCCATCACCTCCCCCCTATTTACTACTTTATACTGACAAGAACTGTAATGTTGAACTTTTGACTTATTTCTTTACTTTTCTACTTTGTACCTAAGATTTGTACCTAGGTACCTTGTCGTTAAGATGGCGTTATGTGTGACGACATTGTAAGCTTTTCACTGTACTCCTGTATCCCTGCACTTGAGTACATGTGACAATAAAACTTAATTCGAATTCTAGTTCTAAATCAGTCTTGCCTGGTTTTTGACACCTCCATCAATGGTCACAATTTTTATTGACCCACTCTGTTAAGACACCTCATGAGTTTGAGTGGGTGGCATGGGGACTCAGTGGTTAGCACTGCTGCCTCACAGTTCTAAGGGCCTGGCTTTGATTCCACCCTCGGGTGACTGTCTGTGTGGAGTTTGCACATTCTCCCTGTGTCTGTGTGGTTTTCCTCCGAGTGCTCCGGTTTCCTCCCACAGTCCAAAGATGTGCAGGTTAGGGTGGATTGACCATAGTGCCCAGGGATGTGTAGGTTAGATGGGTTAGCCGTGGGAAATGCAGGGTTACAGGGATTGGGTGGGATACACTTTGAAGGGTTTGTGCAGTCTTGATGGGCTGAATGGCCTCTACTTACGCTGTAGGGATTGTATGATTTTGAACACCTTGATCAAATTTCCTCCCAACCTTCTCTTCTCTGAGAATAACAATCCCAGATTCTCCAATCTGCCCATGTCCTCAAGTTTCTGACTGGTGCAGACATTCTTGTGAATCGTCTTTGCACCTTCTCTAATGCCTGTCCTTTCCCTTTTATTCCAGGAGCTTGAGCTTTCCTTAGAGTGTTGTTTGACATTGTACCAAATATCTTTTCAAAGTCCTTGTCCACCACATCAATGCTGTTGGCCTCATCCAGTTTATTCAGGCCTTATGTCATCCACAGAAACTCAATAAAGTTCATTAAACATGGCTGACCTTAACAAAGCTGCATTACAGTGCCTTCTGTTAATCAATCCAATTAGCAGTTAATCTGGTGCCAGATTAGCATTTTTAAAATCACACCCATTCTCTGAGTAGGTACAGATGTAATTCAGAATACAGAGCCTACTTTGGGAGTGCCTTTGACATTGCTGTGAAATCACAATAAAAATAGTCAATCATTTGGAGGGTTTAACCTCGGGGCCTTGGGTTTGACACAGACCATTAGCTGATAGTTGACCTTGGGGCTGACAAATCCAGCAGAGATACAAAAGGGTTTGTGTTGTCTCAACCCATGCCATTAGCATGAAATCATTTGAAAAACAACAGTTCCCACCACCTCCCCGCCGCCCCCACCAACCCCCCAAATTCTGGCAACTTCAACCACACAACAGAATCTTGAGGCAGTGAGGGGTTTTGCCAAGAGACCCGATAAAAGAACTGTATTGCCTCCTTTGAGATCCATTGGCCTCCATCTGCACCAATAGCAATGATGTGATTTCTCTTTGGCGGGCCTGATGTATCATGAGCCAATCAAATAGTGGTGGGGCACCCTCAGACACAGGACACCAGGGACAGAAATGTTACCTACTGTGTGCTGCCAACCTACCTAGTGGACATACCAGATGATGAGAAAATCATCATGGTGACTGTCAAGATGTAGAAACAGTAGGAGCCAGTTTATAGCAGCAAGATCCCACAAAAAAACGAAAGAAAAGACAGGTTGACCTTTTAAGTTTGCTTGCACTAGGTTGAGTAAATATTCAGATCTTGTGATCGACAGCCACTCTGGGATCCTAGGATTGGTGCGGTGATCCAGGTCAGGTGTCATTAAATTTGGAACACACAAAGTCTGCCAGTACTTTTCCAATGTGGTCAGAAATCCTCCCCAAAACTGCAATCAGGTCTAGAGATAACAAGGTGTAGAGCTGGATGAACACAGCAGGCCAAGCAGCATCAGAGGAGCAGGAAAGCTGACGTTTCAGGTCTAGACTCTTCTTCGGTTTTCATTACTTAAAAGATGTGTTAAAATTAGCTGATAAAAGAGAATTTGTTTGTTAATAATAAATCCTTTTTTTAATAAATAAATAAATCCAAGTTCTGCTGGAATAACCGGAAAGGAGCTAGGGAAACAGAGACAGCTGCAGGTTTCACTTTGCTGCGCTGGTTTTGAGGAGAATGAGACTGGACTCAGCAACACCCAGTCTTGTTTCTTTTATGGCCCAGTGTCCTTTTCTGTTGGACTCAACCAGGGAGTGAGCTGATGAATTAGAGAGCAGGGAACCAGCTCCTCACTGCACTCAGAGAGTGACAAGGGGCAGTATCCAATTCTCCCACTGCCTTTCCTCAATCCCTAATCATTCAGCTTCCATTTATATTTACATTTCCTGTTTGGTCACCCATCGTTTTAATGCCATCAGTGGATTTCACATTTACAACATCACTGCTCTATTGCAGCTAGACTGATCAGAGCTCTTTCAGCATTTCTGTTTCATTGTATTCCTGTTTTTAAGCTTTGATGCAATCCTAAATGAACTCTATATTGACTGCGGTGCTGTCTTTCAGAAGTGACAGATTGAACACCCAAATAGCCATAAAAATTCCTGTGATATCATAGGAAGGTGAATATTTACCCTTAACCTGGCGCAAGCAAAGTTAAACCTGTCTTTACTTTTGTTGTTGTTTGTGGGACCTTGCTGCTATAAATTGGCTCCTGTTTCTACATTGCAACTGTCACCATGATGATTTTCTCATCACCTGGCATATCCAATAGACATACAATGCCACCTACCCAGCAGATCCCCTTGACAATGAAATCACTTGTATCAATGAGAATTTATTCAAAGGATGATTATTTGATCCATAATGGTCACATGACTTCACTGATGGAATTATTCAGCCAGTGGATCCCTGATTAGCATGGATTGTCACAACTCCACTCTAGGAGGCAGCCCAAGGCCTGCTCTGCTCATTGATTTCTGAGGTGGCTTCCTATTGGACAGTGCACCCTGAGAAATACAGGGTGCCTTCACAAAACGCGTGAAGCATGGAATTTGACAACTTGCCCATTGGTGAAGCCTGGATGCCACACTGGGTTGAAAATCCCCAGGGGTTCCTGCTGAAATTACCAGGCTGCATGTTAACCCTTTCACTGCCAGTGTGGACAGTCTGTGACCTACACAGCTAGCAGGACTAGGAGCAGTCCAACTTTTATTGTTGACCTTAAAATCTCCCATAGTCTGGGCCAGTTGGTGTGGGAGGACAATGAAAGGATCGGTATATTCATGCTCACGCTCTGAGTGTCCTCATGAGGTTGGCCTGACCTCAATCAGATTGCTGCCACTCTCAGTCCCAGAGTCAGAATGCCAAGCATATGGTCATCTAATTAGTCATGTGCTGTTGAAGATGGATCTAAAAAGGTAAGACTTGACTGAGAGCATTAAGTAAGTAGCATCACCTGTGACATTGTCATGGGGGCCTGGCCAAAGTAAAGTAGGAGCTGGAACTTGGTCTGGTGCAAACCAAACAGTCTGTGTAATCATGTGGATAACATTGATTGGTATGAGGATCAATGGCTATAGGGAGAAGGCAGGAGAAAGGAGTTGAGAAACCAATCAGCCGTGATCGAATGGTGCACCAGACTTGGTGAGCTTCATGTAAGCAGTCAATAGGTATAGTAATGTATTAAACTTCCTGTTCTTTACTCAACAAGGCTATTCTAGTTAGACCAGAAAGGCAGCAATCTCCCTCCTTGGAGTTTCAACTAAACCACACAAGCAGCAGGTGATGCTTTATGAGAACAAGGTGAGTTTGAGCTGAGATCAACTGAGATGCAATTGAAAAGGAATGGTGGGAACTTGACCAGGTTGATGTGGAAAAGTTATCTTCCTTGTAGGAGAGGGTGGGATCAGAGGGCATCATCTCAAAATAAAGGGTCACACATTTAAGACAAAGATGAGAAAGACTTCCTTCCCTCAGAAGGTAGCAAATCTATAAAAGCTTTTTTGCAACAAGAGGGCTGCTAAGTTTGGGTCATTAAATACATTCAAGGCTGAGATAAACAATATTTTTAATCAGGAAGAGAACCAAGGGTTATTTGGAACAGACAGGAAAGTGTGGTTATGGATTATCAGATCTCATTGAATGGTGGAACAGACTCAATGGGCTACACTGCTCTGGTGCCTTCTGACTGAGTGAGGAAAAGATATGATAACTCTGACCTCTGAACCTCTCTGCTCTGATTGGAGGCGTAACCTAGGAGGGTGACTTGTGAGGCTGGCGATGTAAGAACAGCAAACATTCAGTTCCACACAGGAATGAAGTCTGGCCTGTTGTCATTTCCATCAGATCTTGTCATGGGGAGGATAGGGTAAAACCGAATGCCTCAGCTCTCCTGGGAACCGAAGGAGCTTCTTCTGTAGTTGCGCAGTGATAAGGTTGAGAGACAGTGAGGTTCTTTTCTCTCCCAGTGGATGTCATTCTAATTCAGTTTGGAAGAAGAGATACAGGTCACAGATTGTCAATTCACACGGGCCTCGATCTAATTCCAATCTGGTATGAGCTATTAACCCTTTCAGGGCAGATACAGCCCTTTGCCTACAAGCAAGCACAGCACCACAGAATATGCTGGGAATTCATGGAAATGCTGAGGACAATTTTCAGACATTTTCCCTTCCTGACGACTGTCACTGGAAACACGTTGGAAGACAATATTCAAAAGATCAAATTAACAAGGGAAGTTCAGAGACTTGATATTTATCATCTCATTCAAAAGACGGCTATTCACACAGAGAAAACTGTGAATAGTTTTGTTACCTAATTTATGGTGGCATTGCAGGTAATCAAGAGAAGGCTTATGACGAGGATCCCAGGTATGGAAGCTCTGTCTTCTGAGGAGAGTTACATAGACATAGAACCCCTACAGTGTGGAAACAGGACCTTCAGCACAACAAGTCCACACCGACCTTGGAGCATCTCATCCAGTCCCATCCCCTTATGACCCACCTAAGCTACACATCCCTGAACACTACGGATAATTTAGCATGGCTAATCCACCTAGCCTGCACATCTTTGGACTGAGTAGGTTGAGCCTGTACACATTGGACTTCAGAAGAACAAAAGGTGATCTTACGGAAAAATACAAGTTTCTTAATGGATTTGAGAGGGTAGATGCAGAAAGATTGTTTCCCTTTGTGGGAGAGCCTATGACCAGTCGGCACCATCACAGAATAAAGAGTTGCCAATTGAAGACAGAGATGAAGAGTAATTTCTTCTCTCAAAGGGGAGAGAATCTGTGGAATTCATTACCACAGAGGGCTGTCGGGGCTGGGTCAATAAGTATATTCAAGACTGAGGTAGACAGATCTTTAATCAGAAAGGGAATCAAGGGTTATATGGAAAGGCAGGAAAGTGGAGTTGAGGATTATCAGATCAGCCATGATCTCATTGGATGATGGAGCAGACTCAATGGGCTGAAATTGCTCCTACACCTTATACTTCTGAAATGAACCAAAGTCCCAGCAATGCATTCAAATGCAGACCTGTGTTTAAATGTCCAAACTGAGACTTGAACCCTTACCACAGTGACAGGCAGGAAGGATACCAACTACCATCAGTATCAACAACGACCGAGCGCCACACTGTCAGAGGGTCAGTACTGAGGGAGTACTCCACTGTCGGAGGGTCAGCGCCGAGGGAGCGCCGCACTGTCAGAGGGTCAGCGCCGAGGGAGTGCCGCACTGTCAAAGGGTCAGTGCTGAGAGAGCGCCGCACTGTCGGAGGGTCAGTACTGAGGGAGTACCGCACTGTCGGAGGGTCAGTGCTGAGAGAGCGCCACACTGTCGGAGGGTCAGTACTGAGGGAGTACTGCACTGTCAGAGGGTCAGTGCCGAGGGAGCGCCGCACTGTCGGAGGGTCAGCGCCGAGGGAGTGCCGCACTGTCGGAGGGTCAGCGCCGAGGGAGCGCCACACTGTCAGAGGGTCAGTGCTGAGGGAGTGCCGCACCGTCAGAGAGTCAGTGTCGAGGGAGCACCACACTGTCGGAGGGTCGATACCCTGTGTGTGTTATGGATCCTGGTGTATTAGCATTATCATTTGTCTTTCCACAGCTGCTGCCATATTTGCTGAGGTTCTCCAGCACTTGTTGCTTTTATTCTAGATTTATAGTACACAGTTTTTTGCTTTTACATATCATTAACACCCTGTAGTTTGTGGGATCTTGCCCTGTATGAATTGGTTAACCATACTTCCTGCATTGCAAAAGCACTTCAATCAAGCAGCTCTTCAAATACTGTCATGCCGAATGGAATAGTTTGAGCTTGTGAAAGTTACTGTGCAATTACACGTCTTTCCTTTCGATGAAGAACATGAAAATTGTCATATTTCAGGAAGTGTTGTATCGAGGACACAAGCCCACAAGTTAGACATTGTTGTGGGCTAGATCATGTCATCAATCGACTACAGCTGAGCTTCTTTCAACAGAAATGATCACTGCAGCCTCATCCTTCCATAGTGAAAGGGAATAACTGATTTGTTCAAGTTTACAGGTTATCATTTTCACCCATTACTTTCCACTGAAGTGCCTTACCTCTCAGGAGCAACTGACACAGCTTCCAAATGGCTGTCATTTATTCCAACTTGTAACAGGAGTACAAATGAAAGATGGTCAGAGCAGAAAGAAAGGCCATTAAAAAAAAAATCACTTCAGCTATTATCCTCCAGATCCCAGGCAGTACGACTTTCACAGGGAGTTTACATGTTTTATCACTGCCTCAGAACAGAACTGCAGTGCTGCAAGGAGACTTTGGAATCCAGTCAACAGCCTTTACCCTGTATCCCAGCTAATAGTGGAGCTGGTTAACCAGCTCAGCAACTAAAATGGTGTGTAATCTTTATGACAAATGGCCAATCTTTATGAAACTGGCTTACACAGAGATGAAGTTTGAAGGTTGTTGGTGCTTCATCCAAAAGATCAAGATCCAAATGCAAGGTGGGACACGGGATATTACCATTGGTATCAGAGATAGATCACAGAGGAAGGTTTTTTTTAAAAAAATTAAGGTCATGGGGTGTGGGCATCACCAGACAAGGCCAGCATTTTAACCCATTCCTAATTGCCTTCTAGTCAACAGTGGGTCTGGAGTCACATGTAGAGCAGACCAGATAAGGAAACCAGATTCCATTCCCTAAATACCGTTAGTGACACAGATGAGTTCAATTGTCGTTGTTAGTCCAGCTTTTTATTACAGATTTTTATAGAATTTAAATTTCACCTTCTGCCATGGTGGAAATCGAACCCATGGCCCCAAGAGCATTGGCCTCTGGATGACTTACACGGAGATCAATTTTACTGCGGCTCCTTAATGTCCAAACCTGTCTCAAAGTCAGGGGCAGCGCCGTCTCGTTCTCCCACGAAGAGCTCGAACAGTTCATCCACTTCACCAACACCCAACCATAAGTTCACCTGGACCATCTCTGATACCTCTCTCCTTCCTGGACCTCTCTGTTTCCATCTCTGGCAAAAACCTGGAAACCGATATCCATTTCAAGCCCACCGACTCCCACAGCTACCTAGAATACACCTCCTCCCACCCACCTTCCTGCAAAAATGCCATCCCCTATTCCCAATTCCTTCGCTTCCACCGCATCTGCTCCCAGGATGAGGCATTCCACTCCCGAACATCTCAGATGTCCTCGTTTTTCAAGGACCGCAACTTCCTCCCCTCAGTGGAGGAGAACGCCCTCGATCATGTCTCCTGCAACTCATCCCTCACACCCTCTCCCCGCAATAACAACCAAAACAGAATCCCCCTCATCCTCACGTACCACCCCACCAACCTCCGGATCCAACGCATCATCCTCTGACACTTCCGCCATCTGCAATCCGACCCCACCACCAAAGACATTCTTCCCTCCCCACCCTTATCTGCTTTCCGGAGGGAACACTCTCTCCGTGACTCCATTGTCCGCTCCACACTCCCCTCCAGCCCCACCACACCCAGCACTTTTCCCTGCAACCGCAGGAAGTGCTACACCTGCCCCTACACCTTCCCCCTCACCCCCATCCCAGGCCCTAAGAAGACCTTCCACATTAAACAGATGTTCACCTGCACATCTGCTAATGTGGTATACTGTATCTGCTGTTCCAGATGTGGCCTCCTCTATATTGGGGAAACCAAGCGGAGGTTTGGAGACTGCTTTGTGGAACACCTATGCTCGGTTTGCAATAAACAACTGCACATCCCAGTTGCGAACCATTTCAACTCCCCCTCCCATTCCTCAGACGACATGTCCATCCTAGGCCTCCTGCAGTGCCACAACGATGCCACCCGAAGGTTGCCGGAACAGCACCTCATATTCCGCTTGGGAACCCTGCAGCCCAATGGTATCAATGTGGGCTTCACAAGCTTCAAAATCTCCCCTCCCCCTACCGCATCCCAAAACCAGCCCAGCTTGTCCCCGCCTCCCTAACCTGTCCTTCCTCCCACCTAAAGCCCCACCCCCATCTCTTACCTACTAACCTCATCCCGCTCCCTTGACCTGTCCATCCTCCCTGGACTGACCTATCTCCTCCCTACCTCCCCACCTACACTCATCTTTACTGGCTCCACTCCCACCTCTTTGACCTGTGTCTCCTCTCCACCTATCTTCTCCTTTATTCATCTTCTATCCGCCTCCCCCTCTCTCCCTATTTAGTTCAGAATCCCCTTCCCCTCCCCCATTTCTGAAGAAGGATCAAGGCCCGAAATGTCAGCCATCATGCTCCTGACGCTGCTTGGCCTGCTGTGTTCATCCAGCTCTACACCTTGTTATCTCAAAGTCAGGGGCAGTCATTCCCTCCTGATTTGAACTCCTTTGCCCATGTTTAGAGCCTGACTGTGATGAGATCAGGAGCTGAGTGACCTTCATGGGAACCTAAACTGACCATCGGTGAGCAGGGTACCACTAAGTGCTGCTTGATAACACTATTGACAACAAGTTCCAAGTATTTGCTGATGGTTGAACATAGCCTGTAATAGATCCGGAACAAAAACAAAGTTGCTGGAAAAGCTCAGCAGGTCTGGCAGCATCTGTGAAGGAGAAAACAGAGTTAACGTTTCGAGTCCGGTGACCCTTCCTCAGAGCTCATTTCCGAGTTCCCAGTTCTGAGGAACTTTTACAGTGCCAATCTACAATCTACCATGGAGGGCAGAGATCATCAAATGCAGGCTCCTCAGGTTCAGAAATAACCCACATTTTGCAGGACTGCATGCTGGCCTGACGCTAAACCTCTGAAGCAACTGCTCAACCTGGAACTCGATCACTGCAGGAGAGCCCCTGGGCGGATGGTGGAAATGATTTGAGCAAGTCTTCAACATATTCCTGAAGGAGACAACTGTCCTCCACCATGCCCCAGCTCAGGGGAAACCCTGGTTTGCAATGCACCAAAACAGAGAAGGTTTACCCAGGAAGGCACCGAAGCCATTGAGAAACATTGTCGGGAACACAGCAGTGAAGTCTGGGTTGGAGGGAGTGCACAACCCTCCAAACAGCCCATATTCCCAACCCTTGGAGTACCACCTGGCCCATACACAAGACAGGCCACAGCTCATGCACTGGATGTACCAACATGGAGCCAAAGTAAGTTATCCTTGATCCTGATGGATTACAAAGATGAGGAGGCTGGAGGTATTACATACAGCTTCCACTTGCACTACAGCACATGGACTACAGCTCATCACCACCTTCTGAAGGGTAATTAGGAATGGGCAATAAATGCTAGTCCAGCCAGTGACCCCCACATCCCATAAATGAATTCCCTCCCTAAAGGCATTGAGGGTGACTTACAGCACATGGTCTGCAGTAGTTCAAGGAAGCTCACCCCAACTTCTGAAGGGGCAATTAGGGATGGTCAATAAATGCTGGTCCAGCTGTCGATATCCACATCCCACAAATTGATAAGTGAGAAGCTACTGTTTAGCACAAAGTAACCGAGGCTAAAAAGTGAAGGACGAGAACAGTGTGGAGGATAGGCGAAGGAATTGATGTGAATGAAAGGATTGCACTGACTGATGAGCAGAGAGACAATGGGTGTAGTCATGTCGTTCCAGCCCAATTTTACTGAAAATAAATGAA
Source organism: Rhincodon typus (assembly GCF_021869965.1). Lineage (NCBI taxonomy): Eukaryota > Metazoa > Chordata > Chondrichthyes > Orectolobiformes > Rhincodontidae > Rhincodon > Rhincodon typus. The sequence continues at coordinate 1,029,884 of NC_063370.1, forward strand.
ATGAAACACATTTGCCAAAATTCAATTGAACAGCACAGCACTGCTCAGAAACAATCAAGCTCTGGGCAAAATGTCGAACTATGATTTCACAGAGGCTGACAAGTTTGGGAACACAGAATTATATAAAAAACCATTGTAACGTAACTGGGCTATCTCAGTGACAAGCCAAAGAAGCTGCAAGCTCTGTGATACTGCTTCGGATTTTCTAGCAACTGATGTAAATACTCCAAGCTCTTAAAATGCAGATTTCTCCGAAAGGGAAGATAGAATATCAGTCGCAGTAAATACTCCTTGCTTTTTAAAGCCATCAGAGAGACTGGTAAAGGTAGCTCAGTCAGGAGCATTTGTATCTTTACTTCAGAAGGTTCTGGGTTTGTAGTCCCACTCCAGGCCAGGAGTACAGAAATCAATTACCTACCCAGGCTGTCCATCAGCGCTTCTGTATTTAAATGGGATTTTAAAACCCAAACCCACCTGTCCTCCCATGTGGATTCCAATCCATTCTGCCCCTTGAACCTGCTCTGCCATTTGAGATGATCATGGCAGATCTCATCTCGGCTTCAACTCCCCTTTCCTGCTCACTCTCCTTAACCCTTTAACCAATTATTGTCCTCCCAAAATTTATTCAGAGTCCCAACACCCTCCACACTCTGGGACGATAAATTCCACGGATTCATGACCCTTTGAGAGAAGTAAATCCTCGTCATCTCAGTTTTAAATCTGTTACACCTTACCCTAAAAGGATGACCCCTCATTCTAGATTGCCCCATAAGGAGCAACATCCTCTCAACATCTTTTTCAATCCCCTTCAAATCGTAGAATCTCTACAGCGTAGAAGTGGGCCATTCAGCCTATCTAATCCATGCCGACACTCAGAAGAGCATCCACCCAGACCCACTCCCCCAATATCTCTATAACCCTGCATTTCTCATGGCCAATCCACCCTAACCTGCACATCTTTGGACTGTGGGAGAAAACTGGAGCACCCGGAGGAAGCCCACGCAGACACTGGGAGAATGTGCAAACTCCACACAGACAGTTTCCTGAGGGTGGAATTGAACCCAGGTCCCTGGTGCTGTGAGGTAGCAGTGCTAACCACTGAGATGCCATTAGTATCTTATGTAGCTCAGTTAGAATCTCCTCTCATCCTTCTGAACTCCAGAGAATATAGGCCTAAACTGCACAGTTTCTCTTCATGAGAGAAGCCTTTCATCTCTGGAATTGATCCAGTGAACCTTCTCTGAACTGTCTCCAATGAAATTGGAAGTGCAGATAGTCCTTAGTATCCTGGCCAATATTTGTCCCTCAATCAAAATCACAGACACAAACGATTGACTGTTGTTACAGTGTCATTTGTGGTAACTTATGATCCACTAATTGGCTCCTGGGTCTGAGATATTACGGTGTGCATACTTGAGCAGATTTATTTCATACGCTATGAAGCTATTTCAGATATGCTATGGAAATGCAAATCTTTCTTGTCTTTTAGATCCAAAATCCTCAATACTTCTTTACTAAACCTCTTAATCCTTTCTCTCTAGAAACATTTCAAGTTCTCTTAAACTGCATTTTTTCCAATCTACACCCATAACATTTTAAAGATTGTTTTGCTATCAAAGAGAAGCAGGTTCCACCTTTGTTTAGACAATTTAGCCTTTCCATCAACACTCACTCACATTCAGTAAGACAAAGAATTTTGGCTTAAATCCCAGTGACATGAAACTGAAGGGAGAAGGATATATTTTTGTCAAATCTACATCAGTAAACTCTTCCATCTATTTATAAACTGCACAGAATCCATACAACTGTAATGCTCAATTTCATTTCAAGCATGCTTCCCAGAAGCAAGACAAACACCATAGATGATAGAATGATCAAAACTGATCTTCTCAAGCTTGACTTCATATAAATTTTTGCAAATCCCATTCCATGATCAACAGAAACCTACATGTTTTTAAACACTTCTAGTGTAAATCTCGTCAGGGAATGATAATCAGATAGGCTGATGCAAGGAAGGACTTTCCAAGACATTAACAGGGAAAGACATGGTGGATAAAGATAAACTATTTCCACTGGGTGGGGAATCTAGAACTAGGGGCATAGTCTGAGAATTAGGGTCAGCGTGTTCGGGAGAGATACTAGGAATCCCTTCGACACACAGGGTGGGTGGGGTTTGGAACTCTTCGGCAAACAGCTATTGATGCTGGATCAGTTGTTAATTTTAAATCTGAGGTCAGACGCATTTTTGTTAGGCAAAAGTATTAAGGGTTCTGGGGCAAAGGAAGGTATATGGAGTTAGGCCACAGATCAGCCACAATCTCATTGAATGGTAGCCGTGATGTGGAGATGCTGGGGTTGGACTGGGGTGGACAAAGTCACAAGTCACATGACACCAAGTTATAGTCCAATTGGTTTATTTGAAATCACAAGCTTTCGGTGCGCTGCCCCTTTGTCAGGTGAAGCAGGAGCACTCTGAAAGCCTGTGATTTCCAATAAACCAGTTGGACTATAACTTGGCATCATGTGATTTCTGTCATTGAATGGTGGAACAGGCTTGAAGGGCTGAATGGTCTACTCCTGTTCCTATGCTGCTAGATATTTGGAGTGATGTTTAAAGAGGTAGGTTCTAAGGATGATCTTCCAGGAGGATAAGGAGTTGAAGAAAGTTGGAGACGATAAGGTGATATTTGTGCAACGATACAGATCAGCTGTTTCCACCTTTGACTATGCACCTGAAATTGTTTGACAAAGTCAGCCTTTTTATTTAATAGAATCTTTAGTGTTAAAGCAGGCCATTCGGACCAATGAGTCCCCACCGATCCTCCAAAGACCCGAATCTCCCACAACTAATCCACCCAGTCTGCACATCACTGGGCACTATGGGACAATTTAGC
>NC_063370.1:1033277-1046830 GCF_021869965.1 Rhincodon typus
TATTAAGGTGATGGTGTTAAAACAGGACAGTAAGGGAGATTTTACAGACACAGAACAGTGTGGTGGGGTTAAATGCAGCATGACATGAACACAAGATCATGGTTGAGGCTGTCTTCGTGGGTATGGAACTTGAGGATTGGGTAAGCGTCCTCCAAGGCAGCCTTCAAGATACACAACAACGCAGAATCGCTGAGCAGGAACTGATAGCCAAGTTCCATACCAATGAAAATGACCTCAACCATGATCTTGGGTTCATGTCATGCTACATGCAACCCCACCACACACTGTTCTGTGGCTGTAAAATCTCCCTTACTGTCCTGTTTTAACACCATCACCTTAATAACTTGTTATGATCTCTCTATCTTAATTAGTTTGTACAGTTTTGAATTACTTGTTACTTTGGTTAGACCAGCCATTTGGTTCGTTTCCAGCACCATCTTATTTTTAATTTTTCATAATTATCTCTCTGGCTCAACTAATCAGATTATAGGTCAAACTTTCACTTGTTATTCAGCTGTTGACACTTCATTCACACCATCTGTATGATCTTTTGATCTTTCTGCCTGTAAATTCTGGGCCTGTGTGCTTCTCTTCACTCCACCTGACAAAGGAACAGTGCTCCGAAAGCTTGTGAATTTGACTGTAACTTGGTGTTGTGTGATTTCTGAGCTTGTTTGTTTAGCGACACTGGGAACTTTCTAAATCGGTTATTTCTTTTTGCCTGCTGTTTCCAATACCTCAGTAATGGTTGCAGTGTGATTGTGTACAGCAAGATCCCACCAATAGCAGATGAGGTGATTGAGCAGTGGATCTATTTTTGCTGGTTGTGTTGGGTGTGCTGCAGATGGAAGGTTGTAGTACCTGATCCAGAGGCAGACAGGGAGATTGGGTGTGGAATGCAGGGCAGCAGATGAGGTGGGAAAGGAGAGAGAGCCCATCGAAGTTTGAAGTGGAAGTTGGTGGTGACTTTAGCCAGCTATCTCACCAGTGGGATCCAGAACATAGAATCCCTACAGTGTGGAAACAGGCCCTTCGGCCCAACAAGTCCACACCAACCCTTGGTGCCTCCGACCCAGAACCATCCTCCTATAACCCACCTAAGCTACACATCCCTGAACACTACGGGGAATTTTTCACGGCCAATCCACCTAGCCTGCACACTCTTGGACTGTGGGAGGAAGCCGGAGCACCCGGAGGAAACCTACGCAGAATGTGCAAACTCCACACAGACAGTCGCCCGAGGATGGGATCAAACCCACTTCCCTGGCGCTGTGAGGCAGCAGTGCTAACCACTGAGCCACTGTGCTGCCCCTGATCGGGAGGTGGGCCTGAAGGCATGTTGTGTGCACAGGGCCAGTTTGCTGCACTGTTTGAGCTGCTGCTTGTGATAAAGGTAGTTGCTAAGTGTAGGAACTCACTGACAGAACCTGCCTGCTCCAGTGTGGGAGAGGATTACTCCCAGGTCTAACTAGAAGAGCCTCTTGTAGTTTAACAAGATCTAGATCATTGCATGTTACCAACCAGTTAGAGGTCACATTGATGTGATTGACATTGCTAAAGGGACTTTGAGGAAGGGCTCAATAATTGATCTCACTCCTTTGAGATCCTCAGCTGTTCTGCCGCTCGGCATCACCATAGTGGATGGTGTTCATGGCACCCCTCAGTACTAATCCTTTCAGATCGATAGACAACAATGTCTATCAGAGGGGTGTCAAGAACGATGAGCGTGAGGATGAAGGTGGAAACACCTTCAAGGGTTTTAGAGATGGAATGGACGCAGGTGGGGAAAATGGGTGAGTCCTCTTCATCTGAGCCCAGGAAAATTCCAACATCGCCAGAGGAAATGTATACAGAGTGGAAAACAGATAAATTCAGCCCAAACCGAAAAATAAAACCATAAGATATAGGAGCAGAATTAGGCCACTCAGCTAATCGAGTCTACTCCAAGAGAGCATTCTCATCCAGTGACCTCGCAGAACTAACTGCTCAAAATTCATCAATTACCCCACTTTAAAATGTAGTATAAATCAGAGATTTCTGAAGACAATGTTAAAAGAGATTTTGTACTTGCATTCATGTCACAACTTCTGACAGACCCAAGGCGTGACTTTATAAATGGAAGGTGTGAATGTGGAACATTGCAGTTCAGGAAATGACTTCCAGCCAACGCTGCAGTGAGAAGGCAAATTTTATAAAATCTCCAAGAAGTCACGGATGAGAAAGGCCATTTGGTTTAATTTGCTTCAGAAAATAGCTAATGATACCTCCCAGCCCCATGTTGAGCTGGCTACTAACGCAGCACAGCAGCATTGGCTTGTTTCAGACCCAAACAGGGAGCTGTCGTTTCCTGGCTACACACTGGCTGGACAGATGTGGGATTCTGTTACACAGAGTGTGGTATGGATTAATTTGAAGCTAAGGATGGTGTGGAGTTATCAGAGGAACACAAATGGCCAGTGTTTGTGTACTGCTATGGACCAAACACGCAGGAGGGTGGTTACAAACTAGAAGTGGGTGGCAGGGGGGAGGTGGAATCATTTTGAGGCATCACAGGTCTCAGTTACCAGAGACCTCCCACCCAGAGATAGCTCCCTGTCTGTCAGACGCTGGAACTTCATTTTCTCAGCAGAGCCACAAAGGAGGCCATTGGTGAGAACAGAGTAACCCATACACTGCCCAAACCACACCCTCACCCCAACACACACACATACTCTCTCACACACACATACACACTCACTCACACACTCTCTCTGTCTCTCTGTCTCTCTCACACGCACACACACACATACATTTTCACACAAACACACACACACACTCACACACTCTGTCTGTCTCTCTCACACACATTCACACACACACTCTCACACACATACTCTCACACACATACTCTCACACAAACACATACACGCTCACTCACACACTGTCTCTCACACACACACACATTCAGTCACACACTCTCCCTCTCTCTCTCACACACACACACACAGAGTCTCTCACACAAACACATGCACATGCGCGTGCGCGCACACACACAAACACACACACACACCTCTCCCCTCATCCCCTTCCCTCCACAACTACTGTCTGGCAATCCCCCCACACTCTCCCCTGTCCCACCCATACACCTTCAGCAGCACCCCCATCACCACACACTCACACAAACTCTCCCCTCTTACCACACACATACCCACTCCCCACCCAGCCTCCTCTCCCACTTAGCCACCATCTCCCTCTCTCTTCCCTCGCCCCACCACACCCCCCACACCCAAACCCCAGCAGTTCCTGCAGCCAGGAGGAGGAAGGCATTGTTTGGGGAGGGGTGGGGGAAGGGGGGAGAAGGGGGGTGCTGTTGGCCTGGAGGGGTAGGCTCTCCTCAGTTGTGGGGAGTGGTTTCTGGGTAGGAGGATGGTAGAGGAGGAGGGAGATGGGGAGGTGTGCTGAGTGATGATGGTTAGAAGTAAAATCGGAGTGATCGCTGTCCCATGCCCAATGCTCAATTGCCTCGTCAGGCATGACTGTATTTGATGGACAGACCAGTGTATTCGCAGTGGCTCCTGTCATTGGCCACTACACAGGCCCCACCTGCAACTGGCCCCATCCCTACACACCGCGGGAGCAGGAGAAGGTGCCGTGGGCATTTTATTCACCACATTAAGGACTTCAATATATGACCGTGGTGGTGAAGTGGGCAATGGGCCTCCCATATGGAACTGGAGGAGTCCTGGGGTTTGGATATGACTCCCCCACACCGGTCCCCACCAACACCCCCCCACCCCCCACCCCACCCCATTACAAGCCTTTGATTAAAAACAAAGGCTTGTGGATGTTGGAAATCTGAAAACCACATGCGGAAAGTGCTGCAGAAACTCAGAAGGTCTGGCAGCATCCATAGAGAGAGGAGATAGAGTCAGTTTTTAAATTCAGGGCACCTGCCATCCTCACCCAGTATGGCATATGCGTGACTCCAGACCCACAATAATGTGACTGACTCTTAACTACCCCCTGAAATGGCCTAGGAAACCACTCAGCTCAAGCACAACTGGGGATGGACAACAAATACAGGTCTTTCCAGGAACACCCACATCCCATCATGGGGGGATGAAACAACAGTGCGAGTGATGCTCCAGGGAGAGTCCACAAAAAAGAGTAGGATGAGTTGCCAGAAAGAAAGGAACTTGTTAATTTTAGCGAATCTAACCATCATCCCTTGATATTCAATGGTGATACCATTACTGAATCCCCCACTATCAATATCCTGGGGGATACCATTCACCAGATGTTCAGCTGGACTCACTACATAAACACAGTGGCCACAAGAGTAGGTTAGAGTATAAAAAATACTGCAGCAAGTTACTCACCTCCTGATTCCTCAAAACCTGTCCCACCATCTACAAGGCACAAGTTAGGAGTGGGATGGAATACTCCCCACTTGCCTGGATGGGGGCAGCTCCAACAACACTCAAAAAGCCTGACACCATCCAGGACAAAGCAGCCCCTGTTTGACTGGCACCATATCCACAAACATCCCACTCCCTACACCACCAACCCTCTGTAGCAGCAGTGTGTACTATCTACAAGATGCACTGCAGAAATTCACCGAAAATCCTCAGACAGCACCTTCCTAAGCCGCAACAAATTCCATCTAGAAGGACAAGGGCAGCAGATACATGGGAACACCACTCCCTGCAAATTCACCTTCAAGCCTTCACCATCCTGACTTGGAAATATATCCCCGTTCCTTCAGTGTCGCTGGGTCAAAATCCTGGAATTCCCTCCCTAACAGCATTGTGGGTCAACCCACAGCACATGGACTGCAGTGGCTGAAGAGGGCAGCTCACCTCCACCTTCTCAAGGGGCAACTAGGGACAGACGATAAATGCTGGGCCCAGCCAGTGATGCCCAAATCCCACCAGGAAATTGAAGAAAAAACTTACATTCATTTTTCTCATACTTTAACATCACAGAATGCCAATTTCATTTTGAAAAAGTAAAAGATTTCTCAGCTATTAATGCACTTACTTTCTAGAAATTAATAAGTAATGCAAAACCCTGGCCTTAAGAAAGTTATCATCACCAATTTTGTCAACATTTTGTTTCATAATCAGGACATTGAGGTGCAGATTACATATATGCACTATCAGTAATTACCTAGTGTCTGTTAGTATGTTGTGCGACATTGCTGGGCTCTTAAAGATGTAAGGGAGATCAATATTGAAAACTTCAAGAAGAAAAATACAATTGGAAATCATTGCCCTACATCCTTGTGTGTTTTGACATGATAGTTTGTCAATGTTGAACTACAATCAACCTGCATGATTTCACTCTCGGTCCTTGCCCTCTCAGAGGAGCTAGAGCTGCAAACAACACAGCTACTGCTATAAATCTACTTTGACTTCCCAGAGACTTCACCCTGAAAGCCAACCACTTTATTACATCTGGATGACAAGTCCTGAAATAATGCAATCACCTCAATCTCTGCCAAAATAACCATTCAGCACCTTCCCCTTTTCCTGTTCTGTCAGTCAGTAAGATCTTGGCTGATCTGACTGTGACCTCAACTCCATTTTCCTAAACAGCCCCTACCCAAACAGCCCTTTTTTCTGTCAAATTATCAGTCTTGATTATTTTCTATGACTGCTACTCACTGGATTAGAGACTAATGACCCTTCAAGGGAAGAAAGTGTTCCTCATTTCCTTCTCAAAAGGGAGATCCCTTTTTTTTAAAATCTAAATTTCCTAGTTCCAGACTCCCCCACGGAGGGGCTATAATCACCAGTTTCATCCTGTCAAGTTCCCTCAGAGTTTTCTATGTTTCAATACAATCATTTCTCATTTTTCTAAGCTCCAGTGAACACAGGTGAAAACTTGGATTGAGTTTTAGACATGGAATAATGGGCCAGAACTTCCTGTGGCTGGTCAACAGACGGTTTCAACTTTAGCTAGGCTGGCCTTTTGTGCATTCAGGCTTTTACATTTCTGTGGAAGTGTGGGCTGATAACGTCACAATGTTTAGAGACATGAAATCAGAGACCCGGGTGAAGTCAAGGTAAATTTATAGCAGTACCATGTTGGATAATATTCCAGTTTGTTCTGTTTAACCTCTCCAGAAGGATTGTGAAATTGACAATTTAATTTGGACATTTTTAAGCTCACCAAAATAATTAATACCTGAAGGAATAGGACTCAACACTCTTAATAGCTCATTTTCAGTGGCAGAGAGGTCGATTGGCAGTAATTAACATGTATCATATCATTAATATTATTTGTGCGTGTGCTGACAACACTCAGTTTTCTGTGCTGTGTCTAATCTGTATGTGCTTGTGCCAACAAGCATCCTTACACCATTCAATATACTTCAATGGTGAGGCAGACAGCAAAATGTTGTTTTCGCAACGCTAACTGGGAGACAGTGTATTTTGGACAGATTTTAGGATTAACCACACACCTTCCCTCTGCCTAATGTTGCAGCACCATTTGCACCAACAGATCATTAAGTACCTTTCACCCTGCTATTGCAGTGACAACAATTGTGCTGTTTCTGAATTTTTTTTAAATTCAGTCACAGGATATGGGTGTCGCTGGCTAGGTCAGAATTTATTGCCCATCCCTAATTGCCCAGAGTCAACCACACATTGCTCTGGGTCTGGAGTCACAAGTAGGCCAGACCAGGTAAGGATGTCGGTTTCCTTCCCTAAAGGACATTAGTGAACCAATGGGATATTCTGAAAATGGATTCATGGTCATCATTAGACTATTGATTCTAGAATTTTATTGAACTCAATTGCTACCACCTGCCATGGCAGGATTTGAACCCAGGTCCCTGGGGGAAGTTACCTCTATCTCTGAATTAACGGTCCAGTGATAATACTACTAAGCCATCACCTCACCTCCCTTGGCAGGGTCAGGACACTCAGTGAATTCTAACCTTTACCTGCCAATTTCAAACCCTTCACAGATACAATATGACGTTTGTGTCTCTTCCATTATCCCATCTGCCTTTGGGTGATTCTGAGGGCAAGTTTACAGATTTGAAATCATAGAACAACTGCCCAAACTCTGTTCAAATAAAACTCCTAATCAACAGAGACGATCTTTACATCATCCACCAACTGGAATCATGTTTCCAGGCATTCATTCTGCTCTATCTTGACAACCCAATTTATCAAAAACAAATCTATAATAAGGCTGCATGATTAGATATTTGTCGCTGTTTCTCTGTTGTCTAAGTACAGTAGTATACGACATAATGTCTGAAATGATTGCGATATCAAAAGTACATGTTAATCTACTAGGTACATTTCCAAGAGAAGATGATACTGCAGCAAGTGAAATTGAGATCTCTCACCAAGGTAATAGATTCTTTGGGCCTGATAATGTTAATTACAGAGAAGATTTACCAAGATATTGCCAGGCGTGGAATGTTTGAGTTATAAATAAAGGTTGGATAGGCTGGGACTTTCTCCACTGGAGCGTAGGAGGTTGAGAGATAACCTTGTAGAAGTTTATAAAATTATGAGGGGTATAGATAGGGTTAATTGTAGGTGTCTTATACCTAGGATGGGGGAAGTCTACGGGGCCACATTTTTAAGGTGGGAGGAGAGAGATTTGTAAAAGACAGAGGGTGGTTGGCATGTGGAATGAACTTCCTGAAGAAGTGGTGGATGCGGGGACAATTACGACAGGCATTTAGATCGACACATGAACAGAAAAGGTTTGGAAGGATATGGGCCAGGAGCAGGCAGGTGGGACTAGTTTAGTTTGGGATTATGTTTGGCATGGACTGGTTGGATCGAAGGGTCTGTTTCTGTGCTGTATGACTGTATGACCCAACTAAAGAGCCGACATAGGAATGGACAGTGTGACACAAGAAGAGGTTTAACAACAAAAGGGAACTCTAGGTTTGTCTCCACTGTTCAAACGATGACTGCCTTCTCTCTGGGAGTGTTTTTCAAAACCAGCTCAGCATTTCCTGCTGACCAATTCAGACTTCCACAAAAGTGTTTTATCCTGAGCTGTGCTCTGCTTTCCATTTTACAAACAATGACAAAATGAAACTTCAAGTTTGAAGATTCTAACGAACTTGCTGGAGGTGCCATAACCTACGGAACTGTAGACTAGATTGTGGCATAGGAACAGAAATATTAGGAGTCGGAGTAGGCCATTCAGCCCTTCAAGCCTACTCCACCATTTAATATGACCATGGCTGATCTTATCCTAATCTCACCTCCACTTTCCTGCCTGCTCCCCATAGCCCTTTATCCCAGTTTTCATCAGAAACATATTGAATACTTTCTTGAATCTGTTGATTGATTCTGCCTCCACTGCACTCTGGGGCAGTGAGTTCCACAGATTCACAACCCTCTGAGGGAAGTGGTTTCTCCTCGTCTCAGGTTTGAACCAACCTCCTCTCACTCTCTATCTGTGCCCTCTTGTTTAAGACTGTCCCACAAGGGGGAACATTTGTTCAACATTCACCTTATCAATCCTCTTTAGCATTTTACATACCGCAGTCAGAGACCCCCTCATTTCTCCGAACTCCAGTGAGTACAAGCCCAAGCTATTCAACCACTTCTCATATGACTGCCTTTTTATCCCTGGAATCAAACGAAGTGGGATAGGTCTTTCCTGGCTGATACAGATTGGATGGGCCAAATGGACTCCCAAATTCTTTTTTTCCCACATTTTATTTCTTTCTATTCCGACAGGTTGATTGAACATTTTATTGAAATAATATTAAATAATCCATTAAACCACTTCAGTGGAATAATTGGACATTCAGAGTGGTGAGCAACATTAATGCTCCGCTAGTGTGTATTGGCACTGGGGTGTGGGTATTAGTTGGTTTTTGGGTGCAGATTGGACAGAAAGCAGTGGTGAATTTATTTAAATTATGCCCCAATGTTACTCTGTATATGGGATTTTGTTTACCAATCTGTGGGGTTAAAATTCACCTTAATGAACAACACAGAATGGGCTATAGAGCATTGTTTAGTTACTTGGCCACTCACAGTCATAGAGATATACAGCACGAAAACAAACTCTTCAGTCCAGCTTGTCTGTGCCAATCAGATATCCTAAATTAATCTAGTCCCATTTGCCAGCATTTGGCCCTTATTCCTCTAAACCCTTCCTATTCATATACCCATCCTTTTAAATGTTGTAATTGTACCAGCCTCCGCCACTTCCTCTGGCAGCTCGTTCCATACACACACGACCCTCTGTGTGAAAATGTTGCCTCTTAGTTCCTTTTTAAATCTTTCCCCTCTCACCTTAAACCTATGCCCTCTAGTTTTTGACTCCCCTACCCTGGGGAGAAGACCTTAACTACTAACCCTGTTCATGCCCCACATGATTTCATAAACTTCTATAAGGTCACCCCTCAGCCTCCGACGCTCCAGGGAAAATAGCCCCAGCCTATTCAGCCTCTCCCTGTAGCTCAAACCCTCCAACCCTGGCATCATCCTTGTAAATATTTTCTGAACCCTTTCAAGTTTCAAAACATCCCTCCTATAGCAGAGAGACCAGAATTGAACTTGATCAATCTCTGTATTCAGCACTAGCGTACAGCATGTTTAGTAAGGTCTTTAGACATCATTGGAACAACCATAAACTGTAAGAGAAGGAGGCTATTCGGCTGATTGATTCTGCTCCACTACTCAAGTCATGGCTGATCTGGTCATCTTCAACTCCATTTTCCTGTCTTTTCCTCATAACCCTTGATTCCCTTCCTGATTAAAAATCTGTTTCACTCCACCTTGAGTATATTTAATGACCCAGCCTCAACAGCCCTCTGCAGTAAAGAATCTCAGTGATTTACTACCTTCTGAGGGAAGAAACTCCTCCTCATCTCTGTCTTAAATATGCAATCCCTTACTCTGAGATGATGCCCTCTGTTCCTAGACTCTATCAGATTGGGAAACAACCTTCCCACATCTATTCCATCAAGTCCCTAAGTATCTTACATGTTTCAATAAGATCGCCTCTCGTTCTCCTAAACTCCAATGAGTACAGACCCAACTTACTTAACCTCTCCCTAAAACACAGTCCCTCCATAGCTGATAGCATCACAATGAATAATCTCTGAACTGTCTCCAATGGGGCTGAAAACTGTTCACAGTCTTCCAACTGTGATCCAATTAGTGTCTTCACTTCTCTGTTCATAGAACCAGCCGGCTGGTGAGACAGAAAGCAGGATTTATGGCGGTCTCAGTGAAATGACCTGGGGCAGAACCAGATGAGAAATCCAGTGAGGTCTGTCTTGATGCCAGGAGCAACCTATTGCATGTTCTAGACAGCGAGGGTGACGTTCTGGCTAGGCAGTGGGGAGTTCCCAAGCACAGGGGATTAGAGCTTGTTATACACTAGGCATCAAGACTTCTAGACACGGAGGTCAGAGTGGGTACCTGACAACTTTAGCTCACCATTTGCTCCAAAGGACCTCTATGTTGGACACTGGGCACACTCCATGGGCCCTGGCCAGACATTTCCCATGCCAACAAACATTGACATCCAATATACCAGCTTCTAAGAACCCTCATGGTACATCTCCAATTCATTTAACGGATGCTTCTGCCCTTCGGTACTGCCCCTCACATTGTACCAGCCACTCCCATTGTAACGCTGCAACGAGCACACTGTGTGCACAGGGCTTTTAAGTTTATTATCTTCCTCAGCTTACAGCTCCCTTCCCCCACTCCAGTGTCATAGCTGCATCCTATTTATATATTTGCTTAAAGACACCTAATGTCTACCACTTGTATCTCTTAACCTTAACAATGGCATTAAATTATGCAATTGACCAAATGTTATACCCTCTTCATTTCTAAATGTGTTAGAAACATACAACTTACGAGTAGATTAGATCATTCAACTCATTAAGGCCTGCTCCACCATTCAATAAGCTGACTGATCTGTGTGTTTTCCAAATTCTGCAATTCTATCTTCTCCCAATAACCTTAGAGCTCCCTTTCTGTCAAGAATCTATCTACCTCTGCCTCAAAAATATTTAATGAAGACACCACCCCCCGTCCCCCGCTCCACTGCTTTGTGAGGCAAAGAGCTCCAAAGTCTCAAAGCCCACTGAGAGAAAAAGAGAAAACGCTCATCCTTGTTCTGAAAGGGTGACCCCTCATTTTAAATCGGTGTCCCCTGGTTCTGGACTGACCCACAAAAGGAAACATCCTTTCACCATCCACCATGTCCAGACCATTCAGGGTCTGATACACTTCAATCAAATCATCCCCTCACTCTTCTAAACTCCAGTGGGAACAAACCCCGTCTGTCCACCCTTTCCTCCTCAAACAACCCACTCCTTCCCAGTTTCAATCCAGTAAATCTCCTCCGAACCACCTCTCATACATGTACATCTTTCTTTCACAAGGAGACCAAACTGTAGTCACATGAAGCCTGTCTATATCTGAAGCATAACACCTTACTTTTATATTCAATTCTTCATGTAATAAAGGATAGAATCTCATTAACTTTCTTGATTAAAATCTATCTCTTTGAACAGACCTTTAGTAGGTTGTACTAACATTTGCTAATGTGGCTCAGTATCACAATTCATTATCTAGCCCTACTGTGAAGCATACCAAGATATTTTGTTATATAACTGGAACAATTTAGATGTGAATTGCTGTGTTTGAGTTATACTGGAGTATTGCAGCACCACGTTTGCTAATATAATCTTAAATTGTTTTACAGAATGATTCCATCTTCTAGCAAAACGTTCATTGTGAAAGACTTAGTCGCTGGGCGAGACTATGACCTGTGCGTTCTAGCTGTCTATGATGATGGGATTACCACTTTGACTGCAACACGAGCTGTGGGCTGTGTACAGTTCACCACAGAGAAGGAGTACACACAGTGTCAATCCATGCATACCCAGTTCCTTGGTGGGACCATGATCATCATCATTGGTGGCATCATTGTGGCCTCTGTATTGGTCTTCATCATCATCCTTATGATCAGGTATAAAGTCTACAATAACACTGGGGAACACAAGACTAAGGTCAGTAACGTCTACTCACAGACCAATGGAAGTCAGAATGGGGCCATGCCACCATCAACCTCAAAACGAATGGAAAGTCGAGAGGAACATGTCCAGGAGATGTTGCCAGATGCTCCCAAAGGAACATTGGCTGTGGCTTTAACTACAGATTATGATAAAGTCTCTGTCACTCAAAGCCCATCTTTTCCCACAGAGGATATAACTCCTCATAAGCGAAGGAGAACTCGGACAGAGCTGCTGAAAGATGCGCCATTCCCTTCAAAGGAGATTCAAGGGGAGGACCAAGGTAGCACATCAACAAAACTGCAAATTCCCAATTTCTTTGAAGATTACGTGTAAAGAAAACAGCCAAATTCTACAAACTGTCATAATTCTAGTGTTGTTCACAGGTAGTCTGGGGTGTTATATATAAACCAAAAATGCTGGAAATACTCAACAGGGCAGACAATATCTGCAGAGAGACAAACAGTCAATGTTTCACATCAGCGATGGCCCCTCTACAGTCTGGGCTCTTCAATAAGTACCTGCAGAGAAAGGCTGACCTTAGGGATCAGAAGAACCACACAATTACTGTCTGACATTTTTCCATTTTTACAGATATATATATTTTTGATACCTTGAAGTATGATGTTTGAAGATTGCCTGAAATTCTAGATGCAAAACGTCTGCAGAAATATAAAGATGTGTACAACCACTGAGGAAGGAAGATTTATTTTCAGCGAAATCATTAATGTGTGGCGCATCAAATACTGCGGATGCTGCAAATCTGAATCACAGCCAAAACACGCCAGAATGCTCAGCTCCATCTCAGCTCAGTCTCTGTTGCTCAGAAATGTTTTTAATTTCTTTCATTCTGCTTATATCATCTTATTTTAATTTTACTTCATCCGTTTAACCTTCTCCTGTTTTTCATTTCAGCACGTTGCATGCTATTCAGCCTCCCTGTGGTGCGTGAGTATAAGAGGGTGTACATATGTGTGTCTGTGAGCATATATAGGTATTGGTGTTTCTCTCCCCACCTCCATTCCACCATCCCTACTCTTACACTCACCTCCTCCCATTCATTCCTAACTGGGCTACAGTTCATTGTGCTCCCCCTACAATTTCTTCATCCTCTGGCAAAAAGTGTTCATTAATTCCAACATTTAAAAGGTATCTGGATGGGTACATGAATAGGAAAGGTTTAGAGGGATATGGGCTAAATACTGGCAAATGGGACTAGATTAATTTAGGATATCCGGTCAGCATGGACGAGTTGGACTGAAGGGTCTCTTTCTGTGCTGTACTGCTCTATGACTCAATAAGCAGTTACTGTACTCTGTTCATTGTTTTCAGCAGTTCTTGATTTCATTGAGCATGTGTTTTCATGCTACCTGCCAGTGGCAGGTAATGTGTCTGTTTGACTTTTATTTTTTTTGAAGTTGATAATTTTGTCAGATAGTTCTTTACACTGAGGATGCTCCGTTATGTGGGATCCAGGTGCTTTAAAAAAGGCTACAAGGTGCAGGGCTGGATGAACACAGCAGGCCAAGCAGCATCATAG
>NC_063370.1:1047330-1086190 GCF_021869965.1 Rhincodon typus
GCATTTCTTTGTTTTAAAATATAGAGTCTCCACACTGTGGAAGCAGGCCAATCAACACATCAATTCCATACTGACCCCTCAAACCCACTCCCCAATCCCAATATTTCCCATGGATAATCCACCTAACATGCACATCTTTGGAATGCAGGAGGAAACCAGAGCAGATGCACACAGGCAGTCACCCAAAGCTGGGATTATAACCAGGTTCCCTGGTACTGAGACAGTAGTGCTGACCACTGAGCCACCATGACACCTCTTGCAGGAAGTTTGAAATTGGAAGTATCGCTTTGCTTTTCAAATTTGAGCTAGAAGGAAGCAGACTAATTAGATCCATCCCTCACCTCAGTTAGAATGTAACACTGAGGGATATGTGTGTGGGATGTGTACAGGGGATTGATCAAGTCATCAAGATTAGGAATGACTGCAGCAGCAAATAGCCAGATTTCTTCTGCCCTGTTTAAAATACTTTTGATGCTTTGGCTCAAACATGAAATTCAAGACTTTAATTTACTGCTCATTGAACTAAACAGTAATTATCTGTGGAGCTGGCACTGTAAGTACACTAATATTCCAGGATTTGTGCAACATTAAATACATTGATAAAATATTCATCGTTTTCGGTTTGTGTTTTGACAATATTTCTTCATCTTAATCGCCATGTAATGTCACTTAGAACAAGGCAGTGAGTTCATTATTTACTGATTGAACACCAGACTGAGTGTTAGACAGGAGAAAATGTGAATAATTAGAATAAAAATGCATCATTAAGCAAATGAACATGTATCACCCAAATCTCATTGAATTACAGAATTCCCACTTTATTTGTCAAGAACAGATTGGTTCTTTTATTGGTCACAAGACCAACTGAGATAAAGAATGTCCTTAGGCTCCTCTTGATTGGCCCATTCTCCCACTGTTACACTCAGGTGTTTCACCCATTATCATTGGCCAGCAGTTCTAACTGTGATCGCCCCTCTGTGGGTCTAGGTCTCTCTGCGCATCACTCCTCCCAAATCCTACAGCCACTTTAAGCTCCAAGTGCTTTCTCCCTTCTCTGAAGCTTTGGTCAACTTTGTACATTCATGCTCCCTCTGCCTCATGATTGACAGCAGCGTCTTCTGTTGCCTCGACCCTACCCACTGGAATTACCTCCTCTGACCCTTCATTTCACCTCCTTCAACACTTGCAATCTTCACCATTCCTGAAGGCAGTATCCCTCGTCTCCATTCATCTTCCACCAGTGGTTTTCTCATTTGATAACCTTCCCACAACCATATGAAACAGGAGCAGGAGGAGGCCATTCAGCCCCTCGAGCCTGCTCTATAGTTCATTAAGATCATGGCTGATCTATTTGTGTTTCAAATTTCACTCCATCTGCACCCTCTAACCTTGATGCCCCTGCCTGACAAGAATCCATCCAACTCCACCTAAAAAAACTATTCATTAACCCATCTCCACCATTTTTTCTGAGTCAAGTAGTTCCAAAGTCTCTCAACCCTCTGAGAGAAAAAAAACTCCTCTTCTCCCTGTCCTGAAAGGGTGATCCCTAATTTTGAATCCATGCCCCCTGGATCCAGACTGACCCACAACAGGAAACATCCCTTCCCCATCTAACATGCCCAGATCATTCAGGGTCTGATACACTTCAATCAAATCACCCCCTCACTCTTCTAAACTCCAGTGGGAACAAAACCAGTCTGTCCCACCTTCCCTCATTAAACAACCCACTCCTTCCAGGGATCAATCCAGTAACCTTCCTTTGAACTATCCCCAACCATTACATCCTTCCTTAAACAAGGAGACCAAAATTGTGCATGGTTTTTGAGATGTGGCCTTACCAACACCCTCTATAACTGAAGCATAACTTCTTTCCTTTTATATTCCATTCCTCTCATAGTAAAGGATAACATTCCATTAGCCTTCTTGATCAATTGATGTACCTAAGCTTTTCCAGCCCCTTCCTCTAAAGTTTGCCTCCAAACCAACAACTTCCATACAATCACTGACACAACCTCAATAGCTCAAACACTGAAATTCCTACTGCAAGCCCTTTACCCACCTCACCTTCTTAAAGACTCTCAATGAAACCATCTCTTTCACCAAGTCTTCACTTGTTCCTCCTCAAACGTGTCTACTTCGATTCAACATTCCTGTTTACTTCCCTGCCAGCAGGCTGGGATCTTTCTCCATGTTACAGTGCTATATAAATGCCAAGTGTTGTTGTAGCAGAGATTTGTTTGCTCCATGAAAGTGGCACTGATATCAAAGTCCTGAATCCAAAAATATTCCATTCCTTAGAATTCTACTCATATTTCGAGCACAGGAACAGGCCATTTGGCCCATCTATTCCTGTCTGGTGTTTAGACTCCGCACAAGCCTCCTCCTGCCCCCCTCCACCCCGCCTTCATCACTTTCTATTCCTTGCTCCTTCGTGTGTTTATCCAGTTTCCCCCGTTAAATATATTGGCACAATTCACCTTGAACATTCCCAGTGGGAGTGAGTCCCACATTCTCCCCACTCTCTGGGGAAAGAGGTTTGTCCTGAATTCCAAGTTGGATTTATGAGTGACTGTCTGATATTGATGACACCTAGTTCTGGTGTCACTCACAAGAGAAACAGCTTTCTCTGTATCTGCCCTGGTGACTGTGCTTTGTCCAGTTGGCAGGATCACCCTGGATCATTTTAAGTTTATAATGAAATGCTGACCTTCAAATCCAGTGGATCTCTACTCAGTGGAGTTTAAAAGCATGAGTAAGGATGTTATTGAAATTTACAGAAAGCTGAGAGATGGAGTGGATGTGGAGAAGATGTTTCCACTAGTAGGAGAGATGAGGATCTGAGGGCACAGCCTCAGAGTGAAGGGATGATCCTTTAGAATTGGGATGAAGAGCAGTTTCTTCAGCCAAAGGTTGTTGAATGTGTGGAACTCATTGCTTCACAGGGCTGTGGAAGTCAAGTCATTGATTGTATTTAAGACCGAGATAGATAGGTTCTTGATTGAATCATAGAATCCCCAGAGTGTGGAAGCAGGACATTTGGCCCATCGAGTCCACACTGACGCTCCAAAGAGCATCTCACCCAACCCACCCGCCCCCCCCATCCCTGTAACCCCATACTTCCCATAACTAACCCACCTAGCCTGCACATCTCTGGACACTATGGGACAATTTAGTACGGCCAATCCACCCTAACCTGCACATCTTTGGATTGTGGGAGGAAACTGGAGCACCCGGAGGAAAACCCATGCAGACATGGGGAGAATGTGCAAACTTCACACAGACAGTCGCCCGAGGGTGGGATCGAACCCAGGTCCTTAGTGCTGTGAGGCAGCAGTGCTAACCACTGAGGAGGGAGAAAGCAGGAGAATGGGGTTGAGAAACGTATCAGCCATGATCAAATGACAGAGAAGAGTCGATGGGCTGAATAGCCTAATTCTGTTCCCAAATCTTATTGGTCTTATACAGCAAAGTATAAATCAGTCAGCAAGCTCATTCTGCAATCATTGAATGGCAGCTTCCCTCTTAAGTGAAAGGTGTCATGAGGAGGCTTCACCTGGTTGTGCAATTGTTTGTCGACCTCTCTGGCAGGTGTACCTGCAGCTGATGGAAATAACTCAAGGAATTTGTCATCTCACAGCGAATGACTTATTAAACATGCCTAGATTTGCTATCAACCATTACCAGTGATTCACGATTACCATTTTCAATCCTGAAACATGCTCCATGAAATGAATCCCCTGGTCTAAATTAGGACCATCACAATTCTCACAAGTAATTAATTCCTTATTAAATGTGCACAGCTTTACAATCTTGAACACGCTCCATCAGTTTTGAAGTGATGATGTTACAGCTCCTCTCCCGTGAACTGAGTGTTCTTCTGACCCACTGGGCATTGGTCATTGGTTTCTGCGGGATACTCACCTTGTCCTCAGTGAACAAGCAGGAAGCACCTTCAAATGTGTTGATGATACAAACATAAATGTAGATTAAAATACCTCACTTACTCTTTCAGCACAATATTCATGGAAGTGAACAATGTTAAGCACTGTGGTAGGTACAAAAATGATTCACAAGAATAATATCAGAACCAAGAGATTATCAGGAGAGATGAAATAGGTTTCTCTCCAGAAAAGAGAAGGCAGAGAGTCTCTCTCTGTCTTGCTTTTGGTGTCTCTCTGTCTCACTGACTCTATCACAACTTCTGTCTGTTTCTCCTTCTCCGTGACTCCGTCTCTGACAGTCCCTGTGTCTCTGCCTTCCTCTGTTTGTCTCTGGGTATCACTTTTGTTGTCTGTCTCCCACACTGTCTGTGTTTTTCACATTATCTTTCTCTCTTTTAACATCTCACTAACCTTCCCCCTCTGTGTCTCCATCTCTCTCCATCTATCATACTCTGTGCCTCTCATTATCTCTCTACCCAGGGTCAGTTGGCTGGACAGCTGGTTTGCGATGCACAGTAACACCAACAGCGCAGGTTCAATTTGTGTATTGGCTGAGATTACCGTGAAAGTCCCACTTTCTCAACCTCTTCCCTTGCCCGAGGCTTGGTGACCCTTAGGTTATACCACCACCAGCATCTCTCTCTAATGAGAGAACAAGACTGTGGCAACTTATTTCTGCCCTGCTCTATTTTTCTGTTTCCATTCCTTTGATTGCCTCATTGGAACAAACGTTCTTCCTGTCTTGAAGGAAGAGCTGAGTTTTACAAACAAAAAACGTTGAAGTCTAAAACCAGTTTAAATCATTATCCCCTACAGGACCGTCATGTTAACAGTGAAGCACAATTTAAGAGCTTCAATAACCGTTAAGCAGCCCAGTGTGAACTAAATGATCCAGGTTTTATGTACCATCCAGTACAAAGGATTTGCAAAAGTGTCAAGTCAGTTCCTGGTGGAAACACACATACAGCACAAACGTGTATGTAGTTTGCTGGGGCATCCACAGTTCAGAGGGATTGTCAGATTTCTGGAGTGAGAAATGGTGGAAAATCCTTATTCCGCTGAAAGAGAAGGTGTCTTCCTGAGATTAGAGCTGAACCGTGATGTTATTGTTGGGGAGTGGGAGCCCATCCCACTGGGACCTCAGGTATCCTGTAGTTCCCCCATCCCCCATCCTGTGGGTAATTACAGGGTACCGGGGGAGGAGGGGAGGCTCAGAAATGATACAAGTGTACAAACAATGGACTTTGAAAAACCGATTGCCTGTGTTTTCCCCATTGGATCTTGTAAGCAAGGTCAGCAAGCTGAAACGTTAACGTGGTTTCTCTCTGCACAGCGTTGTGGAGCATTTCCAATAATTGCGGGTTAACGAGCTGCCTTTGCTGGTGATGTGAAACAGCAGCACCAACAATGTCAGCACTGAGCCTGTGTATATACAATGCATATCCCACTTACCTTGCACTAAATGTCCTTGCCTCAAAGAACGAACAAATAAAAATCCCCAGAAATTAATTGGATGTGGGTTTCTGAATAATTTTTGATTTTTTTTTGTAAACCCTAACAGCAAAGCAAACTTCTAGCTGCTCCTTCCTTCAAAAGTGGTGCTTTGAAATTTTCAGATTTAATTGTTAGCCTTTATAAAAGCATTCTGATTTCACACAGAGGCTCTGGATCATTTGTCCATTCAGTCTATTTATCAAGCACAACGTGAGGAAATGAGAAGCCATTAGCAACATGCAGTAAACTCTCCAGCTGTGACAATTCTGGGTCTGTGGCCTTTTCTGAGAGCCTTTCCTCAGCTCAAATACTTCGTTGCTGCTGCGTTATCTTCCATCATCTAAACAAATCCTGCTTTCAATGAGTGTTCATTGGAATTTTAGTAAGAGCTCTGATTTTGTAGTCTGGCTGTGGATTTAAGCAGCTTCCCCATCAACCATCAGATTCATCTGCAGATGCAATTTTGATTTCAGATTATAATTAGCTAGGACTAACAGAGGAACAGAAATCTTGATGTGAGAGCAAGTTATTTCGAGACAGTCAAAACATGAGAAGGAATTGACTAAAAATTTTTAATTATGCTGACTCATCAAAGAGGTACAAAACAATTGACATCAAATTGATGAGAGAAGTAGGTGGGAGGGAGATGAACAACCTTCTGGGCTGATGATTCTATGGGTTAACTTGGTGATAATGAAAGAGCATAACATAGGACTACTTACATGTGAGAAAAGATTTGGACTCTACCACGTCCAGGTGCATTAAGACAAGGAGAATTCAGGGAGAAAGAATTGCATTGGATAAAAGAAAAGCGTTGTGGATGGTGGAGATTAGAAATAGAAACAGAAATTGCTGGAGAGACTCAGCAGGTCTGGCAGCATCTGTGGAGAAAGAAACACAGTTAACATTTCCGGTCTAAGACTCTGCTTCTTAACCTTGATTGTCCAGAATTACTTTTCTGAAGGGGAGCCACATCAGACTCCAAATTTTTCGCTATTTCTCTCTCCACGAATGACTAAGACGATAAGACATAGAAGCAGAAGTAGCCATTCAGTCCATTGATTCTGATGTACCATTCAGTGAGATCATGGATGATCTGATAACCCTCAAACTCACTTACCTGCCTTTTCTCCATAACCCTTGTTCCCCCTTCCTGATTAAAAATCTGTCTGTCTCAGATTCACCCCCTCTGAGAGAAGGCATTCCTCCTCATCTCTATCCTAACTGAGTAATTCCTAACTCTAGTACTAGACTCTTCCACAAGGAAGAAACAATCTCTCCACATCTACCCTGTCAAGTCCTCTAAGAATCTTACATATTTCAATAAGGTCACCTCTCATTCTTCTAAATTTCAATGAGTACAGGCCTTACCTACTCAACGCCTCCTCAGAAGGTAGTCCCTTCATACCTGGGATCATCCAAACGAACCTTCTCTGGACTGTCTCCAATGCCATTCTATCTCTGCTTGGATACAGGGCCCAGAACTGTTCACAATATTCCAGCTGTGGTCTGACTAGTGCCTTGTACAGTTTGAGCAAGACCTCTCTACTTTTCAGGCTACATTTGCTTTAAATCACATGTGAGAGGGTGGAATCACAGCCTTGGGGGAAAGGAGTGAGTTTGGGACCAGGAGGATGACATCAGGACCACAGTAGGGCTGGGCTAGCTGGACAGAGTGTGGGAGAAGGGAGAGAGAGAGAAAGGAGAGGAGAAGGCTTCCCAAGTCCTGGACTTTTCTTGTCACAGCCCCAATCCCCAGCTTCTGCAGCCTCTTCTCTCTTCACTCAGGAAGAGGTGGACTGCAACAGTTCAAGAAGGCAGCTGACTACCACCTTCTCAATGGCAACTAGGATGGGCAGCAAATGCTGGTCAGTCAATGATGCCCACAGCCCACAAAATGAATGAAAAAAAATCTTAACTGGACGGTGGCTGGTTCATCATTTGATTGATGTGAACAAAGTAGATGTTTGTAACTGAATCCAAGAGATTGTTTTCACTTTGACTGAGACAGCCCTTCCATAAAACCGGTGAATGATGTGTGACGTGAATCTGGTCTGATCAGCGCAGGTAGGGGAGCGAGGAAAACCTTCCCAATTCACAACCTTCCCTCCCAACTCCTGGAACGCATTCAACAGTTGAAGGAGAACTCACTTTCTCCTTGTATATCCCCCATCGTCAAATAGTTTTGAATTGGAGGAAGCTTCAACTGATAACCAGTATTCATTTTTCCCTTTAAGCAATTGGTCTTGTCCAAACTCATTACCACTTAGCACATTTCAGGGCAATCTCAGAAAGAACATCCTTTCAGGCATCCATCAAGCAAATGTCTAAGAGTTAAAAGCATTATTGCCTAACCCTTTACACCAGCTATTTCCTTTGGGAGAATCTGCCATTCAACAAACGGCAAACTGGTCAATTTGAAATAGATTAAAATTGATTTAAATGGAATAGGAACAGTCATAATCTCACAAACTTGATGGTAATATCTTTTGCAATGCGCCATTTGTTTTAATAAGTGGGGAAGCTGTGGGAGTTTTGTTTTAAAAATTATAATTATCAATGCTCTACCATTTAATTCAATTATTCACTATTCTGGATCAATCAGACTAATAAAAAATAAGTCAATTGCCAATTCATATTGTCATAGATATTAATAAAGGCCCTGTCTCAAGAGTAATATTTACCCATGTTGCAATCATAAAAATATCTGAGACTGCTTATACTTTAAAATACCGGAAAGAAATATCATAGTGGAAGCTCAGCTTCACAAAGTTAACCACTGAACGCAACGTAATTCATTCGTGACCTCCAATTAACCCTCTATTAGTATATCCTTTCCAGTGTCATTTCAAAGGCTTTTACTACACAAACTGAGTGCAGGTCAATGCTGCTGCTGTGTTGGCCTCACACACTGAAACAGTCAGAGGGTTTTGCCTTTAATATTGGGCCAGCTGTGCAAAGAGGAAAGACATGCTCCCAAGGGAAGTGGGGTAGCATCACTGTCACCCTTTCACCGTCCTGCAATGGCAATCAGGGATGGAGGAGCCTCGGTTTAGAAATGCTGGAACAAGCTGTCCACTTGCCATCTGGGCTCAAACCAATGGCTGGCTCAGAAATGGTGGGAATAAAAATGTTGTGAAAATCACAGGACGTCAGTCAACATCTGAAGAAAGAAACAAAATGCCCACAGTCCCAGCAAGAGCCTCCATTTCTGACAAAGGCTCCTAAGTACGTTGCTGCCCAATCCCATCAGAAACCAATGGACCTGTTACATGTTGAGGGTTTCATTCTACCTTCATTGAGATCCAGTGTTATCAGGAGGAGGAGAAATTAAATGGGAAACCCTGGGATAATTGTCGCATTTAATACAGACAGGAGCACTACAGACGTGTAATGTTAACGATAAATTTGCTTTTTTCTTTTCCTCTGGATGCCTTTTATTCCGTATTTTAGATGTCATGTTGTTTATTTTTAAAGTTTTTATTTCTGATGTGTTAATTATTTCTGTTCATAGGAAGCAACATCATTTCACCCACAGTGTGTTGCTAGGGTCAATAATCTGCCTGTATGACTAACATGTCACACAAACAAAAGTACAATGAAAACACAAACATATTCTCCAGTTTGGGTCAAGTGAAGAATTGCTGGGTGTCCTACAATGATCAGAAAGATCCCAGAACTTGTCACTGCGGTGCATGCTACTGAATTAATTGCACGGAGGCTAGTATCCTGTCACCAAGTCACCCTTTATTTATGTGTGCACTGTACATGGGATATGATCAGCCAGCTCAGAGCCAGAGATAACAAGGTGTAGAGGACTCAGAGCCAGTCCTTAGACTGAGGAGATTCTGAATCTCCTATTTATATCTGTCAGCGAGGGCTCCCGATTTGGCCCAGGTTAACAATCCCAATCAAGGATCTCGCAGTCAATGAGATCTACCTGGCCCTGGTTCCAGTCACTACAGCTACGTTCACTTATTTTATTCTGAGTAATGCTTAGAAGATCCTAATAGACACGCATTCCTGAGAATAAGGAGGAAAATGTTAACTCAAATCTTGTCCCTTATGGTCAGATGACACATGACCTCCAGGATTGTTACAGAAATATTGACATTTTCACGTAAGCATGAATAAAAACTCAAAAATGTGGAAGCCAAGTTTAAACCGAGCCAAACTCTTCAATTTGCAAAGTGCAGATCTGGAACAGATAGTGTTCATGCAGCCAGGGCTTGGACAATCAGCTTCCCATCAAAGCAGACAGGACTAGAAGTGCCTGGCCAGGGCCTTACAGTTCAGCAACATCAGTTCAGGGTGAGCCGTTGTTTCCACCTCCAGTGAAGCTGCTTTGTTTGAAGAATGTTACACAAATTTGGTGGCATCCACCTCAGAAAGAGATCAGGGGCATAGCGCTACCAGACATCACTTGACAATTGAAGATTCAAAACCATGTCCCAAGGCTTCCAAATTTGGAAAGTAGCCACCTCATTGGATTGTCCTGTCACCATCAGATGCTGGTATTGGACACTGGCTACATAATTTTCAAGAAGGGCATAATGAGGGGCAAAAAAGGGCCAACATGGAGCCCCAGCTTGCTCTACTTTGCACACCATCTTCAGCAGGGTCTCTAAAGAACTCCTTTGACTAGCAGCTGAGTTGCACAGCATGTCCACCTTCTTGTACCTCGTGGTAAACACCATCAGACTAACCAGAGTCAGCAGCACCTCCAGGGAGACCACCCGAAGATCAGAACCAGCCAAGGATGAGACGGGGGATGTCCAAATCAATGATGGCAGATCCTGAAACATCAGCCAATCCTGAAATACCAAGGAACAGCCTGTCTCAACCTTAGTGAATGGGATTACAGTCCTTTCAGACCAACAGTTTGAGTATAGCGGTAGGGACCTATGGATAGGGTACACAAATCCTCAGAAATGTGCATCAGAAGTAGACTGCTAGTGTATGTTTAAGACTGTGTTTACTGAAGAGTCCTGTGAAGAGATTGATATGCGTTTGATAGAGCTTAATTAAAGTCCAATAGTAGAGTCTGATAAATATTGTTTTTGCATCTTAAAGTGTTCAATTTAGTTGTGTTGGAACTTGCCCTGACTCTGTCTCCTTTGTCTATCTCACAGTGTAACACACCCAAGTTAAAAAGGTTAACTGTAAACTGGTTAAGGTCAGTCCGCACACATGTAACCACCTTTCACTTTCCAACATCCCAACTACTCAACGACCTTCCTCGGGTGTCAGGGGAAGCAATGAACCTGATAGTATTTGACATAAGAACAATTACTGTTTGTGCTAGGGCTTGTATAACTCCTGGTTGTCAACCTGAAGCTGCAATATCTTTGAGAAAAGCAAACGAGGAGAGACAGAGTAAGAAACCTGAATGTAAAAAAAGTAACTTCTATAAGATGCCATGTTCAATACTCCAGTCTGGTAGCATCAGGAAGCAAGCACGAGGACAACCCACAGAGGAAAGCCTGAGGCTTCACACTGAAATATCAATGAGGGGGTGGCTCATCATCAGATGGAGGAGAAAACCAGCCAGACCTTCATTGCAGGGTGTATCGAGTAACTAGCTGAAGGTCATTGCCCAGGAGCACGTTCCTGAGCCTACTGATTGTAAACAATGAGCTCAGCCTCTGTTGGACTCAAAAGATTTGGTTGTGTTGCTTGAAGAAGCTCTCAGGATCAATACAATTCAAAAACACTCCTTCAAAAATGCAATCGAATTATATTCCTCATAATTAGATCCTAGTCATTAACTGCTCTCTTTCCATTAGGTCAGGGAGCACTGTAGACCCTTGTTCTTCCAAAAAGGGACTATTTTCACTTCAAATAAACTTCTCCATTAGAAAGTTTTTTAAAAATGGTTTTTATGCTTGACTAATCATTCCGCAATCCTGTAATTATTTCCCTCGGCACTTTCCTTCTAATTATTTTACCAAGAATATTTCAGTTTCGGTATCTGATTTCTTGTACTTTAGGTTTTAAACACTTGAATAATGTTTCTCCCAACAATACTCAATTTCTTTCTCATTTGGAGATTCAGCTCTCTGAATTCTCCTTATTGTTTAATGAAAAAAGCTCCAGAATTCTTTGCCTACAGCTCAGAGGTTTGAGGACCGGTTCTACACACAATATAACTTTCATGGTCACAGTATTACTATCAGTGATGGGTTATCCAGTTACAGAATCATCGAGTCATGCAGCACAGAACCAGACCTTTCAGTCCAACTCATCCCTGATGACCAGATATCCCAATCTGACCTGACCTCATTTGCCAGTATTTGGCCCGTAATCCTCTGAACCCCACCTCTCCTCTTCTGCATTGATCTTCCAAGATGGCAGCAGAGTAGCAGCACAGCATTCAGGCTGCCTAGACCAGGCTCATCTGTTTCCGTCTGCTTTTCTTCTTTTCATCTTCTACTTGTGCTCTTCTTCCTTTTTTCTTTTTTCTCCTTTGAATTGTTTTGCAACTTCGGAGGATCATCAGCGGCATTGAGATGGCAGCAATAAGGCAGGGATTGAGGAGCAAGTTCGGTAAACTGGCAGCAACATCAGATGGGGAGTGGGTTCCAGGGCTCAGTGGCAGCAATGAGTTTAGTTTGGGATTGAAGGTCCACTTACCTAATGGAGATAAAACTTTAAGATACAGACGTTTCCCTTTCTAGTCACCCTATTATACAGTTATAGAGTCATACAGCATGGAAACAGACCCTTCAGTCCAGCCAGTCCATCCTGACCATGTTCCCAAACTAAACTAGTCCCATCTACCTGCTCCCGGCCCATAACCCTCTGAAACTTTCTTATTCAAGTACTTATCTAAATGTCTTTTATAGAAAGGATATTATTAAACTGGTGAGGGTTTAGAAAAGATTTAGCAGAATGTTACCAGGAATGGGGTCTTTGAGTTATAAAAATATAAACTTTTTTCCCTGGAGTGTAGGAGGTCTTTGTCGAGGCTTATAAAATCATGAGAGCATAGGGGCAAAGATAAGCTGAAAGCAAAGGTCTTTTCCTTAAGAGATAGCAAGAACTTCAGATTCTGGAGTCAGATTCAACATAGTGTGGAGCTGGAGGAACACAGCAGGCCACACAGCATGAGAGGAGCAGGAGAATCGACGTTTCGGGCCTGAACCCTTCATCAGGCCTGAAACATTGATTCTCCTGCCCCTCTCATGCTGCGAGATCTGCTGTGTTCCTCCAGCTCCATACCATATCGACTCTTTTCCTTAAGGTGGGGAAGTTCAAAACTAGGGTGCATATTTTTAAGGTGAGTGGAGAAAGATTTAAAAAGGACGTGGGGGGCAATGTTTTTACATAGAAATGGTTCGTATGTGGAACGGACTTCCAGAGGAAGGGGTGGATGCACATAGTTACAATGTTTAAAAGTCATTTGGATAAGTACATGTATAGGAAAGGTTTGGAGGGATATGGGCCAAGAGCAAGCAGGAGAGACTAGTTTAGTTTGGGAGCACAGCATGGACTACTTTCACTGAAAGGTCTGTTTCCCTGTTATTTGGCTCTATGACTCTTGGCTCTGTTTCTTATATTTCTGCTTTTATTTTTATATATGCATTTCTTGTCTCTAAAACGGTTGTTTGGTTTTGTATCTAAGATGGTTGTTTCTGTTAATTCTGTTTTTTTTTGGGTACCTAAGATGGTGCCATTGCAGAGACGTTGTACACTTCTCACCATACCCCTGTACCCCTGCACATGAGTAACATGTGACAACAAAACCTCATTCTAATTCTAATGTGTTAACCATTATGAAACTGTTACCTGCAGGCAATCTTTTTACGCATTTGACGTCAGCAGTGAGAGTGTCAGCTATTTGTTTAATCATCATTGTCAAACCTTCAACTGAATGTCCACATGCATTTGCAAATGTGTTTCCTCGTCTGCCAGAAACCTGGCTTCGTTACCCCTCTAAAACAATTCGTAGCACCTTGAGCCAACATAATTGATTCAGCACAAAATGAAATTTCACTGATATTGCCTGATACTGCTTGCATTGAACATAAGAAAATAAGAAATAAGAGCAGGAGTCGGCCATCTGGCCCATCGAGCCTGCTCCACTATTCAGTAAGATCATGACTGATCTTTTTGTGGACTCAGCTCCACTTATCCACTCACTCAACATAACCGTTAACTCCCTTCCTGTTCAAAAATCTATCTATCTATCTGAGGAGCAAATTACTGCAGATGCTGGAATCTGTACTGAAAACAACAAATGCTGGAATCATGGCTTGTCAGGCAGCATCCATGGACAGAAAGCAAGCTAACATTTCAGGAAGAGATGACTCTTCATCAGAGCTGTTTTCAGTATCTATCTATTGGGTTCTGTATTGCCTGGTGCTGCAAAAAATTTGTATTTACCCACCAAACCAATGGAGCTTGCTTTTTACAGCTTCGTAATCAATGCCTCTTACTCAATACATTCTGTTTTTGCTCAGTGATCACTGGATTATGTTGTAAAGGTATTTTTAGTAGCTGGACAATTATTCCGTCCTCCTGCATATTCTGAGAGGTTATACCTTTCATCTAGTATCATAATTATTATCTTTAACAACGTTTGTGTGACCTCAGACTGTTCAATGAAACATGTTCTTTAGCAAAGTCTCTCTAAATCTATTTGAATGATTGCCAAGCCACTAGTTTCCTTTGCTCTCCCGCACAATTTGTATTACAAGAGAACTCGATTTCTGTGTTTCATGATCATTAATGAGCAGGTCAGACCAGTGGAAACAGGAGGGCAGGTTCCTGGGAGCTTCACAGAGTCATTGCTGTCCATTTAAACAAGTTTCATTTATAACCACCATCTGTTCACTACTGTTCAACCAATTCTTTATCCAACAGCGTTCTTGGAACTGTTCCCACTGCTGTTAACCACGGGAACACAGCCCTCAGTAAATTTTTACTGCTTTCCATATATATCCCAGCTTATCGCATTAGTCCATCATCGACCAAAACAGAGTCAATGTGACCTCATGTTGCAGAAGGTAATAAATGCTATGTTCAGGCTGATGTTCCATAGCATTACAGAAGCAGTGCTGCAATGCCAGAGGCAGGACTACACTCTCAGAGTGGTTGCCTCATTGTTGGAGGGTCTGTACTGAACATTGTGATTTGTCTTACCATCAATCTGTCAGCATACCTTTAAGAGACATGCTAATAGTATTATATTACATGCTCTGAAGTCTCAAACTCCATCCCAACTCATGGCTGATCACGCAATCTCAGTATCCCATTCCCACTTTCTCTCCATATCCCTTGGTTCCTCTGGCTGCAAGGGCCACATCCAGCTCCACCAATGAATTGGCTTCAACAACATTTAGCATGATTTGCTGTTGGAAGCACACACCTTTTTGTAACTGAATAGTTTAATGTTAGCTCAGAAATGGATATGCCTGTGAATATAGTCTGTAGTAGTGAGCTATAATAAACATCAAATCCTTATAGTGTGGAAGCAGGCCCTTCGGCCCAACAGGTCCACACCAACCCTCAGCGCATCCCACCCAGACCCATCCCCCTAATCTACACATCCCTGAACATTAGGGGCAAGTTAGCAAGTCCAATCGACCTAGCATGCACATCTTTGGACTGTGGGAGGAAACCGGAGCACCTGAAGGAAATCCCCGCAGGCATGGGGAGAATGTGCAAACTCCTCACAGACAGTCACCCAAGGTTGGAATCGAACCAAGTCCCTGGCACTGTGAGCCACCATGCTACCCTCTATTGGATCTTTCAGTAGCACGTTCTCCATTTCCTAGTATTTTTTAATATAATGAGTGATAAAATAAGCATTGATTAGCAGTGGTGGCCATTAATAAATAAAGAACATCAAGATCTCAAAGGAAGATATTTGAAAACCTAACCGAAGATCAGTTAGATAACAGCTCTGGACATCAGACCATTCAGATAATCAGCCACATCAGCTATTATAAGCACACATCTGTAACAATGTATTGGCCAACCAGAAATAAGAGCTAGTTTCTTTCTATGTAAAACTTAAGTTCTTTCAAATTAGAAGACATATCATTCTTTAAAAAATCTCAAGGACCTGCACTTCTGTTTTAAAAATACAAAAATACAGCTTAAAAGAACATTTAAAGATAGGTTTCTTCACTAAGAAGAATTAAATGTATCTGAAAGTTAATTATTTTTGCTATTTATTTGCTTCAAATTGGTACACAAGAAGAACCTCCCATCATGTCATCACTCCTTGTTTTGTTATTCTAGTGATTGGAACATGTAACTACAAGCCTGCAATGTGAAACTACAAAGCTGCAGTTATTAAAGTACCTCTCTTAAAGGGATTAAGGCCAAGGAAGAAGCAGCAACAGGAAAAAATATGGTGAATCTGAAGGAGAAAGAGGAGAAATAAAAAGAGACAGAAACACAACTAATAAAAGGAATAAATAAACACTTCACTGTTCTCCATTTCAAATAAATCAAACTAAAATTTATAAGGTGAATTGGAAGGTAAACACCTGATAGTGGATTGGGAAGCCAACAATACCTTTACTGAACTTCAGCTGTTCGAAAACCGTGTGCAGTTTTATTTTACAAATCAATTAATCAATGTCGCCAAGATGAGAGCTGTGAAAGTCTTGCTTACTATCAGCTTCACAGATTTAACACATCCAGACTTTCCGTGGATGATCAGAAAGATACAGATACACATGAGAATTAATTTCAGAAATAAAAGACTCCCAGTCATGTCACAAAGCGACCAACATCAAGGATCTATTGATTAGTTTATCAGATGATGCTACAGCAAAGGGTATGAATGTGACTCTTCCAAAGAGGAACTCTCAGAAAAGGTCATCAAATTAGTTATGGTGTTTATACCAATTGTACCCTGGAGGCAAGTAAAAGTGACACATCATTGATTCATTACTTGTTGATGGATACAACTGTGATGGCACAATAGCAGGCCAAAAACAATGACATGCTTTCAATGCAGCCAACACTACTGTGAGGGTCAGCAATGTGAATTAACACAGCATCTGTAACAGATGTGGTTTGTCACACTGACCCAAAAACAATCCAGCTTCTCTTGACATCTGTAATGGATGTGGCAACAAAAGACATTGAGCAGGCCTGAGAAGGAAGTCTGGGTTCAAAAGTCAAGCCTGAACTCAGACCAAATGCTCACGGCTGTACAACATCATAATCCTGCCTGACCTGCTGAGTTTCTCTTGCATTCTCGGTGTCTGGTACACCACAACGCTGGCAGCAAGGGTTGTGCTAAGGAGTGTGTCAATACAAAGACATCCATGAAGTTCAAAGTCAACCAAGTGAAAGGCAAATTTCACAAGATGGCCAAACTTTCTATATTAACCTTAAACACCATGTTGATGCAATAAAGCAATCAGAAACTTTTACAACTATTAATATCATATGTCCTGAAAAAGTGGAGTGTTACCTACTGAAATCTACAATCAACCTAAGAGCCAGTGTCTATGTATTGCCAGTATGCATTCTGGAGCTCCACAGTTCAACCTACAAGAGACTATCTCACAGTGTATAACAGATCAATAAATCTGTGCATTGGCATAACCACACTGGAGAGGAAAGAATCCAGCTCATCCTGGCTTCCTAAACTCTTTGACCCGATAGGTAGCAGTCGCCCAACAGTGGCTGGACTCTCAGTCTGCACAGATCCCAGTAAAGTCACAGCTTAGGTCTCTATCTTGATAAAAAAAATTCTATCCCCAAGGGATCTCGCACAGCTGGATTGGCAATGATTCCCTTCTCATTACACAGTGCCCAGTCTAAGATGGCCTGTTGTCTGGTTGGCATCTCCACATATTGGTCAAGAAAACCATCTCATATACACTCCAGGAATTCCCCCTCTATGGCGTTGCGGCTAATTTGATTTGTCCAATCTATAATTACCCACGATCACTGATATTCCCTTATCACATACATCTCTAATTTCCTATTTATTGCCATTCTTGACATCACCACTGCAGTTTTGGGGGTCAATGTATGACACATACTAATGGTTTTTGCTCCTTGGTATTTCTCAACTCTATCCATACAGACTCCACATTGTCAGAGCTAATATCCATTCTCACTATTCTGTTATACTCAATGCCTCAAGCAATGAAGGCCAACATGCTAAATGTCTTCTTCACCACTCTGTCCACCTGTAATGCCACTTTCAACGAACTATGTACTTATACTCCTAGGTCCCTCTGTTCCACAACACTCCTCAGGACTTCAAAATTTACTGTACAAGTCCTACTTTGGGTTGATTTTGCAAAGTGCAACACCCCACACTTATCTATATTGAATTGCATTTGCCAATCCTCAGCCCACTTCCCCATCTGATCAAGATCCCTCTGTAATTTTTGATAGCCTTCCTCGTTATCAATGATACCTCCTAATTTTGTATCATCTGCAAACTTACTAATCATGCCTTCTACATTCACATCCAGACATTTACATAAATCACAAATAACAGACATCCAATCTGGGAAACAACCTTCAACCCTCTGCCCTACCATCGAGCCAATTTTGAATCCAATTAACCAGCTCTCCCTGGATCCCATGCAACCAAACCTTCCTGACTAGCCTGCCATGCAGGACCTTGTCAAAGCCCTTACTGAAGGCCATAAAGACAACATCCGCTGCCCTACGCTCAACTATCCTCTTGGTTACCTCTCCAAAAAACTCAAAAAGATTTGTCAGACATGAATTCCCATGCACAAATCCATGCTGACTCAGTTCCAAATGATGATTGACCCTGTCCGTCAGTATCCTCTCCAATAACTTGCCTGCCACTGATGCCAGGCTCACTGGCCTGTAGTTCCCTGGCTTCTCTTTGCTACCTTTCGTAAACAATGGAACAACATTAGCCACCCTTCAGTCTTCCGGAACTTCACCAGTGGCTAAAGATGAAGCAACGATCTCTGCAAGAACCTCTGCAATTTCTTCCCTAGCCTCCCACAACATCTGAGGATGGACTTGATCAGGCCCAGGAGATTTATCCACATTAACACACTTTAAGGCTGCAAACACCTCCTCTCTGGTAATATGTATGTGGTCTAAAACATCTCCATTTGTTTCCCTTACTTCCTTAGCATCCATGATTCTCTCCTCAGTAAACACCGAGGAAAAATATTCATCAAAAATCTCCCCCATCTCCTATGGCTCCACACATAGATGGCCATGCTGATCTTTAAGGGGACCTATTCTCTCTCTCGCCACCCTCTTACTCTTAATATAATTATAGAACCTCTTAGGATTATCTTTAACCTTACCTGCCAGATCCATCTCAGACCGTCTTTTTGCTCTTCTGATTTCCCTCTTAAGTGTGCTCCTACACTTTTTATCATCATCTAGGGATTCACTTGAGCCCAATAGCTTAAACCCAATGTATGATTCCTTCCTTTTCCTGACCAGAGCCTCAAAATCCCTCATCAGCCAGAGATCCCTAAAACTGCCAGCTATCCCCTTCACCCTTACAGGGGTGTACTGTCCCTGGACCCTTGATATCACAGTTTTAAAAGCCTCCCATTTGCTAGTCATTCCTTTTCCTTCAAACAGACTCACCCAATAGACTCTGATAGATCCTGCCTAATGGCCCCAAAATTGGCCCTTTTCCAGTTTAGCACCTTAACCTGTGGGCCTGTCCTATCCTTTTCCATAACAGTAGTAAAACAGAGAGAGTTATGGTCACTGGACCTAAAGTGCTTTCTGACTGACATTTCAGTCACTTGCCTGACCTCGTTTCCTAAGAGGAGGTCCAGGGTTGCTCCCGAGTAAGGCCCTGTACATTTTGATTTCAGAAATGTTCTTGGACACATTTGACAAATTCCACCCTATCTGGGTCTTTTACACTCTGGGTGGTCCAGTCAATACAGGAGAAATTAAAAGCTCCAATCAATACTGCTCTTTTATTCCTACAGGTATCTGCAATCTCTGTACATATCTCCATGATGGGTCACTTCTCCAAATTTCCCATTCATTTGCCGACTTAGCAACTCAGTGAGTGCAACCATCACCAGCACAATGACTGTGATTTTCGGCGTATTCAGTGCGCTGGCACAGACATTGTCTGACAGTGGAATGCCATGCACTGGCAAACCATATAAGGACATGCGTGCCAAATGGGAAGTGACTCCCTGCCATGTTGCCAGCCCACTGTCCTCACTCAAATGGTCTGCAGAATGAATATTACACACTATCAAGTTAATGATCATTAAGTGTTGGCAAATAAAAGCTGTATTCTGTGCACCAGCAATGGAAAATGGATTAACATCGCAGCGCAATTTATACTCGGTACAGAAGTGAGAATGACCTTGCCCAGTAACCAATGATGACCCTGTTTCAAAACGATTTCACTGGCATGAAATTCTTTGGGATATCCTGAGATCAAAAAATGCACTATGGAAATGCAATCTTTATTTTTCCCGTGGCTAAGGAACAGTTCCGCTTTTCCAGAATAAACGTGGGCAACGTGATGACCTACTTCTGCTCCAGAGAGTTCTAACAATGGTAAGTATTTAGCTATTGAAATGTTGACAAATTGTACCATTGTTCACAAGCATTGCTGAGTTGATCATTGCAAAACATTACCAGTGATCTTGTGGGTATCGCAGCCTCTTCAATATGGCTCCGCTGAAAAACTGTGAAATAACTGAGGAACATAGCATCTGCATAAACACTTGAACTGCAACTCCTTCTGCTCCTGTTGGGCACAGAGTTTCTTATTGTTGGCTCCAATATGCCCTGATGCTTGGCATCACACAATGGTGTTTACGAATATGAGGAGCGAAGCCATATCCCAAGTATTGAGAAACGTTATCATCGATGAAAGCATTGACAAAGAAAACATAATTCAGGCAGAACTGTCTAAGTCTGGGGAAATCCTAAGAAGTTCCAGTTCACGTTCATGATGTCTCAAAAAACATTCATTATCTTCAATGTAAGCAATGAAGAGAATTGAAAAGCCGTCTGAGTCTGAGTGTACTCAGCAGTCAAAGGGATTTTTTTTTTGCTTTGCCTTTGTTCTAAAACCATAGGCAATCATGTGTAACTGAAACTCCAAGAGGATGGAAGAGAATAATCAAATACATTTTTATCCTACGACCTTGTAAATCTCAAGTCATTATTTTGCATTGTTATTTATGATTTGTGCATGCGTATAATTTCACAGCTGCCACACATAAAAGAAATACATGAAGGCGAGGATATTCTCACTTCAGACTTAATTGTTTGTGCAGCAGTTTAATAAAACACAACTGCTCCACGGAAACACTAATAGATTCTATAGATCGACTGCTATAAAGATGGTCGTAGCTGGTGGATGGAGTGCTCACATTGTGACCTGGCAAACAGTTAATCATCCTGAAAATCCTCGAATACACACTGCTCAACCAGAGAAGGTACAACATTATTGAAATGGGAGCCTTTACAGCTGAATTGTACCAATCACTTCACTCTCCTGTGCACTTATTAGAATTTGGCTAGTTATCTGCCTGTTCCATCACTCTCTCACATTGACAGGCTGCTGTAGATCACTGTTTACCAATATATAATGTGGACAATACTGGAGGACAATCCACACCCTGCTGTTCTGTCAAGGCCATGCCTCATGGTTACTCACTCCCCAAGATGATGGAGAGCCCACACAACGGAACATTCTGCTGGTAAGGTGTACTGTGTGTGAATTAACAACAAGATCCACGAAGCTGGGTCTGATAGTTCCAGCCATTTCTTTCTCAGTAAGTTCTTGTGCTGTATACTGTGACGATAATGATGGTGGCAAGCAAACATCAGAGGAAGTCTTGTCTTTGTGGTAGTTGGAGTAAGTACTCATTTGAAGGCACAGGAAGGGTTTAGAGGGATATAGCCAAATTCTGGCAACTGCAACTAGGTCAGATTGGGATATCTGATCAGCATGGACAAGTTGGACTGATAAGTCTGTTTCTGTGCTGTATGACTCTATAACTCCTTGGAAAGGCAGTGATATAAGAGGACTCCTGTTGACTGGACCATGAGCCAAACTGATGGCTTACTTTCGCTCCCTCCGCTCCAATCCCAACTTCACCATAAAGCCCGCGGACAAGGGAGGCGCAGTTGTAGTATGGCGCACTGACCTCTACATCGCCGAGGCCGGACGCCAACTCTCCGACACCTCCTCCTACCGCCCCCTTGATCATGACCCCACCCCTGAGCACCAAACCATCATCTCGCAAACCATCCACAATCTCATCACCTCAGGTGACCTCCCACCCACGGCCTCCAACCTCATCGTTCCCCAACCTCGCACTGCCCGCTTCTATCTCCTTCCCAAAATCCACAAACCTGAATGCCCTGGTCGACCCATTGTCTCCGCCTGCTCCTGCCCCACCGAACTGATCTCCAACTATCTAGACTCCATTTTCTCCCCCTTGGTCCAGGAGCTCCCTACCTATGTCCGTGACACCACCCACACCCTCCACCTCCTCCAGAACTTCCAATTCCCCGGTCCCCAACACCTCATCTTTACCATGGACGTCCAGTCCCTCTACACCTGCATTCCCCATGCAGATGGCCTTAAGGCCCTCCGCTTCTTCCTGTCCCGCAGGCCCAACCAGTCCCCGTCCACTGATACCCTCATCCGCTTAGCCGAACTCGTCCTCACACTCAACAACTTCTCTTTCAATTCCTCCCACTTCCTACAGACAAAGGGGGTAGCCATGGGTACCCGCATGGGCCCAAGCTACGCCTGCCTCTTTGTAGGTTACGTGGAACAATCCCTCTTCCGTACCTACACTGGCCCTAAACCCCACCTCTTCCTCCGTTACATTGATGACTGTATCGGCGCCGCCTCGTGCTCCCACGAGGAGCTCGAACAGTTCATACACTTCACTAACACCTTCCACCCAACCTTAAGTTTACCCGGACCATCTCTAACACCTCTCTCCCCTTCCTGGACCTCTCTGTCTCCATATCGGGCAACCACCTAGAAACCGATATTCATTTCAAGCCCACCGACTCCCACAGCTACCTAGAATACTCCTCCTCCCACCCACCTTCCTGCAAAAATGCTATCCCCTATTCCCAATTCCTTCGCCTCCGCCGCATCTGCTCCCAGGATGAGGCATTCCACTCCCGTACATCTCAGTTGTCCTCGTTTTTCAAGGACCGCAACTTCCCCTCCTCAGTGGTCGAGAACGCCCTCAACCGTGTCTCCCACATCTCCCGCACCTCATCCCTCACACCCCGTCCACGCAATAAGAGCCAAAAAAGAATCCCCCTCGTCCTCACGTACCACCCCACCAACCTCCGGATCCAACGCATCATCCTCCGACACTTCCGCCATCTGCAATCCGACCCCACCACCAAAGACATCTTTCCCTCCCCACCCTTATCTGCTTTCCAGAGGGACAACTCTCTCCGTGACTCCCTTGTCCGCTCCACACTCCCCTCCAGCTCCACCACGCCCGGCACTTTTCCCTGCAACCGCAGGAAGTGCTACACCTGCTCCCATACCTCCTCCCTCACCCCCATCCCAGGCCCCAAGAAGACTTTCCACATCAAGCAGATGTTCACCTGCACATCTGCCAATGTGGTATACTGCCTCCGCTGTTCCCGGTGTGGCTTCCTCTACATCGGGGAAACCAAGCGGAGACTCGGGGACCGCTTTGCAGAACACCTACGCTCGGTTCGCAACAAACAACTGCACCTCCCAGTCGCGAACCATTTCAACTCCCCCTCCCATTCCTCAGACGACATGTCCATCCTGGGCCTCCTGCAGTGCCACAACGATGCCACCCGAAGGTTGCAGGAACAGCAACTCATATTCCGCTTGGGAACCCTGCAGCCCAATGGTATCAATGTGGATTTCACAAGTTTCAAAATCTCCCCTCCCCCCACCGCATCCCAAAACCAGTCCAGCTCGTCCCTGCCTCCCTAACCTGTTCTTCCTCCCACCTATCCCCTCCTCCCACCTCAAGCCGCACCTCCATCTCCTACCGACCAACCTCATCCCGCCCCCTTGACCTGTCCGTCCTCCCTGGACTGACCTATCCCCTTCCTAACTCCCTACCTACACTCACCTTTACTGGCTCCATCCCCGCCTCTTCGACCTGTTTGTTTCCTCTCCACCTATCCTCTCCTCTATCCCTCTTCTATCTGCCTCCCACTCTCTCCCTATTTATTTCAAAACCCCCTTCCCCTCCCCCTTTTCTGATGAAGGGTCTAGGCCCGAAACGTCAGTCTCTCTGCTCCTATGATGCTGCTTGGCCTGCTGTGTTCATCCAGTCCTGCACCTTGTTGTCTGTGATGGTTTACTTTCCTGGTTCTGTTAGTAGCCTCTCACTCCCACACCCATAGGTCAGAGTCAGCCAAAGGAAGCTGTCTTCGCTGTTGGTTCTTTGAGGAGTTTACAAGGTTCCTCACAGTCTCAGTCAACACAGTACAGTTCAGCATAAGGCATTTGGTATTCCTAGATGTTGGTACATGTTCTGGCCAGTTCAATTGGCAATGAAAGAGAATTCATCTAATCCTTGACGTGTGGGCTACATTGAGGACAACCACTCTGTGTACCTAAATTTTGATAGAGACACAGAGTGAAGGCTCACTTTGAGGGGTGGCCAAAAGAGCTGTTAGTCTCGGACAATTGATTGCCCACGCCTTTGTCAACAGTGCCATTTGTTTGAGATGATGCTATGTAGATAACAAAATGGTTCGATTACACTGAGGTTGGAGCCGTCAGTGCTGATCCACATTGCAATTTACTCAGGACTCCAGCTGCTAGAGTAGTTCTGTTTTCTTTAAGATAATAGTAAGGCCAAAAGCATTGTCTATGTCAGGGAACAGTTTGAAATTAGCTACATTGTGCATGAAAGAAGGCCAACAAAGATTAATGTCTTGTGTTTTTGGGACATCCATATAGCTACAGGTCAAAGAGCTGACTGTTCGGAACAAGAGGTATGTGTTCCTTTGTGGAGTTTCCCTTGACCTTTTGAGGCCCTGTGTTAATGAAAACTAGTCAGAGCCAGGCTCTGCCTGTGCATAATAAACCATCTAATACTCTTCATTAACTGTACTGATACTGGCATTCTTCATTCCAGCCTCAGTACCAGCTCTACCCCTAGAACCTGCCAAGACCAAGAAATGCGCCAGCTCCACTTGGACTTAGTGCCCAAGAACACCTTCAGTTGGGTCCAGACTTTGCTGCTCCTGGTTTCCAATTGTTTAGCTCAGTTGGCTGGACAGTTGGTTTGCAAAGCCGGCAGTATGGGTTCAATTCCTGTACCAGTTGAGGTCACCATAAAGCACTCTCCTTCTCAATCTCTCCCCTCACCTGAGGGATGGTGGCCTTCAAGTTAAAATCACCACCAATCATGTCTCATTAATGAGACAGCAGCCCTATGGCCTGGAATGATTATGGAAACTTGACCTACAGGAAAATCTCTCCAGGTCACCTTCCATCAGGAGAATGGTCACTTGACACCCTCAACATTCTCCAATGCAGCCCTCTTCAAGAGAGTCAGGGAGGCAAATGTGAATATGGTGGCCATCATCAAAGAGAAGGTGCTGGAAAATCTGAAAGGTCTGAAGATAGATAAATCACCTGGACCAGATGGGCTACACCCCAGAGTTCTGAAGGAAATAGCTGCAGAGATAGTAGAGGCGTTAGTGGTGATCTTTCGGGAATCACTGGAATCAGGGAGGGTCAAGAGGACTTAAAAATGGCTAATGTAACTCCCCCGCCTCCCCGTTTAAGAAGAGAGTAAGGCAAAAAGGAAAATTACAAGCCTATTAGCCTGACCTTGGTCGATTTTGGAGTCCATTGTAAAGGATGAGATTGCTGAATATTTGGAAGTGTATAGGAAAGTAGGGCAAAGTCAGCATGGCTTCATCAAGGGGAGGTCATGCCTGACAAATCTGTTAGAATTCTTTGAGGAGGTAATGAGCAGGTTAGACCAAGGACAGCCAATGGATGTTATCTACCTGGACTTCAAGAAGGCCTTTGATAAGGTGCCACAAGGAGGCTCCTGAGTAAGATAAGGGCCCATGGTGTTAGAGGCAAGGTGCTAGCATAGATAGAAGATTGGCTGTCTGGCAGAAAGCAGAGAGTGGGGATAAAAGGATCGCAGCCGGTGACCAATGGTATTCCGGGTCAATATTGGGATCACAACTTTTCACTCTATACATTAACAACCTACATGAAGGAATTGAGGGCCTTCCAGTTAAGTTTGCAGATGATACAAAGATAGGTAGAGGGACAGGTAGTATTGAAGCAGTGAGGAGGCTGTAGAAGAACTTGGACAGGTTAAGAGAGTCGGCAAAGAAGTGGCAGATGGAGTACAATGTGGGAAAGTGTGAGATCATGCACTTTGGTAAGAAGGATAAAAGCATGGACTATTTTCGAAATGGGGAGAAAATTCAGAAATCTGAAGTGCAAAGGGACTTGGGAGTTCTAGTCCAGGATTCTCTTAAGGTAACATCAGAACATAAGAACCAGGAGCAGGAGTAGGCCATCTGACCTTTTGACCCCGCTCTACCAATCAATAAGATCATGGCTGATCACTTTGTGGCCTCAGATCCACTTATCCACCCGCTCACTGTAACCCTTAATTCTTTTACTATTTAAAAAAAATGATCGTTCTTAGCTTTAAAAACATTCAATGAGGAAGTCTCAACTACTTCCCTGGGCAGGGAATTCCACAGATTCACAACCCTTTGGGTGAAGAAGTTCATCCTCAATTCAGTCCTAAATCTGCTCCTAATTTTGAGTCTATGCCCTCCAGTTCTAGTTTCAACTGCCAGTGGGAACAACCTCCCAGCTTCTATCTTATCTATTCCCTTCATAATTTTATATGTTTCTATAAGAACTCCCCTCATTCTTCTAAATTCTAATTCGTATAATCCCAGTCTATTCAGGCTTTCCTCATAAGCCAACCATCTCAACTCCAGAACCAACCTAGTGAACCTCCTCTGCACCCCCTCCAGTGCCAGGACATCCTTTCTCAAGTAAGGAGATCAAAACTGCACACAGTACTCCAGGTGTGGCCTCACCAGCACCCTATACAGCTGTAACATAACCTCCTTATTTTTAAACTCCATGCATCTAGCAATGAAGGTCAAAGTACCATTTGCCTTCTTAATTACCTGCTGCACCTGCAAACCAACCTTCTGTGATTCATGCACAAGGACACCCAGGTCCCTCTGCACAGCAGCATGCTGCAATTTTTTACTGTTCAAGTAATAGTCCCTTTTACTGTTATTCCTACCAAAATGTATGACTTCACATTTATCAACATTGTACTCCATCTGCCAGACCTTTGCCCACTCACTTAAACTATCTATACCCCTCTGTAAACTTTCAGAGTTCTCTGCACACTTTGCTCTGCCACTCACCTTAGTGTCATCTGCAAACTTTGACACACTGCACATGGTTCCCAACTCCAAATCATTGATGGAAATTGCAGGTTGAATTGGTAGTTAGGAAGGCAAATACAATGTTGGAATTTATTTCGAGAGGACTAGAATATACAAGCAGGGATGTAATTCTGAGGTTTTATAAAGCTCTGGTCAGACCACATTTAGGGTATTGTGAGCAATTTTGGGTCCCATACCTCAGGAAGGATGTACTGACCCTGGAGGGGGTCGAGAGGAGGTTCACAAGAATAATCCCAGGAATGAAAGGCTTAACATATGAGGAGTGTTTGAGGACTCTGGAACTATACTCATTGGAGTTTAGAAGGATGAGGTGGGATCTAATTGAAACTTACAGAATATTGAATGGCCTGGAAAGAGTGGACATTGGGAAGATGTTTCCATTGGCAGGAGAAACTAGGACCCAAGAGCACAGCCTTAGAGTAAAGGAAAGACCTTTTAGATTGAAGATAAGGAGAAACTTCTTCAGCCAGAGAGTGGTGAAGCTATGGAACTCACTGCCTCAGAGGGCTGTGGAGGCCAGGTCATTGAATATAGTTAAGACAAGATAGATAGGTTCTTGATTGTCAAGGGGATCAAAAGATCGGGGAGAAAGCGGGAGAAATGGGTTGAAAAACTTATCAGCCATGTTTGAATATCGGAGCAGACTTGATGGGCCGAACGGACTAATTTCTGTTCCTATGTCTTATGGTCTTATAGTCTCACACCAACCCTCAAATCCCCCAAACCCTACTACAGCCCCAGCCCAATTCCCACACCCACAGCATCACCCACACTACCCACATCCTATTCCCATTCCACTCCCACACCTCATTCCTATTCCACCCCCACCCCAAAACCCAGTTCCTGACAATAGAACACCACAACACGATAAAAATGACCAGACAAGCAGATCAAAATTCAGGATATTGATTAGCTCATCTCTTACACATGGCGTCATGAGCTTCATATTCAGATGAAGAGTTATTTCACATCTACATGAATGGTGTCAATGCTAAATGGTTTTTCTAGCCACTCCTGAATTCCCAGTTACTGATGAACACGTGTCATTTCTCACAGACCCCTCAAATCCATTTCCAACCAATGCCTTAGTTGCTGCACAATGTTGCGAATCTTTGAGACTGCCCATCATCCACCAGTTCCTGGAGGTGGATTTGCAAACACTAATCCAAAAATTTTGATCTTAGTTTGTGCAATGTGCTCCAGTTTGATTGGAACGATCTCAGCCATTTCTTTATATATTAAACACTTCTGTCTGTCGTCTCGTTTGTTTCAAATGATATTGTCATGTAATTGTCAAACCTGATTTCCACCTCAGTGTTCGTGAAATTTATTTATCTCCTTTTCCAGCTTTCCATTTTACCTTTCTTTATATTCAGAAGCTGTACTAGGTTGTGTAACTCTTTTCAAACCCCTAGTGCTCACTAACTCTCCACTGACAATTACAATTTACAAGAAAAATTGTGAACTTAGTTCGGAAATTGCTGAAAGTATGGCGGTAAGCTGAGAGGGTGAAGCTCACACCAGCAACCTGTGAGAGAGTGAGTAAAGCTGAGGCCAGGGTGATGGGATGAATAGAGTTGGCAAAGCAAAGGATGCAGGTTCGTTAACAGGCTTATCCCAATT
This sequence comes from Rhincodon typus, assembly GCF_021869965.1. Classification (NCBI taxonomy): domain Eukaryota; kingdom Metazoa; phylum Chordata; class Chondrichthyes; order Orectolobiformes; family Rhincodontidae; genus Rhincodon; species Rhincodon typus. Next base: position 1,075,806 of record NC_063370.1, read on the forward strand.
TAAACCCAGATGCTGCACTGTAATAAAAACCCAAAGAACTGCGGATGCTGTAAATCAGAAACAAAAGCAGAAATTGCTGGAAAAGCTCAGCATGTCTGGCACTATCTGTGGAGAGAAATCGGAGTTAACATTTCAGGTCAACTGGCGTGTTCCGAAGAAGAGTCACTCGATCTGAAACATTAACTCTGACTTCTCTCCACGGATGCTGCCAGACCTGCTGTTCTATATTGTAACGTTGAGATGAAGATTTGCAACACACTGTAATCAGCTAAAGCAGAGGCTGGAATTCGACAGGAGTCTGAGTAACAGGGGGCTATGTTGAGACTTATGGTGGAATCACACCAGATCTCCATCAAGGCTGACCCCAGGAGCATCTTGCACCACTTTGTACCACTATCCACAAGTGATGTGGGGAGTTCCTCACAAGGTAGCAGTGAGCTCCCAATGAAAGAGAGATTGTTGATGGCCAAACGCACCTTGTTAATACTGCCCCAGTAACTCTCATTGTAACACTGCAGTAAGGGACACTGTGTGCTCAGGGACATACCCCAAGCACCTGGCTTTATCTCCGGGATCTTCACTCACTGTCTTAGCCGACCCTGATGTTTACAGCAGCCTGCCCTTGCAATGACTTAACTTTTTGTACTTTACCCCTTTGGCCAGAGATACCAGGCTCATATTAATTCTGCCTTGCTGTGCTATTTGCACAGACAGAAAGCAGGGAGGCTTGTCATAGATGTCAGTAGTTCATAGAACCCATACAGTGTGTGAACAGGCCATTCGGCCCAACAAATCCACATTGCCCCTCTGAAGAGCATCCCACCCAGACCCATTCCCCTACATTTCCCATATCTAACCCACCAAACCTAAACATCCCTGGACATTATGGGGCAATTTAGCATGACCAATCCACCTACACTGAACATCTTTGGTCTGTGGGAGGAAACCGGAGAACCCAGAGGAAACCCACACAGACACAGGGAGAATGTGGAAACTCCACACAGACAGTTGCCCGAGGATGGGATCAAACTCGGGTCCCTGGCGCTGTGAGACAGCAATGCTAACCACTGAGCCACTGTGCTGCCCCAGCTACCTTCCACCTTCAGACAATTATGGAAGGGTCATAGCTATAAGAAATCTGCATGCTAGACTGAAGCTGATACTTTTGGGACTTTATAGCCATAGAGCCATTCAGCACAGAAACAGACCTTTCAGTCCAACTAGTCCATGCTAACTATAATCCCAAACTAAACTAGTCCCACCTGCCTGCTCCTGGCCCATATCCCTCCAAGTATTTCTTATTCATGTATTTATCCAAATGTCTTTTTAACATTGTAACTGTACTCACATCCACTACTTCCTCTGGAATTTCATGCCACATTTTTGTGTAAAAAACATGCCCCTCTTGTCTTTTTCAAATCTTTCTCCCTTCAACTTAAAAATATACCCCCGCGTCTTGAAATCCCCAACCATGGGGAAAAGACACCTGCCATTCAGTTTATCTATATCCCTCATGATTTTATAAACCTCTACAAGGTCACCTCTCAAATCCCTACACTCCAGTGAAAGCAGTCTCAGCCTAACCAGCCTCTCCATATAACTTAAACCCTCTATTCCTGGCAACATCCTGGTAAATCTTTTCTGAACCCTCTCTAGCTTAATATCCTTCCAATAAAAGGGCAAACAGAACTACACACAATACTCCAGAAGAGGCCTCACCAATGTCCTCTACAACATGTCCTTAAAGTGACGTACCAATCCTCTACTCAAAAGGTCTGAGCAATGAAGGCAAGTGTGCTAAATGCCTTCTTAATCACTCTGTCTGTCTGTGTTGCAAATTTCAAAGAATTATGTACTTGGACCCCTGGGTCTCTCTGTTCTACAACATAATCCAATGCCCTACTTTAAATTGGCAATAGCCAGGCAATCACAGGAACTCATAAAGGAAAATGTGCAGTGATTGCCTGCTATAGCTACAGAATAACAGAATAAACTCTATTGTCAACACAGATAAGAACGACCGCATTGCAGTTCTCAACATTTAGTATCAATCCCTTTCAGACTCAAAATGCACTTAAAAGCACAAACATACCTCATGTCAGAATATTCTCTTCTGAGTTTCAAATCTCGGCTGCCAGGACTGTATGAAGAGAAATTACCTCAATCTGTAAATTACCTCAATTTGTAAATTACCTTAATCTATAAATTACCTCAATTACCTGTAGGGTGTGTTTGTGTGTGTTTGTGCGTATCTGTGTGCACGTCTATGTGTGCATCTGTGTGTGTGTGTGCGTGTGTATGTGTGTGTATGAGAATGTCTGTGTTGGTCAGAGTGTGAGAGTATATCTGTGTGAGAGTGTAAGTGCATATATATGCATGTGTCTGTATCCCAGCATGTGTATGCATACTATGTGAGTGTGCTTCAGTAACTGTGTATGTGCATGTGTGTATCTGTGTGGGTGTGACTGTGTTGGAGTGTGTGAGAGAATGTGTGTGTGTGCACTCATATATGTGTGCATGCATGAGGGTGTGTGTGTATTTGTGAATGAGAGGGTCTGTGTGTGTGAGTGTGAGTGTGAGTGTGTGTGTGTGTTTGTGAGTGAGTGAGAGGGTCTGTGTGTGTGAGTGAGTGTGTGTGTCTGTATGTAAGTTTGTGTATGTGTGTGTGAGTGAGAGTGTGAGTGTGTGCGCACGTGTGTGTGTGTGTGAGAGTGTGTGTGTGTGTGTGTGTGTGTGTGTGTGTGTGTGTGTGTGGATAGGGTTGGTTTGGGTTGGATACTCTTCAGAGCGTGTTGTGGATTTGATGGGCTGGATGGCCTTCTTCCACATTGTAGGGATTCTATGATCCTGAATTTAAATGTCCCATCTGTTATGGATGGGACCAAACCCCAATCAAATGTATCACAGAGATAGCCTAGCACCTAACTTCTATCTGTTTTAAAGGCAAGTATAAGATGCTGTGTTTCAAATGTAATTTGACTGGTTTACACTACTCAGCTTTAGAATGAATTTAACAGAATAATAGATTATTTAATTACTAAACAGTAACTGTTCCAATATAGTAATATCCCATAAACATACAATTGGCAAAGGCACATTCAGTAAAACAAATTGTCTCACATGCGATGTTAGTAGCAGGAAGAGGACCCCAACTTTTAGCTGTAACAGAGAGAGAGAGAGATGTGACAGGTTCCACATCCAGCTTCAAAACCCCAATGAGTGCTGAAAGCCTAACTGAAACCTTGGTTCTGTGGGAGCCTGACTCCAACCCTTCATGCTGCTTCTATTGTTCCAATCTAAAATAAAACCAAGGCCTCACAAGCTGTTTACTTTATGGCTTTGAACAGTCCGCTCAGTGCCTCTATCTCAACCTCTGTTCACAAAACAAAGGACAAAATTCACTTCTTAAAGCTATAGTATTGTCACACATCCATAAAGACACATTCTTTACCAGACTATGGGCTGTCTCAAACCCTACACATGCCCTCCAATGAGGTTGAGAAAGATCTCACTTGGGTCAAACTGCATCACCAGTTTTTGATCATGGCCCTCTGTCATATCCAAAAAGGCAGCGAGGGATGAATCATCAATGGCCAGCTTTGCCAGCAACTGCTCAGAATTTCTGATCAAGAACTGGTGCCATATAATTTCTCACCAATACCTGGGAGAATATTGCCCTGTGAAGAAATGAGGCAAGAGTATCTCACATTGAGACAGTGTCTTCACAACTCGCTGGTGAGCTGCTCATCCAGAAAGCACGGTTAGTAAGTTTACAGATGGCACCAGGATTGGTGATATAGTGTACAGCAAAGGAAGTTATTTAAAATCACAAAGAGATCTTGATCAATTGGGTCAATTGACTGAAGAATGGCAGATGTTTAATTTGGATAAATACAAAGTATTGCATTTTATTAAAACAAACAAAGACAAGACTTATACAATTAAAAGTAACACCTCAGGCAGTGTTGTAGAACAGAGAGACCTAGGGGTTCAGGTACATAATTCTTTGAAGTTTGTATCACATATAGAGAAAATGGTTTAAAAGGCGTTTAGCACGCTTGCCTTCATTGATCAGACCTTTGAGTATAGGAGACAAAAATAGAAATTGCTGAAAAAGTTCAGCAGCTCAGGACGGGTTCTGAGCAAGGGTCATTCGACCTGAAACGTTAACTCTGATTTCTCTCCACAGATGCTGCCAGACCTGTTGAGCTTTTCCAGCAATTTCTACTTTTGTCTTTGATTTACCACATCCATAATTCTTTTGGTTTTTCTTTGAGTATAGGAGTTGGAACGTTATGTAGGTATTGCACAGAACGTTGGTGAGGCCTCTTCTGGAATATTGTGTCCAGTTCTCATCGTCCTGTTATACGAACTATGGTAATAAACTGAGGAGGGTTCAGAAGAGATTTACTTATACTTTTGGATAAGTACAGGAATAAGAAACATTTTAGGGATATGGGTCAAGCGCAGGCAGGTGGGACTAGTTTAGTTTGGGATTATGGTCGGCATGGACTGGTTGGACTAAAGTGTCTGTTTCCATGCTGTATGACTCGGAGGCTATAACTTTAGATTTTTAAACCTTAAGGTGGAAAATGGGACTGTTTCTCCTCCTCACGACTGTCATCTTTTTTCATCTTTGCTACATTTCCCAAATTTCTTACCATTGCTCACTATCACCATTAAGTCACTAGAAATATTCTGCTGATAGAAACCACTGATTCAGCTGAATGAGCCTGAGATGGGCAATCTGAGGGAGCTCACTGTGCATTTCAATTGTCTCTCACTATCCAGACTTCCTAGAATAGACTGGAATATCATTTATTGCCACTTGTACTACAATACAGAAGTAAAACCTCACCCCCAGTGTCTGTGGACAATAACATCTTGCGGAAAGTTTTCTTAAGGAGCCATCGTATAATGAGAGATCCTCGCAGAAGGGGAAAGGGGAAAATGTAATTTCAAATCCAAAGGCAGGTCACTGGATCTGAAATGTTGACTCTGTTTCTATCTCCTCAGATGCTGATAGACCTGTTGAGTTTCTCTCTGTTTTCCTTGCAGTTTTCCAGCATCTGCAGTTCTTTGAATTATTTTCGTAAATTTAAGTTATTTTTTTCTGACCCTGTCCTCCTAAGTTCTGGCTGCAGAATAATTCCCTGCATCTCTTCCACAGGGCTTGAGTGAATCTGCATTAAATGATGCCGTCTGTCTGCTCTTATTTTGAGCAGATTGGTCCAACTGAGCTTCCTCTGAATAACAGAGAGAAACATCACCCATCATCCGTTCAGACATGAATGCACAGCAGCTGTTAATGCTGCTATCAATGAACTGCACACAAATCTGAACTCGAGGTTGGGACCTGATTTTGCAGGAACTCTGGTCTCTGATGATGATTAAAGAGATGGCAGGTTATCTCCAACTGCTGCATTAGTCAAGAATCCAATATTCATTCTTCAACTCAGGCACCTTGTCAAGGATTTAATTGCAGATTTTTTTTATTCTCTGGTGGAACATGGACATCACTGGCTGGGTCAGCATTTTATATAAATATTCATTTATGGGATGAGAGTGTCACTGGCTAGATCAGCATTTATTGCCCATCCCAGAAGGTAGTTGAGAGTCAACCACATTGCTGTGGGTCTGGAGTCACATGTAGGCTCGACCAGGTAAGGATGGCAGTTTCCTTCCCTAAAGGATATTAGTGAACCAGATGGGTTTTTCCTTATAGTCAACAATGGATTCATGGTTATCGTTACTCTCTTAATTCTACATATTTTTATTGAATTCAAATTCCACCAATAGCCATGACAGGATTCAAATCTGGGTCTCTAGTGATTAACAATCCAGTGATAATACCACTAGATCATCACCTCCTTGTGATTTATTGTCCAACTCTAGTTGCCCTTAGGAAGGTGATGGTGAGCTCCCTTCTTGAACTACTGCAGTCCATGTGCTGTAGGTTGACCCACAATGCCATTAGGAAAGGGGAGGCAATGGTCTCGTGGTATTATTGGCAAACTATTCATCCTGAAATTCAGCTAATGTTCTGGGGTTTGAATTCAATTAAAAAAAACTGGAATTAAGAATCTACTGATGACCATGAATCCATTGTCAATTGTCAGGAAAAACTCATCTGGATCACTAATGCCTTTTGGGGAGGGAAATCTGCCATCATTACTTGGTCTGGCCTACATGTGATTCCAGGCCCACAGCAATGTAGTTGACTCTTAACTGCCCTCTGAAATGGCCCAGCAAGCCACTCAGTTAAAGGGGAGCTAGGGATGGACAATAAATGCTGGCCTTGCCAGCAACACCCATATCTGTGAGTGAATTAAAATGGGAGAGAATTCCAAGATTTTAACCAGCAATGCTGAAGGAACAGCCAGTCAGAACATTCAATCTTATTCAACTGTGTCATAAATGTGTGTTTAACAGAAATGGAACATATCTGGCAGAAGGAACTTGTCTTGAATGGAGACAAAAATTGGATCTCAAGGATTATTTTTAAACTTTTCAACATGTTTAGATCTGATCCATCATTTCTCCATTTCCTCCTGGAGGCCTTTAATCATCCACCACCCCTCTCTGTTGTGCCCCAGCTGAGAGGCTGCACTCCCTATTAGTGATCAAAAGTTGGGGCACTGTTGACTTGCTCTCTTCCCTCAACCCAGCTCAATGGACCCTGATAAATCACTAAATTATTTTAGCCTAAGGATACAGGGTAGGCCTCTGAAGACTGAGATCGAAACCTACCGCACAGAAACAGATCCTTCAGTTCAACTCGTTCATGCTGACCAGATTATCCTAGATAAATCTAGTCCCATTTGCCAGCATTTGGCCCATATCCCTCCAAACTCTTCGTACTCATATACCCATCCAGATGCCTTTTAAATGTTATAATTGTACCAGCCTCCACCACTTCCTCTGGCAGCTCATTCCATACACGCACCACCCTCTGCGTGAAAATGTTGTCCCTTAGGTCCCTTTTAAACCCCTCCCCACTCATTTCAAACCTATACCCTCTAGTTTTGGGCTCCCCCCACTGTGTGGAAAAGAACTTTTCTATTCAAATCATGTCCCTCATGATTTTATAAATCTCCATAAAGTCACCCCTCAGCCTCCGATGCGCCAGTGAAAATAGTCCCAGCCTATTCAATCTCTCCCTGTAGCTCAAACCCTCCAACCCTGGCAACCTTGTAAATCCTTTCTGAATCCTTTCAAGTTTCAAAACATCCTTCTTATAGTAAGGAGACCGAAATTTCGCACAGCATCCCAAACGTGGCCTAACCAATGTCCTGTACAACCACAACGTGACCTCCCAACTCCTATACTCAATGCACTGACCAATAAAAACAAGCGTACCAAATGCCTTCTTCACCGCCCTGTCCACCTGTGACTCCACTTTCAAGGAACTATGAACCTGCACTCCGAGGTCTCTTTGATCAGCAACACTCCCCCCCCGTCCCAGGGCCTTTTCATTGAGTGTATAAATCCTGCCCTGATTTGCCTTTCCAAAATGCAGCACCTCATGTTTATTTAAATTAAACTCCATCTGCCACTCCTTGGCCCATCTTATCAAGATCCTATTATTCTCTGAGGTAACCTTCTTTGCTGTCCACCGGACCTCCAATTTTGGTGTCACCTGCAAACATACTAACTATACCTCCTGTGTTCACATCCAAATCATTTCTATGAATAACAAAAAGCAGTGGACCTGGCATTGATTCTTGTGGCACACCATGCGTCATGAGGTCAAAGCTTTTTCACCCAGAGAGCCTGTGGAATTCTTGGAAACTGTTGAGGCTAAAACACTGAAGACTTTCAAGAAAGCTTTAAATATAATTACAGTCATAGACAGTCACACACCATAGAAACAGTTCTTGGGATCAAAGGATATTGGAAGAAACTGGGAATAGGGGATCGAGTTGGATGATCATGTCAAAATGTAGTACAGGTTCAAATGGCTGAATGGCCTACTCCTGCTTCTATAGTCTATGTTTCTAACACACTAAAGATTAACTCTCTGAGCCACCATCCTCCTCACAGGACACAGACTACAGCCACACTTACAGAATTTGCAGATAGCCCAACCTGAAATTCAGCAAACTTCACAATGAACAAATGTGAAGGGTGAGATGTAGCTAGGTACGCTGCTCAGTCCTTGGCCACAGTATAAAAATGCTGAAGAAATCCTCTGCAGTACTAACTTCACAGCAGGGCAGGGACTGGTGGGGACAGGGTGCTGGTTTCTTAAAAATTGTAGAATCACAGAATCCCCACAGTGTGCAAGCAGGCCTTTCGGCCCATCGGCCCACCGAACCTCTGAAGAGCATCCCACCCAGACAAAGTCCCCTAGCCTATCCCTATAATCCTACATTTCCCATGGTTAACCTACTTAACCTACACGTCCCTGGACACTATGGACAGTTTAGCATGGCCAATGTAACTAACCCACACATCTCCAGTATGACTCCTCTTCAGAACTATTAAGGCAGGAAAGAATGGTTTATGATGGCGTCGTTGCTTAAGTGTTCTGTCAGCTCTGTACAGAGAGCAGCAAGTACCCCTCCAAAGTGAGAAGGTTTAGGAGTTTAAGCTTCAAACCAGACACTCCAACTGAATTATCCAAGATTCATGCATTTGACTGATGATGTTAGTGTGTAACTTCCCTCCCCTTCCGCAGGGCTATTGAAGAAAAGCAGAAAACTTTGCCTCTGAGGAAAGGTCACTGGACCCAAAACGTTAATTGTGCTTTTCTCTCCACAGATGTTGCCAGACCTGCTGAGTTTCTCCAGCAATTTCTGTCTTTGTTTGTTTCAGATTTCCAGCACCCGCAGTTCTTTGTGTTTCTTTTTCAGAGAAATTTGCTGTTGCTTTTTCTTGGTTCTGGTTAACTACAAACAGACTTTTTTGTTACATTGTGTTGGTGGCACCTTGCTGGGTCATACTCATGCCTGGTATTTCCGAACTGAACTGAGTCATCATTAGATCAGGAAATGGATGGTAAATCATTAAGTGTTGTGATACCATGTGAGTTTGTCACCCTATTCATTTTATATTGGTTTGGAGGTTCCTGTGGCCTCAGGTTGCTTATTCTCTTGCATTAGTGATAATAACAAAGTACTGTGGATGTTGAAATCAATACAATGTGAATCATAGAATCCCTACAGTGTGGAAACAGGCCATTCGGCCCAACAAATCCACATTGGCCCTCTGAAGAGCATCCCACCCAGACCCATTCCCCTACATTTCCCATGTCTAACCTAAAGTCCCTGGACACTACAGGAAATTTAGCATGGCCAATCCACCCTACCCTGCACATCTTTGGACTGTGGGAGGAAACCGGAGCACCCGGAGGAAACCCACGCAGACACGGGGAGAATGTGCAAACTCCACACAGACAGTCACCCCGAGGGTGGAATTGAACCTGGGCCCCTGACACTGTGAGGCAGCAGTGCTAACCACTGAGCCACCAAGCTGGAGGAACACAGCAGGTCAAGCAGCATCAGAGGGGCAGGAGAGTCGATGTTTCGAGTTTACACCCTTCATCAGGACTCAGTCTGTATTCTTCCAGCTCCACACTATACTGACCATGACTCCAACATCTGCAGTTCTTGCCATCTCCAAGTGGATGCTGGAAATCTGAAAGCATCATAGAGGAACTCAGCAGGTCTGGCAGCAATAGTGGCGAGAGAAGCAGAGTTAACGGTTCAAGTCCAGTGTGACTCTTCTTCAGAACTATTCCCTTGCATTCTTTCCTTCGATAGGCAAAATTTAAAACTAAACACATGCATTCACATTGTGCCTTTGATAACTACTGGAGGTCTTAAAGTGCTGGACAGCTGATGAACTATTTTTGTGGTCATTGTCATAATGTAAGAAATGTGGCAGTTAACTTACATAAAATGAGCAATGTGATAATGACCTGATAATCTGACTCAGTCACATCGATTGATAAACAGATCTGGACCTGCTCGCATACTGCCTTTTTTAAATAGATCTTTCATAGCCACCTGAGAGGGCAGAATGGACTGGGTAGGTATAATCTGGCATGGAATACACAGCAGCTCTGACAGTTCAACATTCAGTGGGGAGAGTCAGCCTTGGTTTTGTCCTGGAGTGGGACTTGAACCCAGAAAGGAATATTCGTTTCCTAATGCTGCTAATGTGGCAGATAATTGCCCTGTTCAGGAACCCTATAAAAAGTGAAGGGTAGGGATTACTTGATTAAGACGCTTAACATTTGTTGTCAGTTTGCAAAATCAAAGATTACAATCATTCAGAGATAGTAGGATCTGCCGATGCAGAAGAATCTGAGATAACAAGGTGTAGAGCTGGATGAACACAGCAGGCCAAGCAGCATGAGAGGAGCAGGAAAGCTGACGTTT